>NW_022111379.1:29045594-29058208 GCF_000313985.2 Echinops telfairi
CAGATTTGTAAGGTAGAATTGGGATCATGATAGTGGGGGTTGAGGGAGGAAGCATTTAGGAACTAGAGGAGAGTTGTATGTTTCATTGTTGCTCCACTGCACCCTGACGGGCTCGTCTCCTCCCTGGGACCCTTCCGCAGGGGATGTCCAGTTGGCAAATGGTTTGTAACATATGTACCACAAAGAGAGAGACTGAATTTAAAAGCCCTCCCAATGCTGTTGCTTCAATAGAGTTTTAAAGGGTTTTGCTTCTAGGTGACTTTTCTAGCCACCTCCAGGTGTGTTTGTATATTGTGTGGCTGTGTTTGTATGTCAGGATGAGCATGTTAACCCTGAAGCTGCATGGTAAAACAGAAGCCCACCCAGCCTGCCTCACCAGGGTCTCCACACACAGTCCAAGGACCTAGCTCCTCCTTGTCTACAAAGCCTGACACTAGAGAAATCTTCTTTCTCTTGAGAGACCCTCTCTTTGCACACTTCAGGTCACACTAAAGCCAGATAAGGGGTTTTCTGGTGAGACACAGTTGATTAGAATCTACCACTTTTCCCATAGACTCACCAGAAAATTGATGGCTCTTGGCTCTTGGTTTAAATGACCAAATGTCTTGCTTTGAAGGTGGCCCAATGAGTCTGGTAAAACACCGACCTGTAACTCAGCCAGCACTCCAATGTCCTCCCTGACTGTGAGCATGTTCACCTGTCCATGTCCGTACCCTCTTTTTCTGTCTGGGTGACCCTGATGCCCTATCCTTTGCCTGGCACGGATCCCAACTTAAATGAGGGCCACATGATCAAGCCCTTACTCCTTCTACCATCACCTACCAAGACACCCAGTGGTACCAAGAGTGTTCTTGAAATCACAGCGCTGGGATAAAATCCACCTGCTGTCAGAGGTAATGCTTTTTTTTTTTTTTAACCAGTAGAAAAGACAAAACAGTAAGTCCAAGGATGACAGCTGCATTAATGTTTAGTAGGGATGGGCTGAGTCTGGCTGCTTGGCTGCTTATGTGTCCCTACCCTTACTGCCAGTGGTAAGAACATGTGCACAGGAGAAAAGAAGTTGTTGAATATGGCCACTATTGCTCTCTCCCCTCAGGGGCTCCAACACCAGGTGTTTACTCACCTGAGCTACACTTTATGGCAAGTAGTCAAAGACCATCCTTCCTCCCTCTCTGTAGTTGACAATCAGAGAAGTTAGATCAGTTCATTCACACCTAACAAACACACGTGAGGCCTCCATTACTCAGGGCAACTGGAGGCAACCACACGTTCATGCTGATCGGTGAGCGAGATGGACACAGAGCAGTCAGGAGCGATCCAGCATTGGGAGGCTGCACTTGGAAGTTCCCATGTATGAAAAATATGGGACCCCCGACTAAGCCTCACCTGTCCATCTGCTGGCAGACACTCCCAAGCCTCTGTCCATCACCTCTCTGAACCTGGCCCACCAGGCTTTGTCACCATTTTGTCTCTAGGATAGCACCTCATGGACAGAGTAAGACTTCAGCCTTTGCTCGTGGACTAGGCTTTCCATTCTTCTGGCTATGTTCAGGTGTTTCAGGAGCCGCCCACAGGCAGTCAGCCCCTCCATCAAGTCCCCTCCCCCGCGCCCCAATCCCACAGACATGGTGATGGTTAAAGGGCCCATTATGCCCAGCTGCCTTCTTGAAACCTCTCCAGGGGTAGGTCTGCTCCCTGTCTGCTCTGCTGCCCTCAAACCTGGGCTACAAACTGAAATCGTGTTTTCTTGGATCACTAGACTCCGCCAGCGTTTCCTTCTCATCAGGGTGGTAAGTCTCCAAGCACACAATCACCTAGCCCTATTTTGCCCCTGATATGGACACCAGCACCCAGGTTTTCGGAATGCAACCTATAAGAACAAGCAGTTCATTGGACTTCAGAACGCCCTCTCCTTAGCACCCAAAAGAAAGCTGTTATCACTGCATATTTATGCTTCCAAGGCCCCAGCACCAGGCAGGGCATTCCACCCTGTGACTGGTGGGCAATCCCAACACACTAGCAAGTTTTCAGGAGACAGTTGTTGCTGACAGTGGCTGACAGCATCCTGCTTTCTTTTCCTGAAGGCACGAAACTTAGAAGGAGACACCACGGAACCTCCTCTGCCCAAGGGGCTTCTTTCTAGGGTACATGCACCTGGGAGGCTGCGGGGGCCTTTCCCGAAGGTACTAGGTTCGGACTCACCCCATCCTGGGCTCTGGGGGAAGCAAATCCATGGGTGTGACACAGCTTGGGCAAGATCCATGCACACGGGTGTCTCGGTGATGCTCCGAAAGAGAGCTGATGACAGGAACTTGCCTCACTTCACCGTAGGAGTCAAGCTGGGCTTTGAGGGGGCCTGCGGTGACCTGCCTGCCTACACTCATGCATCAAGTCATGGAAGAGATGGGCCAGATCCCAAGTAAAACCCTTAACATGCACAGCAGATCCATGCTAGTCCCCCTGCTGAAGCTTCAGAGCTCATCCTCCGGGAGGCACTTGACCTCCGCTGAGAGCCCATCTGAGTCTGTGCTGGGCCAGGCTTGCTCCCCAAGCACCAATTCCTCAGAAGCAGCAGGGAGAGTAGCGGGGAGCGGCCAGCGCTGGTTTGCAACTACACACATCTGCACACCCTTTTACATCTTGCCTGTCACCCAGCATAAAATAACTCTTTTCTGCTCAAAGCGTTGCCATTTACCTGAAGGGTCGCCGGGTTTTCTTGCAGGGTGAAATCCTGTGTCGGAATCCTCCTGAAGTCCTGTGAGTCGGGAGACCAGCGCCGCAGCGCAGCCGCCCCACGGGGCATAGGGCCCGCCCACCAGCCCGAAAGTCAGCAGGATGGCCGTGCGCTGGTCACAGTACAGCCTGCGGGAAGCTGTGAAAACGGTTCCCAGAAAAGTCTGCTGATTGCAGCCAACTAGCATAAACTGCCCGGCGGGAGGATGCCCAACCTGTGCTTTCTTTGCCTGATCAAAGGGAGCAGTGAGGGCTTGTACGAGTTGTACTCATGAAAAAGAACTGGGAATTGTAAAGTCAAGTGCATATCTGCTGACATTTTTCTGCTTTCCCTTCTAAGATTTCTCCGCTGGAGCCAATGAACTTGACCTTCACCTATTATTTCCCACTGACCATCTGCTCCTTGGAAGCTGCAGTATGTGCAAGAGCACATACTGGCAATTTTTCTCCCCCCTCCCTCTGTGTGCACCCGTGCACGCACACACACACAGCATGCTTGCGCGCGCGTGCACACAAAAACATACACACACATACATGCATGCACCTGCACACACACACACTTCAGCTGAGGGCAGGCAGCCCCATTGAGACCTTTGTCCCCCTGGGTCTGCCCAGGGTTTGGCAGGAAGTTTATTAGCTCTATTTACAAACCAGACCCAAACCCTGAGGGGGATCGGGGAGCAAATAATAAATATGGGAGCAGGTAAGATGCGCTAGAAGTGAGTATGGTGATGTGTATACAATTGTTTTTATTTATTTATTTAAATCACTTTATTGAGGGCTCTTCCAGCTCTTATAACATTCCATACATCAATTTTAACAAGCACAGTTGTACATATGTTGCCATCATTATTTTCAAGACATTTACTATCTATTGGGTCCTTGGTGTCAGCTCCTCTTCCCCCCCACCCCCCACCTCCTGCCCCCCCTCCCCCGCTTACACAATTCTTTTAAAATCGACTGAACTATGGAAGTGTATGATATGTGAGTTATAGCTCAAAAATATTGGGAAAATTAATTAACTAGAAGCCTTGGCAACCTGAAAACTTAAACCAACAACAAAACAAGCCCCACTGTCCTCAAGTCAACTGCAACTCAGAATAACCCTATATCGGGCAGGCTCTGAGACAATCTGAGTCAATTCGAGTCAATCTGCCAAGGAGCAGATAACCTCCTTTCTCCCATGGAGCGGACGGGTGGTTTTGAAACTCTAACCATGTGATTAGCCCAGCATCTATTAGCCCACAACATCACCAGAGCTCCTTGCCTTTAAGGGACAATGATTGTCCATGAGGCACAGGTTTATAGCTGCGATGAGGGATCAGGGGGGTTAAGCTCAGCAAGTGCAGAGTACCGGAAAGCATGCCCATCTGTGACAGCTGTGCCAGACAGATGTCAGGTTCCTGATACACTTGAGCGAGGTGGCACACAGCCTGTCCCCAAGGCAGGCAAGCCTGGCCTCAGGGTCAGCTCAGGACTCAGGAAAGCAGAAGCATCTCAAACTTGCACATACACATTGGTCCCCCGACACTAATAGGAAGGCATGTCTTTGCAACAAGCCACTACCCTTCCTGGCATGCACACCGCCTCTTGGAGAGAAATCCACAGGTAGCGAATTGCTTGGAGGTGAGCACCACTATTGCCCGCAGAGTACTTACAGAAGATGGAAGTGTCTTGGAAACCTGAGCCTCCAGGGTGTTTGAGTTGTATTCCAACAGGGAACAAACATGATGGGGGCGGGGTCTTGTGGATGGCTTGGAGGTAAGGTCAGGCATGCAGATTTGGGGCAGAGACAAGACAGGACCTAGAATCTTACTTTTCTTGCATGGCTCCGGTCCTCAAGAGAAATTCTAAAGTTGGGGCTTCCTAAATGTTCTTGGCCAACAGTAGCCTTACTGGCTATCAACATGTATTCCGAAGGCAAAACTCAGATGCAGGCCAGGTAGTGCAGTTTGGGTACTATGGGTCAGAGATAGAAGTCTCCACTGGGCAAGCCTATTGGGAGATAAGAACCATAGGCACACACTCAGCCCTGGTCACTGCCCTCTAGCACCTTTAGAGAGCTGTCCTCAGCTGCACTCCCTGTCCCTCCTTGGGCCCTGTGAGCACCTCCTGTAGAGTCTCTGGAATTGTCACAGTTCTCGGTGTCCCTCGGGCACTGTGTACTGATCCTGGGCGGACTATCTCACAGTCTAGCCACAAGTCCTGGGAAGAGAGAAGATACAGAGCTGGCTCCCTCTATCCCCTCACCCTGGGTAAGGCAAGAGAGGTGGAAAATCACCGCAGGCATCAGTCTCCCTAGGCCCGCAGACTGTGGATGACTTGGGTGCCAGCAGGGGCACACAGCCCACAAGTGAGGGCCTGCTAAACAGAGTCCTCCCGAAGTAGGGAAGTATTTTTAACTTGGAGTGCCAAAAATAATTTGTGGGAAGATGGCTCTGCCCTCAAAAGGACTTGGCTCTAATTCAGGGTCAAGGGGCTAGATGTCACTTAGGGAATGGGAGGGGACTCCAAGAAACTGGCATGACAAGGGCAAGGGTGCTATACTCATGGGTGCACATCCCTACTCTGTACCTGACAGCCCCTGGCCTCTTCTACACTCTGTCCCCAGTGCCCACCAGGGATTTCCCAGGCAGACGGAGAATTCCAGTGACCCAGTGCTAGAAATGACTTCCCTACAAAACGTCAGTGACTTCTCAGGTGTGTGTTAACGCAAAACACGAGCTGCCCCAAGGGCAAAAAGGGGAAAGAACTGTAAGACCAGAGAAGCAGAGGCCAAGAAACTGAGAAATCTCTTACTTCACACGCTGTGCGGCTGCTCTGGGGGATTAAATAACGGTCAAAGGAGGAGGCTGAGTCCCAGGGTTACTCGGCAGTGTGCCAACAGTGAGGCTACCACTGCACAGACTGAGTTCAGAGCAATCAAAGCTGATTTCTCAATGATCTTTGACACTTCAAAAAGAGTGTTCTCTCTCCCTTCTCTGAGTAGTCCACAATTGGGGAAGAGCAGAGTGCACAAGCGCTTTCCGACCCAGTTACACCTACGGCAGAATCGAGGCATTGGGCGATGGCAATGCGGATGGGGCGAGTTGCAGAAGTTCATAGCTCCACGGAGTACTGTGAGGTGTCACACAGCCTGGAAAATAGGGGATGATTTTCAAGAAGGAACCTGCCAAATAGGGCTGGTAATGGTGAAAAAGTGCAAGGCTCCTCCAGCCTTGCGGTACCAGCAGGAACTGGGCGTTACCGCCATTCGGAGGTCTAAATAGATAGCCTGCAAGGGGGGCACCCAGCATGTTCTTTGTCCTTTCTCTGTTCCTGAAACTAAACACAGGGTGAAGCAAACAAAGGCGTCCTTCAGAAACCTGTACCTCAATCATGAGGATGGGCGAACTCTACCAAACAGTCAGGTGAGATAGAGCCAGAGTGGCTCTTTGGGAGGACATCTGAGCATGTACCTGAAGGTGAGGAAAGAAGCTCCTTGGAGAAAACCAGGTTTTGTAGGGATTTTAAGAAGGAAGCCTTGTGCCAGTACCTTATGAGGATCTTAAGAATCAAAACAGACAGCTTCAAAAATATTAGAAGTGCATATCCATCATCACATTGTTGGAAGACACATACAACACACACACTCGTCAATTCCTCCAGAGAGAAGAGTCTACCATCAAAATATGGATTGCTGGGACCTGCCCACTCATCGGAGGAAAGGTGGCTCCTAAATTACAGCTGTCCCTGTCCTGCGGTTCCCTTTTCAAGAGGTCCTGCTGCACCCACATCACAAGGGAAGAAATTTCCTAAGAAAAATCATAGCCTCTCCTTTTTAGTGGAAGTGAAAGACAACAAGAGAAGGGGGCAGACAGAAACCTTCAGTATTACCAAATTAACAAAAAGCAAACCTAAAAATAAGTTCATCTTGGGCAATTGCTTCTGAACATGCAGAAAAGCAGAGACAGAGGAGGCCTGGTAGGCAGCCTTTCAACCCCTCCACCTGCAAAGTGATACTTCAGACCCCTATCTAGAGGGTAAAAGGTTAGTTTTTAGGGCCAGGTACATGCTGAAAACTTCTGTGGGGTTTTCAATTAAGTTTTATTTGCATCATATCTGTGATTAATTGCCTCCATGAACAACTGTCTAATTTGCTATGATACCAGAAGAATTAAATAAGGCCTAACATTACTAAACATTTTGATAAGATATTTCATAGAAAAATCTGGAATAAAGGGAGGCAAATGCAAAACAGAATTTCAAGTCTTGTAGAGTCCAGCTTTCCTAGAGTCATGAAAATTGAATGAATCCCTGAAATCATCTTTAAACCTTAAACCAAAAATAGACCCTAAAGTCTTCTTAAACCAAACTTTAGTAAAAAATATTTGCCGTGAGCAGTGTACTTTTAAAAAACTATCTCTATGAGATCAATTGACAATAGCAACTTGAAAAATTAAATAGGAACCCTAGGGTCAAGGAGTTTGTTTTTGAATTACATTAGGTCAATCGATTTGAGTGTCCCTCAAGATTATCGTTCTGATCCCAAACCCGGTGACTCATTGCCTCCAGGTGTTTAGCTGCGTCTACGTTTAATAACTTTGCCCCTATATGCTCTACCACTTTCATAAATATATTCGCAGGAAAGGTAAATACACATATATAACATCCTCTGTGAAATATGAACATATTCTCAGGCATACCAGTCTTCCTCCCACACCTGTTCGGCCTGTGTGTCTATCCAAGCATCTATTCATAGAAATCACTGCTGCAAGATTGTGTATATAAAAGTATTTACCTCTGTTGCCTTTCTTGTAAACTTTCCAGTGTTTGCTCCATCATATACAGACATACATACATACATACATATGTATATATTTCCCCCCCCACAGCCTCCTTCTTATACTGCCTTCTCCATCCAAGTTGACACTTGTCTACTACCTTCTAGGCAGTGACTTCTCCTCCCTCCCTTCCTCTCTCACTAACAACTCATTGACCTGGAGTCGATTCCGATTCACAGCCACCCAAATGGACAGTGTAGCACTGCCCCCGTGGGTTTCTGAGACCAACTGTTTACGGGATTAGAAAGACTCATCTTTCTCCTGTAGAGAATCTGGTTGTCAGGGTATGGGTCCCCAACACTCAAACAAGTCCTCAGGAACGACTTGGCGATTGTGGAAAATTGTAAAGACAGACAGACAAATAGACAGCGAGGCACAGGGGCTCCTTGTCCCTATGTCAGGATTGACGAGAGTGAATGTATTTTGCAACGGGCACATATAATGGGGTTTACAGCTCTTTCAAAAGGCATCCACATCATAGTGAGCATATGACACAGTCAGTGAGTAATATCATAAACTGGTAATGTAAGAAACAAGCAACAACCTAGTGCTGATTGACCTCAAATACCCCGAGCCCTCCCCAGGAGAGTAATCTGTGCTCCGTATCAACAAGAGACTTCAGAAAAGAGCTTGCTACTTTTTTTGGTGGTTTGGTCTATAAAACCTGATTGCTCTTATCTACAGATAACCTTCAGGCATGATGAGTAGCCAGACACAGCTATGAGACATCTTTTATGGTAACTCCTTTATGGCAATTCCTTTATGGGGGGTATTGGAGGGACTGTGTTCAGTCATGAGAATGTGTATTAAGATTTATTTATATCTCATAACTGTGAGGGTCTTTCCCCACTGAGGTCGGCTTTCCAGACCCGTACTTATGCGCATAGAGGATTTAGCTGCAACACATTCTTATATAGAAACCACCTTGTGGTTTCAAACTTTTGACCTCGCAGTTAGCAGCCCAATGGGTAACCTATTATAACCCCTGGTCTCCTACTTATTATCAAATAATATGTGAAAATAGCTTCATTTAGTGTGAAAACCTTCTGGATCGTGACTGATTCATTCCACTCAGATTAATGTCCTTCTGAATGATAGGGAACTTCCAGAAGTTCAGGTTGGATGCAGAGGAAGTTGTAGAACCAAGGTTATCATGGCTGATGTCCGATGGATCTTGGCTCAAAGCAGAGAATACCAGAAATATGTTTACTTGTTTTTTAAATGACTATGCAAGGGCATTCGACTTTATTATGGTGTGGACCAGAATAAACTTTGGACACCCCTGAGAAGATTGGGAATTCTGCCACATTCATTATGCTCATTCAAAACTTGCACATGGATCAAGAAGCAGTTGTGCAAACACAAAGGAATACTGCATGGTTTTTAAAATTTTTTAAAGGTGTGTCAGGCTTGTATCCTCTCACCAAACTAATTCAATCTATATGCTGAGCAAATCATCAGAGAAACTGGAAGGCTTATTAAAAACCTGTTGTATGCAGATGGCACAATCTTGCTTGCTGAAATCGAGGAGGACTTGAAGCAATTGCTGATGAGCATCAAGGTTTGCATGACAACTTAACATAAGGAAGATCAGAGTCCTCACAATTGGACCAATAGGCAACATCATGATAAACAGAGTAAAGATTAAAGTTGGCAAGAATTTTTCTTACTTGGATCTGCAATCAATGTTCACGGAAGCACCAGTCAAGAGGTCAAAAAAATGTATTAGATAAATTTGCTGCATAAGACCTCTTTAGAACACTGAACAACAAGGATGTTTCTTTGAGGTACCTGACCCAAGCCATAGTATTTTCCATTTCATCATATGCATGTGAAAATTGGACATTAAATAAGGAAGACTGTAGAAGAATTAATGCATTTGAGTTTGAGTTGTGGTACTGTAGAAGAATATTGGAAGTACCACGGACTGCTAAAAAGGACAAGCCAATCTGTATTGGAAAAAGAAAGGTCAGAGTGCCTCTTAGAAGCAAGGATGGCAAGAATTCATCTTACATACTTTGGACAATAGTCAGGACAGACCAGTCCCTGGAGGACATCATGTTTGGTAAAATGGAGGGGTGGCAAAAAAAAGGAAGGTCCTTGGTGAGGTGGATTGACAAATTGGCAGCAATAATGGGATCAGGCAAGGAGCAAGTGTGATGACGCAGGACTGTGCAGTATTTTGCTCTGTTGTGCACAGGGTTGCTATGGGTTGGAACTGACCCAATGGAACTAATAACAATATCCTCCAGGTTCGTCCACGCTATGTTCCACAGATAACATCATTATTCTTGAATGTCGCATAGTATTCCATTATGTATACATTGTATAGATCATTGTTTGTTTTATTCATCCTTCCATCACCGGATTACTTCTATCTTTTTGCTATTGTGAAGAGTGTTGTGACGGGTGTGGATGTATCTATTTATGCTGCAGTTCTAATTTATGTAGGCTATATTATGAGGGATTGTTGAGTCAAACGGTATTTTGAATCCCAGGTTTTTGAGGCTCTGCCTCACTGCTTTCTATCATGATTGCACCACTTTCCGTTCACACTATTAATGTATATGGATTCAAGACTCAAATACTGCACCTTCATCAGTATTTGTTGTTTTGGGCTGTTTTTTGATTTTAGGAGGCAGGGGTGGTGGTTCGTTTCATATTAGTGGCGGTGAAATTTATTTGCATCCCTCTAAAATGCTGGTGATTGCAAGTATTCATATTTTTGTTGGTCATCTGAATGTCTTCTTGGTGAAGTGCTTGCTTATGTCCTCTGCCCATTTTTTATTATTCTTTTGTTCTGATTTGCAGTGGATTGACTAGTTTGTTGATCCTTTCAAGCAACGAACTTCTTGTTGATTCTTTCTCTGGTTGTTCTATTGCTCTAATCTTTATTATTTTCTTCTAGTAACTGTAAGCTTATTTTGCTACTCTTTTCCTGATTTGGGGAGATGTTAGGTTAAGCTTTTAGGAATTTTACATTTTTTAAATTACTTTTATTATAGTTTTAAAGTACATTTCTATTTCCATGTTTTTGTTTCTCTCTTGATCTTCCTGGTTTATCATTTTATAGCATTGTGATCTGAGAAGATGCTATGTAATATTTCAATGTTCTCTAATTTAGTTTTCATTTTTAAAAGAAAGCATTTTTAATTTTATTTTATTGGGGACTCACACAGCTCTTATCAAAATCCATACATCCATTCATTGTGTCAAGCACTTGTGTACATATGTTGCCATCATCATTTTCAAAACATTTACTTTCTACTTGAGCCTTTGGTATCAGCTCATTTTTCCCCTCCCTCCCCACCCTTCTTCATGAACCCTTGATAATTTAGAAATTATTATTTTTTCATGTATTACACCAAATGCTGTCTCCCTTTACCCACTTGTCTCTTGTCCGTCCCTATGGGAGGGGGTTATATGTTGATCATTGTGATCTTTTCCCCCCATTCCCCTTACCATCCTGGTATCGCTACTCTCATTATTGGTCCTGAGAAGTTTATCTGTCTTGGATTCCCTGTGCTGCGAGCTTTTATCTGTACCAGTGTTGTAAGGTAGAATTTGGGTCATGATAGTGTGGGGGAGGAAGCATTAAAGAACTTGAGGAAATCTGAATGTTCTGTCAGTGCTACACTGCACCCTGACTGGCTCATCTCTTCCTTGTGAACCTTCTGCAAGAGGATGTCTAATTGTCTACAGATGGGCTTTGGGTCTCCACTCTGCACTCCCCCTCATTAACATTGATGATTTCTAGGTCTGGGTCTTTGATGCCTGATACTTGCTCTCATTGACACCTCATGATCACACAGGTTAGTGTGCTTCTTCCATGTGGGCTTTGTTGCTTCTCAGCTAGATAGCCACTTGCTTATCTTTAAGACCCCTGATGCTAATCTTTTGATAGCTGGTCACCATCAGCTTTCTTCACCACATTTGCTTATGCACCCATATTGTCTTCAGCATTCATGTCAGGGAAGGTGAGCATCACAGAATGCCAGCTTATTAAAACAAAATGTTCTTGTATTGAGTGAGTACTTGAGTAGAGGTCCAATGTCTGTCTACTGCCTTAATACTTTACTTATAATTATGTACACAGATCTATTTCCCTATCATTATATATAAATATATTTACATGTAGATGCCTGTATGTAGACTTCTATAAATGTCATTTGCCTCCTAGTTCTTTCCTCATTCCACCATCATGCTCAGCCTTCATTTGGGTTTTGGTAATTCCTCTTAGCTACCATTGCCCTTGATCAAACCCCACCAGGCATCCTACACCCTCCTCACCATTGATTTTAGATCACTTGTTCCCTTGTCCCCGGGTCTGTTAGTATCCCCTCCCTTTCCCCACCTCCACCTCTCCTGTGTTCCTCCGGTACGTGTCTCACTGTTTTCTATATGTTCTCTTCTGGAGGATGCTCCACATGCACTGGAAAAGAGTATATATTCTATTGTTGTTGGATGGAATGTTCTGTGTATGTCTAGGAAATCAAATTGGCTGATGGTGTTCAGTTCTTCTGGATCTTTGTGGTTTCTTTCTAATTGTTCTCTTTCACAGAAAATAGTATATTAAAGTCTCTTACTATGTTGTAGAACTATCGATTTCTCTTTCCAGTTCTGTAAGTTTGAAAAATGTATTTTAAGACTCTTTCCTCATATTTATTATGGTTATGATCTCTTGTTCCTTTGACCCCTTCATCATTATATAATACCTCTATTTATTTCTTATGAAGAGCCATGGTGGTGTAGAGATTATAATTGGGTGCTAACTCAAGGTCAGCAATTCAAAAACACCAGCTTCTCTGTGAGAGAAAAACAGGGCTTTCTTCTCCCATTAAGAGTAGAGCCTGATAGCCGGGCACCATCAGCTTTCTTCACCACATTTGCTTATGTTCACATTTTTCTTCAGCGATCGTGCCGGGAAGGTGTGCATCCTGGAATGCCAATTTAATAGAACGACATGTTCTTGCGTAAGTTCTTGAGTAAGTACTTGAGTGGAGGCCAAATGTCCATCTGCTGCCTTAATACTAAACCTATAAATATATGCACGTAGAT
>NW_022111379.1:29059448-29076066 GCF_000313985.2 Echinops telfairi
AAAAGAGTATAGCCTGGACAATTCACAGGGGCAGTTCTACCTGTCCTATAGTGTCTCTGAGTTGACATTGACTCAATGACGGTGAGTTTGGCTTATTTTGTGTGTGTGTCTGTGTGTGTGTTGGGGGGTGTCTCATACGGATTTCTTCCTTAAAGTCTGTTTAATCAGAAATTAATATTGGTAAATGTAAGGTAATGGCCACCAAGCAGCAAATGTAGAACTTAGCAGGTAAGTCTTTGCTTCAGGAACCAAAGCGCCTGACCTGAAATTTAAGTACACCAAGGTTTTTTGTTTTGTTTCTTTCTGTTTGCTTACTTCCTTCCCCTTTCCCCCCTTTCTTCTTGGGGAAACTAACTCCCCACACCTCTAATTCCCTGCCACCACAGATCCAGAGTGCTGTGCTCTTGTCCTGCTGACCATGGCCCAATCCAAGCTCACCCACAGGGCCCCTCACCTTGTTAATCCTGATGATCTCTTCGTGGGGGACAGATTGTGTGGCCAGTTTGGTGAAGAGTCCTTCACAATACAAATAACATAATCTCCCCACTTTTTTAATCCTCAGCTCCACCTGAACCCCTTTCCCTTGCCCCCTACTCCCAGATCTCATACATAAACCTGACCCTCTCCCAGACAAGAGCCCTTGCAGGCCAGACCCTCCCACATTCCTTTCTCCAGGAACCCAACTAGGAGCCATCACCCTTGTTCCTGAGGGAAGATACTCAGAGGGGATCTGGCAAGAGTGCCCGTGGACTATCAACTAAAGATTCTTAGCTCTCAGGACCCTCCAGCCAAAACAGACACAAATTTGTCTCTTTTGCCCCTCAGTTGTGCATTATTCTTTCATTGGCTTTCATTCTATCATAGACTTAGACTGATCTGTGTACACTTTAGGAACCTTAGATCAGTCATCACAAACCCACAGCTGCACATCTTCTCCCACAGAAAGGAGTGGGCAGGTCTGACCCTCCCAGCACATTCCTTTGTCCAGGAGTCCAACAATGCACCTCACCCTGTTGCTCAGGAAAGAAACACACAGGGGATCTGGTGGTAGTGGCTCACTACCACCGAGAAGTTTTTAAAAAACTCTTAGAAAACCACAGTCAACACAGGCTCACTCCCCACCCCCACTTCCATTAAACTAGACATAAGCAAACCCAGCCTCCATGAGCAGACTCACCCATGTAAGCTTGCTCCTATAAAAATAGAACCTTGTAACCACATTCTATCCTTGGCCCCCCTCCTCCCTTTTCTCCATTCTGCATTATTTTCTTCTTCACCCTCAACTTCCCATCTTTTTTCCCTCAGGATTCACCTTCCTTCTCATTACCTTCCCCACTTTCCTATCCTTTCTCTTCCTAGCTACAACCATGCTTCTCTTATAAATATTGCTATACACAAATCTTGTCTCCTGAGCTGTCATCTTGCCAGAGTTCAAGTATTTTTGCTTTTAGGAATAAATATACCTTTGATATAGTAGATAACTCAGTTTTAACTTACTGTAGCAGACTGGGTTCTCTAGATGTGGGCATGTCTAGTTTAGTTCAAGTCCACAGGTCAGATGGTAAGCAGGAGGCTTCTCCTGACTTGCATAACCGTTGGGACTGATGAGCCAGGGAGCAGGAGGGTGAAGCAGGAAGCAAGTGGAAGTAGGAAGATCACAGGTTGCTGGATGCAAAGGCAGTCGAATCCAAGGTCAGCAAGTCATGCTGTGGGTCAACAATGTGGTGCGCGATTGGCTCAAGTCCAAAGAGCCAGAGATTGACAATGCAGGAGTCAGGTGGAACAAGTAGCAAACAAGCTCTCCACAGTGTTTGCTTATACAGGTGTTAGGCCATACCCCAGGAAACAAGAGGGCTGTGGCTTGAGTAAAGGGGTTGCAGTAACAAGAGGGCTGTGGCTTGAGTAAAGGGGTTGCCTTATACCCATATCCTCCCATGAATGCTTAGCTGCTCATTGAAGATTCCATTGGTTACATTGTTAGGTTACATCATAGGTTCTCAAACTTATTTGGCCACTGGCCCCTTTTCAGAAAAAAAACTCAGCCCATCTGGCAATGAAAAACTTCTGTCCATAATCTGGAATAAAGTGTAGGTATCTGCTTTTGAAGCCTTTCTGATTCATTCCAGTGCTCCCTAACGGGTGGTATTGCCCACTTTGGGAAACACCGGGCAACATCATGGAATGTTAGGCCACACCACTGATAATCCTGGTCCTGCTCAACTGACACAAAACCTAACTATCACACTGAGTGACTATAGTATTAGCACTAACAACAGTTAACAGAATAAGTCAGCGGACATTGAAGTTAAGCTATCCTTGAATTCTTCTGGGTATGTTTGATGACTTGACCATCATTTCGAAAATTTTAGATTATATCAAACTTGTAGCCTCAAAAGTATTTCACTGGGCCTTAAAAAATTAGACTATATAATTTTAAAAAATCACAAATCTCTTAGTTTGTATAACAAAAACCAGCTTGATCCATCCTCTCTCCTATCATCTTCTGATATTCCGCCTTTTGAACTGTGTAACTTTGGATGAAATATAGGAAGAAAACCTCGCCACACACAGATAAGTAACAAGGACTTGGGAACCCAGAGGTCTTTAGACAAAGTTTGGAGAACCCTGTTCGTGAGGCAGAATTTCCTTGTCCTTTGCCTTTGGGCCTATTAAAATGACTGCTTTTTGCCAAGAAAATATAGGCGGAGGTGGCAGGGCAGTTCATGCACCCTAGTATGTGTCACTTGGTCACTTGTTTCTTTGTCATCACCCTACTAAGGTGTATACCCAGGTTAAGTAGAAGAGATGCAGGGCTAACCCTCAGACGCAAATGAGTAGCAAATACTTCTTATAGGCCATTGGCTCATGAATGTTGCCTAACGTAAAAGGATGGTGACAAAAATCACAACTTAAGAGAATCTGGAACAAAGTCAAAACAAAGACTACATGGGCACTCACCAATTTGCCCGTGGAAAGTTCCAAGAAAAATATGTCAGTGCTAAGCATGATGTCACTGAGTAAGAAAGTATCTCCCAACATGAAACGCACTTACCCTCCCTCAGGTTCTCGAGTACTAGATCTGGTAGTCCACTTCTCTGTCCCACTCTCAGGCTGTCCCTTTCCCTTTGCGGTGCCTGGCAACCCATAAGCAACTCAAATCTTACCCTCTGGCCAAATGGTGAAAAGACCGCCCAACGCAAGACCCATGTTTGAAACAAGAATGTACAGACTAACCAATCAGGGCTAGAAGTCAAAAGTGAAGCAGGACACCCTGGGTCCTTTGATGTCCATAGTTCCCATCTGCCCAACACACAGCAGTGTTTGCCTTGAATCACTCCATTCCATGTCCGCTCCTCCTTTGTGAAAGGACGGTGCTTGGTCTTTGTTTAAAAAATAAAACAACTAAAGTAGCTTGAAGACTGTGTTGAAGACTGATTCACTATGTGGTGATTCTAGCACATCCATCAGCGCTACTCTAACCAGAAGATAGATTCAGTCAATGATTTTGTGGCAGATATTTTATTTTTAGGAATTTAAATTTATGCATATACATGACACAAAGACTACATACAATATACTTTCCATGATAAAAAGTATAGTACTGCTCACAGAAAGGCCTCAAATTACATAATGCATATGCTAAAATGCACACCAGGGTGGGAATGGAGAATTCAAAATCTCCAACACACTCCCCCTCTCCCAAGCTTAAATAACTTCTGGATTTATTTAAAGTAATACTGATCATTTACTGTTTAAAAAGGTCTTAATAAACAAATCCCTAGTAAAATTAGTTGAAATATTCATGTTATGGTTTAACTGTTACACAGTATTTTCAATATACAATCAAGATGATGCACATACTTGAAATGAAGAGGAAAAATATTGATTGCACCCACAAGTAAAAAGGCTTCATTCATTTTTGGAACGCTGCAGTTCAATCTTTATATGAACATTTACATATTTTAGTAAACACAGAAGTCCTAAAAGTAATGCAGCATTAGGGGCAAGATGACCATTTAAAATCTCTAACATAAATGTTAAATGTCCAAAGTTCATTTCCAGCCATCATTCTGCTCACGAATAATCCCAGTCTCCCTGCCTTCCCTCCCCACGTATAAAGACAAACATTTCCCACCACACACAGACATTCTGAGTCTGAGTCGGGCAGTGCTCAGCCTCTTGCCATCACCTCACGATGCATTCCGTTATCCTAGTGTCCTGTGAGGTAGTCCTGTGTGGAGTCGGAGGCGAAAGAATCGACATCCTCATTATCTGAGTCATCACTGCTGTCATTGGCAGCTGGCTCTCCTGTGAGGGCTATTCGAGCATAATCATCTGTGTCAATTGATTTGCAAAAGTGGATTGCGTATTTTAGTTTTTCCTCCAGCACCTGTTTGCAGGAATACCTGGGCAACTTCAGCAAAAAGAAACATGTGTATGATTCAGGAAGAAAGTGGTCAGGAGGGTTGTATTTGTCCAATACCTGTTGAGAAAACAGGTTTAAAGAGTCAGAAATATAGAGACAAGGACAGGTCAAACTTCAGATACATTTTATTATGAACAATAAACTGTCAACAGTCAGAAAAAGAAGGGGGGGGGGCTCAAAATAACCAAATGTAAGATAATTCATTTCACCAATATCAGAAACATAAAGGAGAAAAACATTAATTCATAAGATTAAAGAGATATCGATTACGATTACTTTTTACTAATCAGCACTGAGAAGAGGAACCGGTGGTTTCAGTCATCCCTTGAGGACACAGATGAGAGCCCCCCTGCAGCAGGGGCAGGGGTGGTGGGTGGAGGCAATGGGTTCTGGCCCACACAGGGTTCACCTTCGGTCACTACAAATTAGTATGTTAAGAAGCCAACAAGAATTGTGGTCAAAAGTTAGCAATTACCTATATTTTAAGACAAAAACTATGTACACTGTCAAACATTTCCCCCAAAGTCTAATGCTTTCCTAACCCAGCCAAAACTCAGGCCAAACTGAGCTCATTAGAATCTTTCTAGTGTCCTCCGGGCACAGTTGGCAATGCACACCAGTCAGTCCCTTGGAGGAGGCTCACAGTCTCCACGGAACTCCTACAGGGAAGTACATCGAGGGCTTCAGGAGAGAGGAGGCAGCGGGGAGGGAAGGTCATGTCACTTAACTTAAAGGACCCATCAGGTAAACAGAGTTTGTTTCAAGAGAGAATTATATGAGGGTCAGAGAAAAATCCTTGTTCTCAGTCTGATAAGCTTTCTGATGAGAGATTTTTTTATAAATAAGCAATGGTACTCAAAGAGTCCATACTCATCAAATTTTGATGAATATAAATTTTTATTTCATTTCAGGAAAGAAAGTGGCCATAAACCTTCAGGACTCAGCATCTTTCTCCCCACCTGGTGTACACTCAGGCACCATGAGCATCAGACATGGACAGCAGGACAGAGAAGGGTTACCTGGATGACAAAATCTCTGCCCCGGAAGTCAGCAATGGTCCTGGGGAGCCTCGTTCGGCCCCACACAAACCGAAGGAAGAGGGAGCGTTCTGTGTTGGAAAAGGACTCCATCACCTCCCAGAACCACTGGATCAGAGGCGCGGAAGGCTCAACCCCTTTATACGTTGCCACGGACTTTAAAAGATGCAGAGGGATATCCGGGCTGCCGCAGACCTAGAGAGGAACATGCCATCAGGACTAGTTGACATTATCAAATCTTTTCATTTGCAGCAGAGAATCCATTGTGCATTTTTTTATTCTACTGAGGCCAGTAGTTAAGAGGGGCATTATTTCAATGTGCTGGAGAGGGCTGGTGAGATGAAGTCTTCCTTTCTGTGTGACCTGCTCTTGGACATCCAGAATGGAAGTGCCCTTTAAGTGGCTAGGGTGAAGAGTGAGGAGAATGGGAGTTAGGTAGTGAGCGCATACACACTGTAAATGTGATTGCATGCACTTCATTCACATGCATGGATCACCTTAGATTTGTAAGTGTAAGATGACACTAGTGAGTGACAGGGATTCAGCAGTTGTACATGCAATGGGCAGGTCCCACAAACACAGCAGAAAGTTAGCATACCATCGTCTCCAGTTCGTATCCGGTGAATAGAGAGAGGAGGGGCACAGGCACCACGCGAGCCATCCCTTCTCGCACAGCAGCCACCTGCTCGTCAAACTCATGGAGTCTGAAAGAAAACACTTAGTTCACATCTCTGTTAGGGATGCAGTCTTTCACCTGCTTATATCAAGGCAGACCCGAAAGCATGCTTCACCATTAGAGAGGGCTGAAAACTTTGGTGCCTTGTTAAACTGTGCTTCTCCTAGGACACTGTCCACTGGACAGGCAGGTATCACACACTCTTAAAGATCCAGCTACAGAACATACATTCTAAGATTCAACTCTCAAAACCGATGATAAGTACCCAAGAAGGAGCGCTGAGTAGTACCTGTGCCACCCCAATACTAACAGCATGTCCTCAGGACTCTTGATGCTGTGGCATGCAGTCAGACACTGGCATTGCAAGAGACACCACATCACAAAGGCACTGTAGATTATTTTCAGCCAGTCACCAGGAACAAAATCCACCACCACCCAGGCAACCCATCACCTGCACATCATGCTTGATGCCCTAAAGAAAGCATCATGCACTCAGAGTGAAGAGCCCACACACCTGTAGTTTATGGCCAACCGGACATACTCAGCCCGGTTGTCCAATGTGATGTGAGTGTGCTTGGAACTCAGCTGGATGTCCTGGCCACTTGCACTGGGCACTGTGAAGGGCAAGCTCATAGCCTCAAACTCCTCTGAGGTAGCCTCATTATCTCGGATGTACATGAGCCCAGGGATGAAATCTTTGTCCACCTTTTAAGGAGATATAGCACTTTTGGTGAGCCAGAAGGTGACCCAAACCCCAGGACAAGCGCATGTCAAGCGCTTGTTCCTCCTTAAGTTCTAAGGAGC
This sequence comes from Echinops telfairi, assembly GCF_000313985.2. Classification (NCBI taxonomy): domain Eukaryota; kingdom Metazoa; phylum Chordata; class Mammalia; order Afrosoricida; family Tenrecidae; genus Echinops; species Echinops telfairi. The sequence goes on from NW_022111379.1 coordinate 29,066,392, forward strand.
TCCATGTTCCTCCTTAGAAGGGCACAAGTGCATCACTTGAGCTGCGAACCATGACAAAGCAGCGAGGAGCCAAAGTGAGAACATGTGGTTCATGAAAGAATCTTACAATTAACCCTGGAGAAAAAAAATCCCAAATAAATTGAATGAACGAAAAAAGCAAAACCCATTGCTATCAAGTCAATCCAACTAATAGTAACCGTATATAAAATTTTTGAATGACACAGGATTTCAGAGACTAAATCTTTATGAGCAGATAGCCTTTTCTTCCTCCTGCAGAGTGGCTGACGGTTTGGAACACTGACCTTGTTAGCAACCCAGTGCCCAACCTAGAGCTCCCCCAGGGTTCTTTAAGAAACCATTAGCAGTTGGTGAATGATGAAATCCCTCTACAAATGTGGCAGGGTGAAAAGTAAGGTACAGGAAGGAGGGAATCCCACCTCTACCCTAGAAACCTCCCTAAATTCAGTTTCCTTAAAGGAAAACAGCTACCTATTTTATCTGACAAGATGGTACGAGCTGCAAAACTCCACAAGGCAGGTCATCTAATAAATTCTAGAAGTAACTGGCCTACTATTAACAGGATCATCTGCTACATAAACTGTCACTCATGTGGGCATCACCTGGAACATTAGATATACTGGGGCCTGAAGCCTGGTATCTGCCTGGGGCCTCCTACACAGACGCTGGGGACTCCCACACCCCACACTCCCTGTCTCTCCAGAAGTGGGTGCTGCACAGACCCACAGAAGCACTGTGCAGACCAATGGCATGCAAGTTACCTCACTGAGATCAGCGATGGTGAGGCTCATCCCAGCCAGCTGCTTCCAGACAGGCTCTGCGAGGCTGAGGCTAAGTGGACTTCCAGTGCGGATGGCAATGCCTAGTAACACACCTGGTCACCCAAAACACAAGGGACACAGACATTTATGATCAACTATGAAACTGTAAAAACCAATGCAGACTTAGCCCTATAGTGAGGGCTCAGTGCCTCTAAGTAACAACACTCAAACCCACCTACTGGCCACTCAAGTTAATCTATGACTATAAATTATACTATACTACACTATAAATTCATCATTTCGTTATGTTCCTTCCTATAGGCCCAGTTTCTAATGCTACCAAAGTGCTTTCTCAAGGGAGAAATGCTTCAGTCTCTTTCCATCAACAAGGTTTAGCTACAAAGAAACCAGCTAATACCTACAAAGGCAGAACTACTGTAGTAGTGGCCTGTGGTTAGCAAGGGCTAACCAGGGCTGCTCCCACCAGAACCCTGAGATCCAACAGGCACTGAGGATGGTAAGAGCCAAGGTCCACCCCTCGCAGGTAGATCTCAAACAAGAATACAGAAACACTAGATTTCAGACAGTCTGATGTTATAGTAGTTTCCATATTCAAAAATCCTCACTACCAGATTAATGAAACAGACTGGGCAGCAGGGCAAGGATATATATAATGCATAACATGTATCATTCATCAAGAACTGAGCTTGTAGAAAGTCAACAACAAAAAAATCTTAATAATTTCTATAATTTGGGGGAAACATTTATATGAGTTATAAGTAATTCCTATAAGAGCTAGAAGTAGATACTACAACTATCCTATTTCTAACAAGGTAGAGAATAAATAACAAACCCAGTGTAATAGTCTAGGTACTTTGGAGAAACAAATCCACAGCAACTCATGTATAAGAGAGAGTTTTATGTAAAGAAAGTGTGCATCACGAAAACATCCCAACCCAATGCTGCCCAAGCCCACAAGTCCAACATTAACCCATTAACCCAACACCAGTCCACAAAGTCCTCCACCTCACAAAACAGAGGCAATGATGCCGACTGCAGGAGGAAAGCTGAGTCAGTGAACGAATAAGCATCTCGGCACTAGCAGGGGTCTCCACACGGCTGCTCCAGCACCCAGGGCTGCATCGGGATAGGTGCATGTAACTTTTCCTTGGGGATGTCTTGTAGGAAATCAATCTTGCAAGCTGAAGCAGGGAACTGCTAAGGCAGCTGCACCCTGTGCAACCATCACAAGAGACCCGAGAACTAGAAAGGCGAGGTTCACGACCCATTTATTCCGCCACCTTTCAATTAGCCCCACATGTGATAATTGGCCAGGCTGACACAATTAACTAACTCACCCAGGTAAAATACAACCAGAAGAACCCAGCATTTTCAAAGCCATAGAGGATGGATCAATCCCTGAAACTAATGCCCTGAGATAATCTCTAAATCTCAAACTAAAATTATTCTCTGAAGTCTTCTTAAAACCAAACAGTGATTTAGCTAAACTAGTAAAGAATATTTGTCATAAGGGTTGTGTTCTTCATACATCTACTTCTATGGAATCAAACTGAAAGATTAGGCAGGAAGAGTGGGTTTGTGTCAATGGGAGAGGACCACTGATAAAAGGAGTGTGAGCACCACTTGCAGAGTGTAATCAATGGCACCGAATTATGTATGTAGAAATTGCTGAACTGGTTTATGTTCTATCGTTATAACGTCAACAACAACAAAAATAAACTATACATATTAAAAAAAGAGAGAGAGAATTACAAATGGAACACAAATGGCACCAAAACCCAGCCCAGCAAGCGCCTACCCAGGAAGCGGAACATGCTCGTGTGCACAGATGCCCGGGCTGCAGGGCTGAGCAAGTAGCAGTCTCGGTTGGCCCCCGACTCATCTCTGCCGTTGGGCGTCACAATCAGAAGAGGGGTAAGTCCGTTCTGGAGCTCCTCACAGATCTCAGCGATGGACTCACTGTAGCCACCACCACAGTCATCCACAGACTCACCTGGAGGGAAAAGAAAATGAGCTACTCATTGGCTGTGATGACAATAAACCTGGGTGAAGGCATACGGGTGGGATTCCCAGACATCCCCCCAAAACACATCCACAGCCCACCCACTTATCTCCGGATTTCCTGGGCTCTTCAGCACACAGAGGAAATTCTTACCGACAAACTTGACCTTCCAGACTCGGTGTGGAAGGAGGAGGCTGTCTGCACTGAAGGCACTCATTTTAGCACACATCTGCCCGAAGACGGACTTTGTGCCATCAGGACCCGCGAGCCCCCCTTTACTCCTTGAGCGCTTGACCTAGAGAGAGACAGGATAAGAACCAGCTGCAATAGCAGGAGCACACAGCCCATCGCCTGTCAACACATACAGTGAGACTCACACGCTGTCGTGAGTTCAAACTGATTCACTGACTGTTTAATCATATGTCTAATTTTTGTCAGAAAAAAACAATTTTTGTTCCACCTGTGTTGAAATCTTGTTGTAGCTTCAGAATGGAACAATGTTCTGAGTAAAAGGAACTGCTCTGAAGTCTGCGAGCTGTGAAATGTGCCAGGGACACTCAAACACCAGGCAAGATCATACACTGTGTCAAATATCACTTGTTTGCACTGAAAAAATATTCCTGATGTAAAATCATTTGCCATTTCTCTACTCGGTTCTTCTACCATGTACCAACTTTCTCATAGTGCAAAGAACTGTGCGGGGCCTGAAGAATGGGAGACAAGGGAAGGGCAGGCTGAGCTGGGCTCCAGTCATCCAGGCATCCCTTGCTCTGGGCTCTACCACCGCAGCACCATGCGCCTCCGGGACAGGGCCAGGGTCTGAAAGGCCCCACAACTGGCAGCAGATGACCTGTAGGCCTTCGGCTGTGCTGCCCTGGAGACGCTTTCTGACATAATGATGTGCGGCAAACAGAAAGGTCATCCGAGGTGGAGCAACAAAAGCTCGTTTATGACCTTACTTAAGCAACCCACTGATATTGGCAACATTAGCTTAGTGACCTACAGCCTACAGTGAACACTGACGTCAGGGAAGAGGGGAAGTGGCCAGTGACCATGACCATCAATGTGGTCACATGTGATATCTAACAAAGGGCACAGTTTGATATCTTCATTGAAAATGCCCGCAAGTACAGCTCTGAGAAAATATCCAGTCATGTAACCAACATCAGAGTAAAAATCATGTGTTCATGCAAAAGGTAGAGGAACAAAGAATTTTTTCTTTGCAGTTGGCTGAGCCAATCTTATTTGCGCATAGATGTCAAGTGCCTCACAGGAGTGTAATCTAGATGGGCTTCTTTCATTGTTGTTTAAATTAAGCTGTAAGCTGTAGAAGTTTAAATTCAGAAAGCGTCTACTTTTTATTTCTTTGAATACTGTCATAATACTAACAATCTTGGCTTATTAAAAACTGGCAAAGAAAACCACTTGAGCAGGGGCGGGTGTGAGCAGCACACATTGCTAGTGGAAAGGTACTTACTAGACTTCTATGAAAGGTAGATCTTGAAGCTGTCAAACCAATGAGTTATCTCAGCCTCAACCAAAGAGATAGCATTAAGATTATAACTAGATCTGACCCCCCCAATCAGCCTCATCTGTATCAAAGTAAATCAGACAGTCTTTGAAGCTTTGCCAGAGGAGTCTGACAACTAAGAATGGGTACAGTCCTCTAAAATAACCAAGGTAGTCATTGTTCAAAGCCTCAGAACCACACTCAATGGCATGTATTAAGAAGTATTCATAATGTGCTCCATGGGGCGGGGGGAGCAAGTAGCAAAAGAGCATATACACTTTGGGTTACAATAAACACATACACATCCTGCAAGATCCAACAGTTGTTATTGCTACAATGTACAAAGGTGAGTGATTTCTATTTCCTCTTTGGAGCTAATCTGTATTTGTACTTCAGGGTTAGATGAAATATCACTTCTGGTTTTTAAAAAAATTTTTTAATCACTTCTGTTTTAAAGAAAGAAAAAAAAACAACCAAGTCAACCAAGCTAGAAGAAAGGAGCCACTGATTCTTTAAAGCCGCAGCACCTGAAAACTCCTCCGTAAGTACCCTGCTCTACCAGTGGCTGGGGTCACACTCTGCGCACGCCACAGCAGCATCCCATCCGTGACTGATGTGTGGATCTCAGTGGATGAGTCCCCATTACCTGGATCCGGTTCAGCTCCACAGCAGGGCCATGCTGACGGTCTCGCACCATGGTCGCTTGCACAACTTTTCGGAAAGCTGCTTCCTAAAACACATCAAACAGAGTTCAGAATCCAACATAGGCAGCACCACTCATAAACAAATCATGATACATCTTTGCTGAAAATCACCTCTTCCCTGGAAGTCACATTTGGTTACGCATATTTGATCCAATAGCCACGAATTCTTAGTCAAATCATGTGTCACGATAAGCACTCAGGAGTGCCGGCATGCATGGGCAAAGGGGGGCGCTGAGTGGTATTTCCTGAGGGCTGTCTCAGAGCCTCTAGTACTTGCTGGGTGACAAGGGCCTTGTTAGCAGCAGATGAGTGCTATGTGTCAAGCACACACTAGGACATGATCTTCCCTGCCAACCATACACATAACGAGTAGCTAACATGCCTCAATACCTGTGTACCTGGGGGAAAAGGTGACCACAAAGGTGTAAGGTGGATCAGGGATCCTGGGATGGCCAGTCTCAGGGAAGGAGAGTATGAATCAAAATTTTGGGAGAAAATGTGAACTTGGTTGTATATCTAGGAGCTTACAGATGCCAGGCAAAGGCTGTGAGGAAGAGGTAGAAGAACTAGATAGTACCCAGCTACCACTGTCAATTGTACTCACCAGACACATAACAGATGGTCCAGGCTAGACGAAGAGGGAAGTGCAGAACAAAACTCAAACTCTTCAAAAAGGCCAAACTTGCTGGACCAGAAGAGACTAGAAACCCCCCTGAGACTATTGGTCTGAGATTCCTTATAGCTTTTCACTAATCATACATGGAGGTCTCTTTTCAGCTCAATAGACATTGGCTCCTACAACAGGCCATACCAACTGTGAGTATTGTGCTCCTTTAAAAATCACCTCTCTGAGACCAACAACCAAATGAAAAGGGAAGGGAGGGCCACAGAGCTGTACGCAATGGAAAAGGAGCAGCCAGAGCACACGCAACGAGAGTGCTGACACGTTCTGAAAAACAGCACCAATGTCCCAGAGAAAACGTCTTTAAATTGCTCAGCAGGAACCTAATTTACTGTGTAAGCTTATAAAACTCAAAGTCTGCCTAGTAAGTTCATTTTCTGATTTTTCTCAGGTATAGCTTCTGTCACTTTTTGGTCTTTTGCACGGGCCACTGTGTGAGCAGTCTGGAGAACCTTATCTGACCTCCTTGCGCTTCCCTATCCAGTCAGCCTCTCCCCGTGGTCCCTCGGCCTCTCCCTCCACGGACCTGGAAGCCCACCTGTCACTTCACTTCAAAGTCCCCCAGTTTCAGCGCTGCTCCTGTTCTGTCTCATGGTTGCCTTACTTTGGTCCCTGAGCTCTGTCCCATCGTCTCCATGCCACAGTCTCTGGCACCTCTGGTTTCCGCCTAGGCCACTTCAACGATGTTGAAATGTTGTTTTTCCAATGGCTCTGGACTTTTTCTCTCTGCCCAGGATGGTTCTTACAGAGAGGAGTGGTTTTGAAGTGTGGCCTTTGTCTTTCAGCAGACCATCCCCCCAAAGAAACTAGCCACCAACAGAAAAACAAATCAAAACACACACACACCCCAGTGCCATCGAGTCAATCTGACTCATAGGGACCCTACAGTACGGAGCAGAACTGCTCCTGTGGGTTTCCGAGACTGTAACTGTCTTTCTCCTGTGGTTTAGAAGGGTGTACCTGCAGATGGCAGCCCAATGAGTAACCACGACACCACCAGAGCTCCTTCTTCTTCTTTGTTATTCCTATATTAACTTATTGAAAGTAGTAGTGTTCTGCTTCAACACCAAATTCCTCATTTGGGTGCATATGCTGTTGTCAATTTACTGCTGGTTTCCCTGCTTTGTGGGGGGCCAACTATCACTGCTCCACTTCATGACTCCTTGCATAAAAGGTGCTGAGTGTGCTGCCACCAGACTTCCTACCTGGGAAGGCAGGCTTTGCCACTCTGACATGGAATTTCTCTGCCTGAGAGCACTGGTGCATGCTGTGTTCACTGTGCTGCTTTGCCATGGGATTCTCTGCCAGAGAATGCTGGTCCACACCATGTTATTCTGACACGGACTTCCTGTCGGTGTCCTCACACCATGTTATTCTGACACGGACTTCCTGTCGGTGTCCTGGTTGCTTGCTGCTGCTGCCCCACGATGCCGGACTAGGCCAAGGAAGGGGGCTGTGTGTGAATAGTGGAGAACTTTCTCCTACTACTAAATGGGACCATTTTCTTCATCCAGCATGCATTTGGGTTTGCTGTCTGGAGTTCTGAGATTGTCATTTTTACCAATTTTTGCTTGTTTTCTTCCAGATTTGCTGTGGGGAATGAGAATATATAACTGATGATGCTGCATACTAGGCTGTTCCACCCCAATCACCTTGTTTCTTTTTTGGGTTGCTGTGCTCCTGGGTGCTATGGCAAATGTGTTCAGGAGCTGATAGACGGCTCAGGGAGGATGAGGCTGAAGCTGTTTAGATAGGACTGAGAGAAAGGGAAACACAAGGAGCTCCTTTTTCGGTGCTCAGCTTAGGTTGGTACAGAGGAGAAGTGATATCAATTTACAATGGGCATCTGGTGAAGAAGCTACACAGACTGCATCCCATGGGCTGTGGGAGTCAACAGGAACACAACCTTAGAAACGCACATGCTTTCCAAGAGAGCACAGAGGCAAACAGCTGGGACCACTATCTGGCAGGGGCAGATTTGAAGATTCTAATGAAAAGGAAACATTGGAGAAAAGCTAGAGTCCGGTCTATACTGAATTATCTAACAGAAAGAAAACAACAACAACATTGAAGGCAGACACATGTAGGAGACAAAATTATGAGGGCACTTCAGAAAAGTGGGTGAAGGGAGACGTCGGACAGGGCAAGATATGACAAAATACCAATTTATATACTATCCAGGGCTCATGAGTGAGGGGGGAACGGGGAGGGAGGGGAAAAATGAGGACCTAATGCTAGGGGTTTAAGTGGAGAGAAAATGTTTTGCGAATGATGAGGGCAATGAATGTACAAATGCGCTTTACACAATTGATGTGTGTATGGATTGGGATAAGAGTTGTATGAACCCCTAATAAAATGATTTTTTTTTTAAATCCTGAAAGATAATGGAATTTTTTCCCCCACAAACTTTTTGAAGTAGTATAGTGCAGAGTATAGCCTCTATATAGGCTATACGCTAATGGAAGTTCACAGTCATTTGCAAATTTAACTGAGAGAGAAAATTCAAATAACTCCACTACTTCACCTCCAGCTTCAGGGAAATTTGCAAAGTATCAGGACACAGGGTCAGTCAGGGAGCCGGGCTTGCAGAGGCTCCCTCATCATCACTCTCTCACAGCTCCACCCTGCCCAAAGCCAGCCTCTCCCTCAGTGGGTACTCTGAACAAACTTTTACTGAGCTATAATTAACACATCATTATAATTACATAACTAACATAAAATTCAACAGTTTTATCATATCAAGAAAGATTGTAAAATCATCACTACCATCAACCTTGGAACAATTGTTTCTTCTTATTCCCAGTGTGTTGGCTTCCGATTTCTTACAGCTCCCCCACGCCCCCCACTTCCATGCCCCCTCCAAAAACTCATTGCCATTGAATTGATGCTAACTCATAGTGACCTTATAGGGGAGGGGAGATTGTCTCTATGAGTTTCTAAGATTGTAACCATTTATGGGAGTAGAAAGTCCTATCTTTCTCCTAAGGAATGCCTGGTGATTTTGAACTGTTGACCCTAGAGATTGCAGCCTAACACATAATCATTATGTCACCAGCAATCATTAACGCAGCTACAGTCTTTATAATTCCACCCATCCTGGTTCCCTACAGAGATAAACATATACAGTCTTGGCAAACAAAACACAAGGACCCAGCAACAGTAGCCATATAAAACAGACGAAGACCTCAATCTAGGGATGAGTCAACCAGGGCGCAGTACAGCACCGATGAAACACAAAACACTTCTCTGGTTCTTCAAGGCTTCCTCATCCCCCACTATCATGACCCCAGTCCTGCCTTTCAGTTCTGGCTAGACCAAAGAATGCACACTGGTAGAGAAAAGAGCTCACGACACTTGAAATTCAGGTCAGATAAATCCCTTAGGAACAGAAATGGGAGTAGTGATACCAGGGGGAAGGTGGGGTAATGAGGGGAGGAAGGGGGAACCGACTTCAATGATCAACACATTAACACACACACACCTCCACACACAAACACACAGGGGGATGAACAAGAGAAATAAGGGGGAAGGAAGACAGCGGCTGGTGTAAGATATGAAAACAATAATAATTTATAATTTATTAAGGGGTCACGAGGGTGGTAATGGGGGGAGGGAGGTAAAAAACAAGGAGCTGATACCAAGGGCTCAAATAGCAAGTCAATGTTTAGAAAATGGTGATGGGAACATATATACAAGTATTCTTGATACAACTGATGTACGGAATGTTGTTTTTTGTCATTGGCTTTTTGTTGTTTTATTTTCTTTTGTTGCTTTGTTTTGCTCTGTCATGTTTTTGTGCATGTTATTATCTTCGCAGGTCTGTCTAAATAAGATAGGCTGGATGAACAATTTGGAAGAGAAAACAATGGAACCGATGGTTCCAGGGGGACATGGGAGAGGAGAAGGTAGGGGGAAAGGAAGTGGTGTTAACAAACCCAGGGACAAGAGAACAACAAGTGATCCAAATCGGTGGTGAG
>NW_022111379.1:29078047-29079357 GCF_000313985.2 Echinops telfairi
GTCATGCAGTGCTTCATGACCATTTGCAGGGATCCGTTGTATTTCATTTTGTGTATGTACTACAGTTTCTTTATACACTCTTCTACAGACAGGCATTTGGACTGCTTCCAGCTTTTTGCTATTGTGAACTGTGCTACAGTGAAAAACCCGCAATTAAATTTTTTTTACAAAACAACCTTATCCCCTTCAATGTACTCTCCATTACACTTAACACATTTGTCAAATCTACGATTCCATTCTTGGAAACATTTTTCAGATTCATTTGTTTGCATGGCTGATAGCTCCTCCCTTGTTTTATTCCCTCACCTCTTCTACCTTGTCAAATAGCTGTCCTTTCATGTCCCTGTTCATTTGTTGAAACAAAAAGAAGTCCGATGGAGCAAGGTCAGGCGAGTAAGGTACGTGGGGCAAGAGCAGTATGCTGTTTTTTGCCAAAAACTGCAACACTGAGTTGGGTGTGTGAGCAGACACATTGTCATGGTGACAAAACCAGTCCCGTCTGCCACAAATCAGGCCTTTTTGTTGCACACTGTTAAGCTCTAAATAGAAAGCTTGATTAACAGTCTGACCTGGTGGAACGAATTCCAAATGCACTACAAGTCAACATTTTCACTTGTTTGGGAAGTTGATGGATGTCCAGAATGAGGTTTGTCATCAATCAACATCTCACCTTAGTGAAATCATACACTTGAATTTTTCCCATAGTGCTGTCCTTATAAGCTGTGTTCAACATCACAACAGTTTCTGCGGCATTTTTCCCAAGCAGGAAACAAAATTTCACAGCCGTACACTGTTCTCTTAAATCAGCCAACACAAAAAAATGAGGTCTGAGTGAAACGGCTTGTACGAAAAAAATTCACTGTGACAAAAGAGAACCTTCCCAGGCAACACCACTGGGTGCACTAATTCAGAGTTGCTTGAAGCTCACCTAGTGAGAAAAATGCATACTAATTGCTCTGATGGTGCAATTCTATTTTTTGGTTTTGGTGTTTTTTTTGTATCCCTCATGTTTGTTCGTGTTCTCTCTAATTTGTGGGGATATATGTCAAGCAGAGGTATTGCTGGGTCTTATGGTATTTCTATTCTCAGTTGTTTCAGGAAATACTGTATCATTTTCCATGGAGGTTGTACATGCTTACAATCCCAACAGAAGTGTATGAATGTTCCAATCCCTCCACATTCTCTACAGCATTTGCTGTTAACTGCTTTTTTTTTCTTTTGTATTGGGCTGACCTTTTAACTGAATTGTTTTCTTCTTGTTGAGAAGATGAAAAATTCTATTTATTTTAGTGATTTGTCTCTTGTCTCTT
>NW_022111379.1:29079979-29081854 GCF_000313985.2 Echinops telfairi
AGCCCTCCTACTTTGCTCTTCTTATTGAGAAGTTCTTTGTTTATCCTGGGTTTCCTCCCTTTCCATATGGTGTAGGTAATTAGTTTCTTCCATTTCTTTAATGAATGAGTTGGGGTTTGGATTGGAATTGCAGTGTGTTTACAGATTGGTTTAGGCAGTATTGACTCTTCCACAATATTAAGTCTTCCTATCCATTAACATGGGATAGTCTTCCATCTGTGGAGGTCTCTTTTGGTTTCTTGGAATGTGTTCTGTAGTTTCCTTTGTACAAGTCTTTTGTTAGGTTTATTCGTAAGTATTTCACCTTCTGTGCAGCTACAATAAATAGTATTGTTTCCTTCATGTCTTTTCTCAGAGTTCTTTTCCTTGGTAATCAGGAGACCAATTGATTTTTATTAATCTTGTATCCTCCAACTTTACCAATTCCTCAATTGTTCGGAACAATTTTTTTCAGTAGATGCTCTCTCTATAAAATCTTGTTGTCTGCAAACAGTGGGGGTTTCATTTCTTCTTTACCCAACTGCATTCCCTTGGTTTCTTTCCATTGTCTAATGGTTCTGGCTAAGACTTCTAGCATGATATTGAGTAAGAGGGATGATCTAGAGGGCATCCTAGTTTCTGTTCTTAGGAGAAATGTTTTCAGTTTTCCCCTACTGGGCTTGATGTTGGTGTTTTTGTATATGGCCTTTATTATGTCAAGCAGTTTCTTTTTTGTTCTTGTTCATTTTCTTCTTTTTTTAAAATCATTTTATTGGGAGCTCATACAACTCTTATCACAGTCCACACATACATCAGTTGTATCAAGCACATTTGTACATCCATTACCCTCATCATTCTCAAAACATTTGCTCTCTACGTAAGCCCCTGGCATCAGCTCCTCATCAAGCAGTTTCTTCTATTCTGATCTGTTGAGTGGTTTATGTGAAATGGGTTTCGGATATTGTCAAATGCATCTATTGATATGATCACAGAATTCATATTCTTTGTCCTGTTTATGTGGTGGATTACATAAACTGTTTTTCGAATGCTGAACTATCTTTGCATCCCTGTAATATTAAGTCTTCCCATTTGGTCATGATGAACTATCTTTTGATTTGTTGTTGGAGTCTATTGGCCATAATTGTGTTGAGAATTTTTTACACTATCCCTCATGTCTTTGTAAGCTTTTTGCTTGGTTTTGGTATTAGGGATATGCTCACTTCACAGAATGAGTTTGATAGCTCACTGTCCCTTTCTATTTTTTTGAAATAGTTTGTGCAGACTTGGTGACAGTTTTTTGCTAAAAGCCTGGCAGAATTCCATCTGGTCCTGGTAGTTCTATGTCCTCTTTTTCAGAGTATTCCTTTAGACAGGAGTGATTTGAGGTTGTTAGCTTTTTTTACTGTGTGTGTGTGTGTGTGCGTGCGCATGCGCGCGCAGTGTGGCTGACAGCAGTTTCCATTGCATAGTGGTGCAACTGTTAGATATGTGCAGGCTGTTGGGATGTGTAGGGGTAGTTGGCTCTTTTGAGTTATGGGATCAAGGTGTAATAGGAACTGAAATAATAGGATGCGGAGATGAAGAAAAGGGGAGCGAGATGGATGGGTCAAGAGAGAGAGAGAGAAACAGAGAAGAGAGCAGGGTATAAGTTAGTAATAAGGTAGTAATAGTAGTAATGCCAATTGGTCTTCTCAATAGCCCAGAAGATGGTAAAATAATTGGGAAAGGCCTTTTAGAAGGTGTAATAAGATTTTAATCGCTAGCATGAGGGAATGTCTCACTAGGAGTGAGCGCGAAGGCCGGAGGCAATGGTGGGTGGGGCAGGAGAAGAGTGTAAGCAGATAATCAGCCTGGAAGAAGATTATGTACATATATAGGTTTGGAAGAGAAGTACAA
>NW_022111379.1:29084259-29089778 GCF_000313985.2 Echinops telfairi
AAAAAAAAAAAGTAAAACTAGACCTGAGGAGCTTTTGACTCAGTGAGGGCTGCCACTTCCTTGACTTGAATGGAATAGGAACCTGTTTTCCAGTGTAAGGGAAAAGCAGATGTGGAGAGAGGAGTGCGTGGGACAGGGGATGAAGAGCAGATGGGATCTAATTAAGTGGGAAATTTCATTATTCGGACTGTGAGGACAGCTTCGCCAGGTTGTCCACATAGTCTATCCTCCATAAAGGGACCCAGAGGTCCAGCAAGGTGAGGGGATTGTCTGAGACTTGAGATCAGTTGTTGTCTGAGGAGGAGAGCCGAACACTCTGAAGTGGCAGCTGAAGGTTGGCAGGAGTCAGAAAGGCTCAGTCTATGTTGCTGAAGTCTCCCCCTCCCCACCAAAAAGGCAAAAACAAACAAAAAACTTGCCGCATTTAGTGTTCAGGTTGAGTACCTGGGTTCAAGGAGCAAGGGTTGTTTCCTGCTGTGCTCTCTCTGGATGTACTCTTGCTGCCTAAGACGGGCCCTAAGCTAGCCCTCCAGTGCCATTCTTTTCTGTAATCTGAGCAGATGCTTGCAAGAACACGTTCTTCCTCTTTCCAACTACAGTTCCCTCTTCCCATGCCCAGGACCAAAGAGGAGTTTGAGGCATCCTCGGTTCCCAGGGATGGCTTTCAGATCCTTCAACACCTACCTACTACTAACAGCCTTGTCTAGAAGTCCTCAGAGCCACGTGGTGTGTGGAAACACCACCAGTCTCTGGCTCCAAAAAAGGCCAATAGCTGCATTCCCAGATCACCAAGCAGACGGGTGCACTCTGTCAGGATGGTGCAAATCTACACCTTGCCTTTCTTATCTCCTCACAACAAAAGACTTTCCTCTCAGCACTGTTCATTATCACCTCCATTTGGGAGGGCAAAAGAAATGAGGGTGAATATAAAAATTTTGCTATTTTATGATTGGAAAATAGTGGAAACTGTATGTCAGTTTCACCTGTGATCCTACCTTAGATAAAACCATATGTCACAATATACTTGTCCCTCTACCATATGTGAAATAAGTCCTATTGGACAAAACTCAAAATTTTCCAAATTTTATTCTATCAATTAAACGAGTAATCTTTCATGAAAAAAAGTCCTAGAAGCAAACAGCCTTCAGAATTAGAGTACTTCTCATTCAACTTCCTCATTTTTCCTGACACACACACTCCCGCTACTACATAACCCTTGAGCTTCTTCTAGAGCAGCAGTTCTCAACCTATGGGTCATGACCCCTTTGGGGGTTGAACGACCCTTTCATAGGGTCACCAAATTCAAAACTGTAGCAAAATTAGTTACGAAGTAGCAATGAAAATGAGTTTATGGTTGGGGCCTCACCACAACATGAGGAACTATATGAAAGGGTTGCAACATTAGGAAGATTGAGAACCACTGTTATAGAATATCCTGTTAAGCTATCTTCCAGAAATTTGATCATTTCTAGTCATGGAAAAGTCCGAATTCCTATAATCAGGTTATCCAATTTTTAAGGAGCTCGAACTACTAAAAATTTCAATGGGTCAAAATCTATCTGGTAACTTGCAGATACCCTCACATATATTCATATGACAGCTCTGTAATGTCCCCATCTATTCACTGCCATCCAAATTATAATTTGACTAGGAACCTCTTACCTATCTGTACCAAGACAGATAACTTCTGACACAACCTGTTGAGCATTCTTGAAAAAATTAATTATCTAATTTTTTTTCTTCTTTAATGTTTCACTGTCAGGCAAGGAGAGAACTGATGTGTGAACAAGAAGCCTTTGTTTTACACCTGCCCTTTTGGGCCAGAAATGTAGGGGGAAGTGGGAGGAAAATATTATAAAGGGAACAATATTTTTTCATATAAAACCAAAAGAGAAGGGATTTTCGTGTCTCCCTCTACCCATCTTCCTCATCCTGACCAAAGTCTTCTGAGCACTCAGAACATATCCTAGAACCATAGCTACTCAATAAACTATATTCTATGCATTCCCGCTTAGGAATTTGAGTTGTATTAAAATCTACTGACGATAGCATTATCACATTTGGCAAAGAATGGTGCGACAATACCTTGCCCTGAGAGATCAGAATTCCGCGTAGTGTATCAAACCCAACTGACGGTCCAAGCCCAGTTTCATGAAGACACCCATCGAGGTCAAACATAGGGATGCAAGGACAGAAGAGCTCTGAGATGTGGTGCAGCAGCAATAACCGGTTCCGAAGTGCGATTATCGGAATTTCCTGTAGGTGATTGTACTCCATGGGGACCTAAAGTCATAAATTATGTTTTAAAATTTAGGTGCTGAATGCACAGACAGATAAGCGACAATTTCTAAATGGATAATGAAAACATTTCCTTTTCAAAAACAAAGGAGCACTATAATTTCTGTTTCATTTGGTTTGCAAGCCTTATGTTGTGCCTTTTGGAATAGTATTATGGCTGGTTTAATTACTTAGGCCAAATAACCTAGAACCTAGAAGAATGTGGAAAAAAAATTGCCTAGGAAAATATCTTACAAAGGATCATGTAAAGTATGCACTTCCAGAATAGTTCTGTGTGTTTTATAAGATTGGGACTAGCAGGTTGGAGACAAGAGGGTACCCTGTGACAATCCTTTTACAACAGAAACAAGAAAAGCTGAGTGACACTACACCTGGAACTCTGCGCTTCAGCTAGGAAGGTAAAGAGTTGATTGAACACTATTTGGAATGGCAAACAGAATAGACATATTAAACAGTTTTTAAATTAGTAAGACAAAAATAATTACATTATAACCACAAAGAAATTAGATAAATCTTCTAACAAAACTAATCAGAAAATCAGAAAGACTTAGTAAACACAAAGTCAGCAGTGAAGAAAATGAAAAGAAAATCTGCTAACAAAATAAACAGCACAGAAAAATATATGAGCAAAGAAAGCATCAATACCTTATTAAAAAGAATGAAAGCAATAAGTGTATACAGAGCATTAATTACAATGAAATGGATGAGTCAGACCAACCTGTGTAGGGAGTTTTCCAGCGCTGGCAGGTTTGCTGGTTGACCAGGCAAGGGTGTGTGCTGAGCCACAGGCCACGCGATTGACCTTCTTACCCTGAAGAGCGGCTACCAACCGTGGCCTCTGGATAGCATTTGTGGTCCCATCACCCAGTTGCCCCTCATCATTGTCACCCCATGTATAAACTTCACCTAAATGAGCGTAATGATAGAAGTTCAATCCACTAGGACCATAAATGCACAACCTGCAAAGTAATAATCATCATTCACAGCCCTTCAATTTTCTGTTTCATATAAGTGATCTGAGTGTCAATTTTGAAGGTGACCTAGTTATGGACACACTCTAATCACAGCATTCAAGAGGCAAATGTCCTCCCTGGGACTCTCAACAGCTTTTCAGCAAAGTGACATGCCATTCTTCTTTTCCCATTACTGATGGTGATCATTTCATGAAGGTGGCGTTTACCAGGCTTCGCCACCTCCACATCATCTCTCCCTTTGTAATTAGTGTGTATTGTGTGGGAAAGCATCCAAACTTTTATTTATTTGCTGATCTCTAGGGAATCACGATTTCCTCATGTATTCCAAAGGCTAGAATCTGTTACTGTATTTTTTTAATGCTCAACTGTGTATGATTAAAGAAGAATGAAATTTAGAAGGCGAGATCTAGGTGATCTTTCCTGCCATTCCTTTTGTCGCATCTCTCTGACTCTTGCTTTCCTGCTTTGGAGAAGTCATGTGGTAACACCGGGTTCACCTCAATAATCCGAGATAAAAATCTTTATTTTAAAGTCAGCTGATTAGCAATCTTAATCCTTTCTGCAAAGCCCTCTTTGCTACTGAATTGGGAGGGGAACAAGAACATCTCAATTTTGAGGATTTGCTAGAACTAAAAAAACTCAGCATATGGTCACACTCAAAGCTATGATGACTGAGAAAGGGTACAAAGCAAAACCAGCAAAGTTAAAAAGTCAATTGGGATGAAATCTGGAGAAGACCAGGGGTAGCTTTCCAGAGTCCTCTCCCAGTGGAGTCATTTGACATATGCTTAATGCCCCTAGCAAGAAATTGTGAAAATGAGTTTCAAGTATTGTCTACCTTGGAAACTCATCAGGTGTTAATGGGGCTGGTCACATAGGCATGTACCAAGAGTTTAGATCCCCCAGTTTAAGCAGGCATTAGCATAAACCACAATTTTGTATAAACACTCTAGGGACACGAGCCAGTCAGTTTTAACTATTAGGAAGCTCAGGGAACCCTTCTAGCCAGGGAGCATCTTGCCAGCAGGCCTCACTAGGGACAGCAAGGATAAATTAACTCTTTTCTGCCACTGTCATGTAAGGAACTATATTCACAGGTATGTGACAAGGAGGGAGAACCATGGGGGCCTACACCCTGCCTATGACAGATGGAATCTCAGAACATATTATAAACTCATTCTTTTTGTAACTGCACAAGATCTCAAAGCGGTGCTCTACTAAAATGTTTTCCTCTGCAACACTGGACTCTCCACCTACCTTCCTCTGTGCAACACACACAGTGCAGGGAGCCTGTGGCAATGGCAATGACCTTCTTTCCTTGCAGCCCTTGGACCTGCCGAGGTCGTCTAACATGGTCGTCAGATCCATGGCCCAGCCTATGGTAGTCACCTTTGCCCCTAACACACAAGAGAGGGCATTTTCAGAAGTGCAAACTCTTCTGTGTACTATGCCACCCAACCATGTCGTACAGAAACTGTTTCAGTACACAAATCACAGTTGTGGCTTAACAGCTGTGTCCTAATTTACTGAATTATGGCTAAGGGTACTTCAAATTAATGTTTTTCATAGGATTAAACAAACAAAATCCTTCATACCAAGTGTAAACCACTCCTGATTTGGTAAGTGCGACTGAAAACTGGGATCCGCATTCCACTTTGACCACGCCAAGGCCTGTGAGCGAGTCGATCTAGAAAGGGAGAGATTCTGTTAGTCGATATCACAACAAAAAACGCCGACAACACCAAGAGCTGTGGGCCTTTGTGTGATGTCGCCCAGCAAAGGGCACTGAAAACGTATTTAATGCTCAAGGCTTACAATCATCTCTCTCGAGTGCTGACGATAACTATTCTCCAGCACTACTATACTCCCACTTGTCCTCCTTCCTGCTTTACCTCACGTTAGAACCACCAGTCTTTCACTTACAGATGTCCCCTGCCCATCTGTCCAGGTTCATGCGTGTAGGTCCTTCAGGTTTAGCACCAAGGTACCAGATGAGGCTAATTCCAGCCAATCATCATTCTGATACAGTACACATGCTCATTACTTCTGTGATGCTTCTTAGACTTTCTTACGACTTCTTTTCTAACACTTAGGTTTAAATGAACTCAAACTTAATTTGTACTCTCCATACCTCTAGTCTGCCGGGACTCTATGCCTTCATGATGGCAATCATCATAATCATTAAAAGTTCAATGCCTTTGTATAAAGCCTTTCATAACATAACAAGTTCCAAAAATAAAGAAACCC
>NW_022111379.1:29092501-29108517 GCF_000313985.2 Echinops telfairi
GACCTAATGTCGGGGGTTTGAGTGGAGAGAAAATGTTTTGAGAATGATGTACAAATGCGCTTTACACAATTGATGTGAGTATGGATTGCGATAACAGTTGTATGAGCCCCTAATAAAATGCTTATAAATAAATAAATAAAAAGAAAATAAATAATAGGGGGAAAAAAAGAAGCTACATATGACCAGTGGCTACCACATTGGGTGGCTCAGCTTTTAAGAGGAAAAGCTTAGGCCTTATTTCCCTCCCCAATTTGATATGTCCTTGCCACGCACAGACTTGTCATGAATGCCTACTATGTGCCACCTGGTTTTCTATTATGATATTATTTGCAGTCGCATACCTCCCTGGTGATTCGAAAAAGGAGTCCATATTCACAAGTGGTTAATCATTCAGCCACTGACCAAAAGGCCAATGGCTCCAACCCATTTCCTGGCGGAAAGGCCTGGTTGTCTCCTTCCCTAGACGTTACAGCCTAGAAAAGTCTACAGGGTGGTCTCAGTTGGGTCAAGGAGTCACTACCAGTTGGAATTGACTCGATGGCATCTAACAACAACCCCAACAAGAGATAAGACTGTAGATAAATATCTTTCCATTTTCTCTCATGCACCACACTTCCAAGCCCATGGCAAAGCACCCACTTAGTGTTCACTTAATAAAGGTGCTGAGCAGAAAGCGACTTAGACACATCCACTCACTTAATCCTATGACGCAGGCATGATTCACCCCTTTTGAACAACAAAAAGCTTGACAGAAGTTGAGAAACTTTCCCCACATCAAGCAGCACAAAGCTGATTGGTGCCCCAGATGAATAAGCAAACCCTCAGCCAGGCTGCTCACATGATCGTCATAAGAAAATCTCCCCTAATCTAGCCATAATCTTGTTAGCAAATACTGCCACATTCCATAACTCTGTAACATGCTGTGTGTCCGTTCCACTGTAAACTGACAAGAGCGAAAAACTGTTATTCCCTGCCCCCGAAAAACAGGTCCACAAATTGAATAGAACCCCATAAATTACTCAAGAGAGCACAAACATCACTTAAAATATCTTAATGCTTATGGCAGTAGTTCTCAACCTGTGGGTCACGACCCCTTAGGGGGTCAAACAACCCTTTCACAGGGCTTGCCTGATTCACAACAGTAGCAAAATTACAGTGATGAAGTAGCAACGAAAATAATTTTATGGTTGGGGGTCACCACAACATGAGGAACTATATTAAAGGGTCGTGGTATTAGGAAGGTTGAGAACCACTGGCTTATGGGCTTCTCACTCACTCACGCTATATTTTCTGCACAGTAAAGGTGCCTGGGGGCATCTATGACAACATGTGGGCAGAGCAAGGGCCAAGGTGATGCTTACTTGCACATCAGCTAGTCCTCAGGGAAATTCATAAAGGTCTGGCTATTCCCTGGCCTACATAGGAAGCAGGATACAGTGTACACAGAAAATACCTTCATTGGTACTTTACAGCCATCGCTGCCTCCTCGACCGAGCTTGCCATAGTCTCCATCCCCCCAGGACCAGACAGTATCATCATCGGTTAGGCAGAGAGTCTGGGCATCACCACTGCCACAGGCAATGTCAACCACTCGGTGGCCTTGCAGGGCTTCCACCTACAGGGAAGAGGAGCATCCTGGTTATCCCGTACAACAGAGAGAAGGTAGCATATCTGTTTAACAAAGGAAAGACTAACATTCTACAACTTTTCTTTTAAATGAAGGTGCCTATTTTAAGCCTTTACCAAGAAAATGTAGTATTCATAATCTTCTAAAACAAAACAAAATTTTTCATCTGCTTGATTGATACTAATCAAAACTTTCAGGAAGAAAGCTTCAGCATTCTCTCTGACTCATAAAGTATTATGAAAGCTGGCTTATTCAATCCAGTCTGACCTAGTATCAAGTTCATTGCAAATAATATTGACTTTTATAAACAAATGAATTCTTAAAACTCAATCCTGTTTAAATGACCTACAGTACTTCTACCCAAAGCAAATATATTTATAAATAGTGAGGCACAAATCAACCCTAAACCCAAAAGCACCTAAAGAGAAATAGTCTGTTTTGCTGTTGTAGCGAATACAAGGGAGAGCTTCAAAATGTTCGTGAAAAATGCCAGGCACTTTTTGAAACCCCCTGGCACACACAGCAAGACATACACCAGCTCGAGTTTCTGTGTGCACCATCAGTGATTTTAACTATGATTTCTATAATCTACGGCCATTCTCATCCTTCTTATTTGCTCCTCTCCCACTAACATAAATACGTTGACCCTAAAAATGCCCAGCTATGCAGACAGTAGTTTCAGGGGATTATCTAACTGTCACGGCTCTAAAAAATCTGGAATCCATTAGGATTTGAAATTCTGTTCTGTATTCCTCTTCTTTTGATCAGGATTCTTCTATAGACTCTTTGATCAGAATGCTTAAACAGTGGTAGCTGGACACAAGCCAGTTCAAGTCTCCTGGCTAAGGTGACAGTTGTTCATGGAGTCAGTAGCCACGTAGGTCAGATCTTCCTCCAATTATTGATTTTCTTCCTTTTCCTGTTGTTTTAGGCAAGTAAAAATCACTATTTTCCATGAGAGTTGTACCATTTTGCCTTCTAACTAGCAAAATGTTGTGTTCCAATTTCCCCTAATACTTTACAATATGGGTTATTTTCATAAGCACTGGCTGTCTAATTGGGTCAACTAACCACAAGATCAGCAATTTGAACCCACCAGCTGCCCCCATGGAAGGTGAAGCTTTCTGTACTTGTAAAAATTTACAGCCTTGGAAACACTGGGGAGTTCAACACTGCTTTCTAAGTTGCTGAGTTGGAATTTACTCAAGGCAGAGGGTCAGCCATCCTAGCAGAAATGAAATGATACCTCAGGCTGCAGTTTGATTCCTAGCTCTGATGGCTAAGGACCCTGAGCAACTTTGCATATGGTGGTACAGCTGGTTGAGTCGGTTACGACTCATAGGGACTTGTCTGTGCACAACTGAATGAACCACCGCCGGAATCCAGTGCCTTCCTCAACTGCTGTTTCATTTGAGCCTTTTGTTGCAGCCACTATGTCAATCCATCTTGTCAAGCATCTCCATATTTAAGATGCTTAGTAGACATTTGGATGTCCTATTTAATGAAATTCCAATTCAAGGCCATTGTTCAGTTTATCACTGGGTGATTGTCTTTTTGTTGCTAAATTGTAAAAGTTTCACATATATATCAGACTTTTATTGGATGTATGGTTTCTGAAGACAGTCTTGCAGTCATTAGCTTGTCTTTTCACTTTTTTGATAAAATCGTTCGATAAAATTTTTTCATATAATCCCCTACACACGTGTGTGCACACACACAATCATAAACCATTTCAATAGTAAAGGGAAGGGTGGCTGCTTCATATTTCTGAGCACAAGACTTGCTTACCAACTTTGGCTTTAGCTGGTCTTCACTGTCACTGTGCCCCAAGCGACCATATCGGCCTTTACCCCATGTGTAGAGGTCCCCGGCTGTTGTCACGCATGCACTGTGGGCCCCGCCTGCAGCAATATCAACCACTTCAATTCCTCTCAGAGACTCAATCACACGAGGACGGTCACATGGACTGCAAAAAAAAAGTCACCACATATCATTGAAATGCAGCTATACTTAAAAAAGTATTAAATAAATAAATATTAGGGTTTTGAGTTTCCTGTTCATTTATGCAATCACTTTTCAATATATTCACTGCTGGTAGGTCGATCCTGACTGAAGGCATCCCTCTGAGCTTCTCAGGTTGTGAATCTTTACCAGAGAAAGTCTCCTCTTGCTCCTGCAGAATGGCTAGTACATAAACTGCTGACCTGGAAGTTAGCAGTACAACACATAACCCGTGACCCGCTACGCCTCCAAGGATCCTAAGCTTTTCAATATACATCCTGTAAATCTGCTAAGTTAATCAGCAACAATCACAAAAACTCATTTGGGCTGGAACTCAAAATGTTGTCATTTCCTACTTATCTTAAAAGTTGTAATACCATTGCTAGAGAAAGACTTTCACAGTTAGAAACCAGGGGATGAGAACTACAGCCTCTTAAACAAAACCACAACCCATGATGTTTTTGAAAAGCCTGTGAGCTAAGAATAGGTTTTAGATCTTTAAAGGGTTGAAGACAAAACAAAACAAAAAACATCCATCAGGGATCAAATGTGGCCCACACAGGCTAAACTACTTGTAACTCGGCCCTTTACAGATAATGATTGCCCAACCGATACATAATTAATATTCCTTTTAAGAAATGTAATCAGTTAAATTTAACTAGCTTAAAATAAAGGGGCAACATTATTTTGGCATCTCTCTGTAATAAACTGAATTGGAGGGAAACTATTAATGTAAATTTAATGTAGATTCTGTACAACAATGTTATACATGAAAGTCTTCCAAATTTACATGCTCAGATATACTGAGGCAATGTTCCTTAGTTAACATTTAAGTCACAACCATTAGATAAACAGCAATTATTTAGAAAATACAAAAACTTTACATTGTAAAAGATAAACTGATACATGGGGTTTATTTGATTAAAACCGTCTGTCTCTAAATATGATTAAGTCTTATCTGGGGAAAATGCATTCAATATTAAAAAAAAAAAACTCATTGCTATTGAGTTGATGCCAACTCATAGCAACCCTATCAGACAGGGTAAAACTGCAACTCTTTAAGGGAGTAGAAAGCCCTATATCTTTCTCTCAAGTAGTGGCTAGTGGTTTCGAACTGCTGACCTTGTTAGGCCAAAACATGACCACTACATCATCAGGGTTTGGGGGAAAAAAATCTCTAACCAAATCTCTAACCTAAACATATAAGAACTCATACAAATCATAAGCCAACCCAATTTTAAAAATGAAAAAACAGGCATAAGATGTTTAACAGATACTTCCCAACAGAAAACACATACATACAATCAAGAAGCACATAAACATTTTATTACTAATCAGGAATATATATTAAAATAATTTTGAAGATATCACTATACACCCTTGGAATGGCTAAAATGGAAAAAAATGTCAAAAGAAAGTGTAGTGAAGATGAAAGCATCTCTAATTCTCATACACTATTAATGAGAATGCAAAACATTTACGGTGGCAAAACGTTTGGAAAAGTTAGGTAGGTCAAAAAGTACTGCTAATCGGGTTCTAGTTCATACAGATGTGTTCTAAATAAAACGTCTTTAAACAGGTCTCTGTGACAGTGGGTGACTTCAGACAGGATGGTTGTGCTGAAGTTTTTTTTTTCCATTATAACAATGCACCTGCTCATTCTTCAAGGTAGCAAGGGTTGTCCTACTAAAATAAAATGAACTATCGAAACACATGACAACATGAGCTCAACCTTGTTTGCAACATGAAGGAAGCCAGACTCAACGGAGAAAAGACACCTAACATCTGTAGTGACAGAAGAAAGACCAGTGGCTGCCTATCGTCAAGAGTATATATAGGGAAACTGTCTCCAAAGAGAAACTTATTGGGGAGTAATGAAAATGAAAATGTTCTGTGTTTTGAATGTGGTAGTGATTACATGAGTATATGCATGTGTCGAGATGGCTTTTTGTTTGCTTAAAGATTTTATATATATATATATATATATATATATGTATATATATGTATATATATGTATATATATGTATATATATATATATGCATGTATATATGTATATATATATGATGTATGAAGAACTCTGGGAGTATTTATAGTCAGGCTGGCATGATTTTTCTTCTCTCTGTATCATGTCTCTTTTCTCCTGGCAGCTTTTAAAATCTCTTAAATCCTAGTTTTGAGTAATCTGATTATGATGTGCCTTGGTGTATTTTTCATCATGCTTCTTACACTTCAAAGTTCAGTAAGTTCTTGGATCTGGTTTTAGTTTGCAACAATTCTGGACATAGTTGAGCCATTATTTCTTCAAATTCCCTTATCCTCCCCCTCTTTCAATGTCTCACAGTTCACTGCCCATCTGCTTATTTTCATAGTCTGTTTTTTCTGTGTCTCAATTTGAATTATTGTTCTGCGCTCCAGTTATTTCCAACTCACAGAGACCCGATAAGAAAGCACAGAACTGCCTCACAGGTTTCCTCAGGCTGTAATGTGGGAGCAGAGCAGGTGGTCTTTTTTCTCACAGAACTGCTGCTGCTGGAGTCAAACCAATGACTTTGATTAACAGCCTAACACTTAACCATTGCTGTCCCGTGGCGCCTTCTCATTTTGAATCCTTTCTATAATTATGTCTTCAAGTTCACTAACTTATTTTCTAAAAGATCTAATCTATCATTAATTCGACTCAATTTATTTCTCATCTCAAATATTTTACTCTTCATTTTTCTAGTCTGATTTCTTTTTTCAATCTTTTTAGTCTCTCCTTAAGCATGTTCAAGCTTACCATCAACTCTCTAAAGATATGGCATACAGTTTTAATAACTTTAGTATTCTTACCTAGTAATTTTTATTTTTAGTACTTAGTATATGAATGACCTGTGTCATTTCTAAGTCAGTTTAATAATAGATTTGACATTTTGTCCAAATTATTATATTTTCTTGCTTTTTTCCAAGTCTGGTTAATTTTGATTTAATGTAGTTCACTTTGCAAAGTGTTTGATGCAGAGTAAAACCTATGAAAGGTGAAACCTGCGTAAGGCAGAAGCTTGTCAGAAAAGGAAAATGTAATAGTGAAAAAGAAACAGTGATGATGTGAAAAAGTACGAAGAAAAATTGTCCTGAAAAAGGATTGTAGTGATGATTACACAACTCTTTTGAATACGACTGAACCATTGAAATGTATGATGTGTGAATTATCGGTACAATACCCACTGCCACTGAGTCAATGTCCACTCATACTATAAGACAAGACCTGTAAGAACTTCCCTTGTGGGTTTCTGAGACTGTAACTCTTTTTGGAAGTAGAAAGCCCGGCCTTTGTGGTTTCGAAGGGCACTGGCTTCGCAATTAGCAGCCTACCGCAAAACCTCTACGCCACCAGGGCTCCTCATCTGTGACAATAAAACTGTTTGAAGCAAAAAGAAGTGAGCCTGCACCCTGTCAAAGGTGGACCCAGAAAAGCAACACAATCCTGTTAAGTGACAGCTGTTGCAATTATCATTGTATAATATTCTTCAAGGTACTACTGAGCTATGATCTGAGACAGGCTGTTTAATTATTTTGCATATGAATAAATTTTGTTGGTAAAATCAGAGCTATTCTTCAATAATAGGCAAAATCACTCTTAATAATCTTAGCAATGCCCTATGAGTTTTGAGGTGTTTTACTCTACCTTTGGGGACAAGCTCTCTATCTTCTGGCCTCTACTGGAAAGAGCCCCTAATCCTGTTTGGAGGTTTGTTCTTTAGACTCACGTTCCACAAACATAGGTGAAGGTCAGTATACAATTAAAAGGGACGCCCTCTTTGTCCAGCTTTCTCTTCGCTGGTATGCTGCTCTGGGTACCGAAGCTTTGTGGCATCCTGGGACTTCTACTTCTGCCTCTTCCACAAAGAGAAGCTAAGCTGCCTATGTTCCCTTTTACTGTTTTAGAGTCTGGAAACTCTCCACAGGAAGTACACTGAGGTAATTTTTAAGACTTTTAAGTTTTCCATTACTCAAGGTTCACTGTCTTTTGTTGCCTGATGTCCAATGTCTTTAGGGCTCTTGTTCCATATACTGTGTGTGCGTGTGCGTGTGTGTGTTTTATAAGTTATTTCAGATAGAAGGGTCTCTGCTACTCCAACATGGCAGACAATTGGCATTAAATTTTTATATAAAAAACAGTGGATTGAGTTATTCTGTTTTTTAAAAAACCCACTATGTGACTCTGTATCATTATTTCTGTTAATTTCTCTGTAGGTTTAGTTTTAGTATTACACAAAACGTCAAATGTGACTCCGTATAGGAATTTCGTTAAAAAGAGGACTTGGGGAAGAAGATAATTTTACTGTCTTTAGTACTGGTAAGTCAAATGTCAGTCAACTGAAATGTGAGGCAACTTCATAAAGTCCATGGGAAAGTGGAATTAAAATAGAATAGAATTTTCCCACAAAGCATTTAAAGTCTCGTCTATTTTTTTCAGTAGAGGGACTATATAGATATGCTACATACTGAAATATGGACTAATGTCTAATGATGTATTAATATTAATAAAATTAAGTGTTATTACCCTATACATCAGTATAAAGATAAACAAACTCAAAGGAAAGGAACATTTTAATGACTGTTTCCATGTAATACCTTCTGTTGCCATGTCCCAATTTTCCGTCTTCTGCCTCGCCCCAAGAATAAACTTCTCCTTCTGAAGAGAGGGCAAGACAGTGTTTTCCTCCTGAATTTACAGCAACTTTCTTAATAAACACATGTTGAATGGATTCAAGTAATGTTGGGGTAGAAACAGACTCTGTTCCTCCAATTCCTAGCCGGCCTCCTGCACCATAACCAGTGGCATACAGCTAAAATAAGAAAAGGTAATATACATATCAGATTTTTATTCAACTACACCTATGTTTTGCAACTAATAAACTTGATCAATGCTCAAGCATTTTTTAATCATAGGAAAATTAAAAATTTATGTTAAAAACCACAGGACTAATTAAGACCTTAGATGTACTATATGAAAGTTCTAAAAATGAAATAAAACTATATGACTATCAGAAACCTCACAGTCTCAAAATGTACTTGGAGAATAAAGCTTTCACTCTGAAAAATTATTCATTTTTGTCGAGAATGCCACTTACAATTAATACCAAGTATGTTTTAATTAGCTATTCTATGTAAATCCCTGTCACAAGAAAGTCATAGAACCATATCTATAGAAAAATTATGCATATACTTAAGCATTTCAGTAAGGCAATATATAGTTCACACAGAATAGATGGAATATATTAATCTCTTCATTCTATGTAGGTAGTTGTTTTATACCATGAATCTTTATGATTGGTATTTTAAAAAACAGCTTAGATGCCTATTTCCAAAACCATGGCAAATTATAAGCCCATTTCTAGTAATATGGTGAACATTCTTCCTGATAAAAATATTTACGTGTTATTTTAAACACTTTAATACAGATACATCTGCACTGAGACCATAGTTAAGAAATAACTTGAAACCACTCAGATAGATAAAAATGAGCCTGAAAATCAAGTTTCGTCTTGGATGTCTGTAAGATGTTGAGCATCTGTTGTGATGTTTGAGCAGAGAGTGGAGGGAAAGGGTCCACACTCTAAACGGAGATTGACTCTCTGTGTAAAGATGAGGCTTTGAAGGCAACATCTCAGTATAAGTGTTAATGAAAAATAGCAGTACAGTAATACGGAAAGTTATTTTCAATCTTTGCACTGCATGTGTAGGGAGGATGTTCCTTTAAAAAAATCCCAGCATAAAAAATATAAAATGTTGGTTTTCAATCTGAATTGCTACCTATAGCCTAAAATCCTCAGAGAATTTAATTTAAGGTGTATGAGATTAGTAGCAGCGGGTACATAAATTCTCTTTGGATGAATAATTTCCAACTAGGCTTCAAAGAAGTCCTATAAAAAATTATCCAAGGAAGATGATCAGCTCATAATTTGTAAAACATCACACAAAGAAGGCATCGTAAGTGAAAGTCGGCAGAAAAAATAGTCGATCACTGTGTTTAAAGGAGAAAAAGCTTGAAAATATACCCATGGAGTAAGATTTTTTAAAAATTAAACCCTAGATGTTTTAAATAGGACACTATACTGGAAAACCAACTGAAGGAAGACCCAAAATACAACACAGAAAGAAAACTAACAGGAAATATGCAAAAGGCCTTCAAAGATATAAACAATAGATCTTTTCACTCTAATATAATTCATCAGAATTCCAGGTAGAGAACATACAGAAAATAAGGGACTAATATTTTGGGGGGAAATGATATTGAGGAATTTACCAGAAATATTTAAATACCAATCATCATCACTGGCAAAAAAAAGTACGGGGGGCAGAAAGGGGGAGTGGGGGGTGGGAAAAGAACATCTAAATTATTATACTTAAACTATGAACCACAAATACATAAAAATTCTCAAATGTATTCACACTGAAAAGATTTATTAACTTTAGACTTTATCAAAAGAGTAGCAAGAGAACCCACAGATTGGGAAAAAATATTTGCCAGTGATATATATCCATTAAAGGGCTAATTTCAAAATTCTACACAAAACTATATCTTACTAAGGAAAACATAAACAACCCAATTAAAAAACAGGCACAAGACAAAATTTACTAAAGATGACATCCAGGTGGCCAAAAATCATATAAAGAAATGCTTGAAACCATTAGTTACAAAATAAATGCAAATTAAAACAAAAACAAGATACCACACCTCACACCAACACTCTTAGCAAAATTCAAAAACAAAAATGCAAATTCACAAAAAACAAAGTAATAAAAGCTGGAGAAGATGTGGAGCACTCTTACATTGCTTATGGGATTGCATAATTGTACAGCCACTATTAAAAACAGTATGGTGCTTCCTTGAACAAATGCAAATAGAAATACCATAAGATCCTGCAATCTCTCTACTCAGTATATAGCTTCAAAAAATAAGAACAAAACATGGACACATATATGCATGCCCATGTTTATCGCTGAAATTTCTCTAATAGCAAAAAGATGGTAACGACCCACACCTCATCTGTGGAGGAATGGATAAATGGACTTTGGTACATACACACAGCGGAATATTACACATACTTAAAAAACAACAACAAGGCAGTCAAACACTTCAACATATTGTCAAAATTGAAGGACATTATGCTCAGCAATGTTAGTCAATCTTATAAAGATAAATATTTCATGACATCATTATTATAAAGAAGAAAAAAATGGGTTCGCACCCAAGGGAAAGACTTTGACGGCTATGATAAGGGAAGGGATGGTGGGAGGGGGAGAAGGAGGGACAAGAAGGGAAGGAGGTTGGGGTGAAAACAGTAGGAACCACATATTGGGGTGGTTTTACCATCATACTGCTGCTCTTCTGATGAGAAGGGCTGTGCAACCATGTATAAGTTTTCCTTCGTGCTAACTGACTCCACAATAAAATAAAAATAGAGATAAGGGCCACAGCCTTTTAGCTTCTTCTCCTGTCAGACATCACACTGGTCGGACTGGTTATACGTAAAGGAAAAGTAGAATTGAAACTGATTTCAATTCTTTTATGACAAATGAGCTAGTTTCAAGCAAAGAAAACAACCAAGGATTGATTAACTTCATTTGGGTAAAAATTAGTTGAACAAATAACATCCTAGTAGTAACAATGAAAGTTCCCCACAGAAAGAAACTTTTAACAAGCTGATTGAAAATAGGGTCAATTGAAAAATTTATATACTACAATAGGGTGTGGAAAATTACGGTTTACATGTGAAATGTGGCCCACCTCCCAATCCCCATTCTGTAAATAAACTTTTATTTGAACACAGCCACATCCATATGCTTACATATAGTTTTTCTGCAACAGGAACAAATTTGAATCATTACGACATCATCATCACACTAGATAAAGTGAAGGGGGAGCAAAAAAAAGAAGTCTCTTCATGAGATGGAATGCCACAGTGGCTGCAACAATGAGATAAAATATAACAATTCTAGGGATAGTGCAGGACCAGGTGATAGTTCATTCTGTTGTACATCGAGTTGCTAGGAGTCTTGATCAACTCAACTTCATCTAACACCATCAACAACAACGATAACCTTTTAAGACTCAAGGCACCCCACGAGCAACTAGGATGTAGAGCAGAAGCACGAAATATGTCATTAGGCCAATTAAATGGGATGTCTTACTAAACTATGGCCCCCAACCTGCAAACCAAGGTATCAAATCCCCTGAGGTATTTGGTTGTGCATAAACTGTTACTCTTTATGTATCTGATATTGTTATAAATATATCACACCTTTTGCCAACTGAACTTTTTACAAGTGTACATTCATCAGTTGTGTAACCCTACTCTTAATGATTTTTACATAACCGGGCACCAAAACTGAGAGCTCTGTAAGCAACATCCTCCAGACTCTGCCTCCCCCCCACTCCTGGTTACCATTACTAAATTTTGGGCTCAATATATTTGCCAATACTTGTCTCTTTACATACATAAGATCCTGGATTATTTAACTTTCCTCTTTGCCATGAGACCAGAACAATTGGGTGGTGCCTGGATATCATCCAAGCATTTTGATGAAATTTCTATATAGAATTCTGATCAAAAGAGGGGAATGCAGAACAAGTTTCAACTTTCCATAAAATCCAGATTTCCAGGATCCACAAAAGAGAGATGAACCTTGAGACTATTGCTAAAATCACCTTTAAAATTAAACCAATTATAACCCCTAGCCCTTGATGTCTAAAATCCAAACAGCAGTTTAGCTTAACGAGTAAGGAATGTCTGCCTTAAAGATTATACACTTGTACGTAACACCTATATGGGATCAAATTAACAACAGCAACTCCAAAACTTACACAGTCATCTTAAGGGGCAGTTCAGTTCTGGTAATGGGGGAAGAACAATTTGGAAGAGAAGGGAAATATGGTTGTAAAACTTGAAGAATGTAATCAATGTCAGTATGGTGCAGTGAAATACTTTACTGGGTCTATTTTACAAAGTCTCTGTAACTTCCATCAAATGACTGGATGGAATGATGCAAAGGAAGTGCTTTGGGCCCACCAAGGGCACTAAAAGATTCCTAATAATGTAAATGATGTTAATAATGTAAATATATACTACAAGGCCCTCTGGTTGAGGTCAGACTATGTCCATAAAGTGTGGAAAACTAATGTGGGAACTGGTCAGTTTTGCTACCTTGCAAGACTTAAAACAAACCATTCTATAGGCAGAAAGGGGGAAATCACATGATCTCCCTGAAGCGCATATTTGGGCCCAACGTTGTGCACTCGGAACCTGCGAGACTCAGAATACAGAGAGCTCTAACGCCAGAGTGAGTTGCTTGATGCTCAACTAGTGGGAAAAAGGTACTATGAAAGCTCTGCTCCACCAAAGGCAATTCTGGGTTTTGGGGGGTACCCCTCAAACTTCAACTTCAATGGAAGAGTGACAAAAGTAAAAATCTATTCTTGAAAAGCAATAAAAAGGAACTTCCTTATTTTAAAAGTGCATTTGCCAAAATCCCAGGACAACTCTGTTGAAATGTTCCAAGTGTTTACTTCACAGGCCCAGGACAAAGAACATGCCCCCTCGCAACCTCTCGACTCAAGCTGATAATGCACGCCTTACTCAGAGTCAGAGATGTAGAAGGAACAGGAGGATTGTAAGGAGAAACAAAATTCATTTACCAATGAACATCTAAAAACTCTTTCAATGCCTTAGAAAAAGTCAATATTCTGCACTCAAAATTTTTAAAAAGATAAAATTGACAATCGCCAACAGACAGAAATACATGTAACAGATTATATGCAAATAAAATAAAATTTGTATGTAATGCCGTACTTTATAAAAAGTTGTAAAACATATCTAAAAAGCACAGAAAAATATTTTATAAATATAATTGGTTCAAGCATACTGTAATCCTATAAATTTTTTTCTAATACAAGAATTTTTTCATACTTTATCAACTTAGGTAATGTGCTTGAATCACAATAGCCCCTCAATTTTAATGACACTAGAATATAAAAAATACACCATTACCTTTCCATCAGCTGTCACAGCAAAAAGAGTCTGCTCCCCTCCAATCAGCTGCACTGGTCTGAGTGTTGCAAGGGCTTCACATGGCGTGGGGACTTTAACTTTGGCACCTTCAATGCCCCCAAGCTGGCCCCTATGGTTATGACCCCATCCATAAATGGTGCCACTGCCACCAGCAGAGAGAGTCCAGTCATCTGGTCGCCTACAACAAACATTGGGAGAACATTTGACATGGACAATGACTGCAAGTGAAATACCAGGGTCTTGTATACACCTTAATGCTTGTTTCTAATATAACAACCTGTTCATCCACTGTACAAGCTGTTCATCTTGCTCTCTTTTAAAAACATCATGGCTCTCATGGAGAACATCAAGGTTTTCAATGTCTGCCATTAACTCATGAATTTTCTTAGCCACCTAGACAACAAAATTATGAGATTATAAATCAAACACTCATCATATAAGAATAAAACAAGTAATATGAAGACAAAGCAAAACTCTGCCTGAAAATTAGGAAATGGCAACATCAATATCATGATTTTATGGTAAGCACAACCAATGATTAATTTTAAATCTAAGATAGTGTAGGCATTTTTTTAAAGCACTCAGTGTCAGTTTACCCATTTTTAGACAGATAGTTTAGTTCATAGAAAAATATCTGCCTCATAATATTGGCCTTTTTTTGGTAGCTAAAGAAACTTATTATATTCCAAAAAAGTAAAAAACTACAAAGTAAAGTGGATTACCTCCTCCAGAAAGAGGCGAGGCAACGGCGTTCTTTTTTCCAGGGCCACAGCAACTCTCGAGGCCACACAGTACCTTCTGAACCAAGCCCACTTGTGCGTCTCAGCACAGCAGGGGAGAGTGTCCAGTTCCACGTCACAAGCAAGAGCAACAAGGACCTACAACCACCAACAATTAAAAACACTTAATGATACAATTATCACGCCACTTCATCCAACTCACATGTAAAACAAGGTAATCATTACTAGAGCTATCAAAGGGGGAGTCCCTGTTCTACACAGTCCTGTGCTGACATCAGTGACAGGATTGCCCTGCACTATGCAGGATCCATACACAGGACTTGAGATCTGACACCTGCATTTGTTGTCTATCAACTAACAAGACCTGTGCCTCACAAAGCATATGAACATTTCATTAAAGCATAAGGACGTAGATCTTACAAGACAATATCTTGAAACTTTTCTATTCAACTGCAGCAGTGCCTACAAGTGCCATCAAGGAAGTCTGAAGGATAATGCCCAGCTTTTGTGGTGCTCCCTATCAGTGGCTGAAGCACTACTTCAAATACAACTCAAGCAGTACCTTAAAGAATGGGCTGTGGAGCAGCTGTTTTCCACCTCTCACAATAGGATCTTCATATTCAAACTGCCTCTGCAAAGCTTCTGGAAGGCCTTTCACCAAAGCAGCTAGAGCACTCCCTGTGAAACTCTAACAAAAAAAAACCCAGAAGATTCTGTTCCAGGACAGGAATTCAAATGCAATGCATAGCAGGTGGGATTTTGTGACAGCATACACTTGCTCTTCTGTTTGTATCTCTCTCAACCCAATTCTCACTGCCCTTGAGTCAATTCTGAATCATAGCCAGAGTAGAACTGCCCCTTTGAGTTCCTGAGGCTGTAAATCTTTATGGAAGCAGAAAGCCTCATCCTTCTACCATGGAATGGGTAGGGAGTTTGAACTGTTCTGCATGTATGTAACCATTCTCCTATGAAATGATTTATCAAATAGGAAAAGTTAAGAAGATACAATGAGTAGTAACAAAAAAAAAAAAGAGGAGTCGAAACACTCATTTCATAATGCTTGGTTTTGATTTCAGTACAGCCACTCTGGGTCACTAGTAAAAGTTCCTTTCTGGCTTATAAATATCACCTGGTCTCCTACTTGGGTTAGGCTCCAGTATTCTCTTAACAGCAACTATCTTGTCATGCAAAATTAAGATGACATGGGAGATTATAGACATATTGGAAAAGACTAATAAAGGCAGTCTTATACTCACAGTCACCTACATTAATAAAAAAAAAATCTAGCATAAAAATAGTTTCCTAAGAGAGGGTGAGGTGGGGTGAAAGGTAGTGGTGTTAACAAACCCAGGGTCAAGGAAACAACAAGTGATCCAAATCGGTGGTGAGGAGGGTGCAAGAGGCCTTGTAGGGTGTAATCAAGGGTAATGTAACCAAGAGGAATTACTGAAACCCAAATGAAGGCTGAGCATGATAGTGGGACAAGTGGAAAGTCAAAGGAAATAGAGGAAAGAGCTAGGAGGAAAATGTCATTTATAGAAGTCTAAATAAAGGCATGTACAAATGTAAATATATTTATATATAAGGATGGG
>NW_022111379.1:29109409-29128124 GCF_000313985.2 Echinops telfairi
AGCAAGGAGGGAGGGGAAAAAATGAGGAATTGATGCCGGGGGTTTAAGTGGAGAGCAAATGTTTTGAGAATGAGAGCAATGAATGTACAAATGTGCCTTACACAATTGATATATGTATGGTTTGTGATAAGAGTTGCATGAGCCCCTAATAAAATGATTTAAAAAAATAATTTCCAATGCAAAACTGTTTCCAACAGAAAAGTACAAAATTGATGTCTTAATAAAGCCTGAACTCAATATAGGACATATGGAAACATAAGGAAATCTGGAGAAAGAAATCTGAAAAATTCATACGCTTTTATGAAATTTCCCGGTTTTCCTCAGAGACTTAAATATGTAACTTATTAAAGCAACATTTTATTCCAAGAGTCCAGTCTAGAAAGTTAAATACACAGCTCCATACCAAAGTTCTTACTTCTCCGTCGTTATCACCAAGTAGCCTGTTTATGTTAATGGACTGTCCAAATTCCGTGGTAAGCAGCTTCCTCAATCTTTGAAGAGCCCACATCCGATGACTGGCAGCTGAGATGAGCAGACAAAAGTATCAGAAGCTTGAACGTTTTCTAACAAGTCAGACAGGTGTAACGATAAGGTGTCATTTACCTAAGGCACTCAACTGTGCACAGGCTGCAAGCGAGGCTGCCAGGCGAGGGACAATACTCCTATGAGATGCAAGGTTGAGCCGAAAGTCAAGCAAACATGTCACCAGGTCCATGGAGGGACAGGAGAGGATGCAGCGGTCAGAAAGAAGGTCTTTTGGGCCTGTGGATAAATCCATATTAATTTCTCCATGATAGATACGATGAGGACTACAACCTTAATGCAAGAGTTAAAAATTCCACTAGTATATTAGTGGCTCCTTAATCCATTTGGAATGTGGTCAATCAAAATGTGTCACACAGAATTGTCGTTTCTAATTCACATTAAATAGACACCTTAAAATCACATTTTAACTTTAAATCAAATGGCTAGAGTTGCGGTCTGGAATAATCACCCCTTTCCACATTGGTGAAGACAGAAATGCTATCCTAACAACTAAACAGTACAGACATCTCTGTAATTTTGATCCTCATTTAGCCTCAGCAGGCCCTTTGTCAGCATTTATTCCCAATAAAACAAGAGAACATGGATAAGAAAGTACTACATGAAAAATTCTATGTGTGTCTATGTTGCTATGCTAATGGCTCTCAGTTAAGTTGCCTACCCATTTTACCTGCAGCAGGCATGATGGGGTAGACAGTGAAGCGCCAGCCCCATCCATTCACAGACCCATCACTGATGAACTTCCATTTCAACTCATCTCCTGGGATACGCAGCTCACTGGACCAGTCAGAC
Organism: Echinops telfairi; assembly: GCF_000313985.2. NCBI lineage: Eukaryota > Metazoa > Chordata > Mammalia > Afrosoricida > Tenrecidae > Echinops > Echinops telfairi. The sequence continues at coordinate 29,110,745 of NW_022111379.1, forward strand.
CACTCACGGCCTGGTGTAGAAAAATGTGTCTTGTGTTAGAGCCCTCTGATCTCGCGATCTATTTCTCTCTCACGCATGAATTTGAATACAAATCAAAATAACGCAATGCCTTACTGAAGGACAGCAGACTCTGCTAACCCAATTCCCATGTCTGAGTTCACCATGACAACCCTCTCGTGATGTGAATCACACCCTAACACTTGCACCCCTTCAACAACCAGTCCATTCTTCAGCCTTGCAGCAAGCACCTGGGACAGAAAAAGTGGTCACCAACCTGACAGCAGTCCCCATCCAGCAGAACCACCAGTGTTACCTGTGTTGCCTGAGTGCCCGCAGCAGCAGAGCTGTTAATACCCACGGTAAGAGCTACAAGAGCAGTCTTCTGAAGAAATTCTGAAATGGTAGGAGTCACTCAGGCAACATGAGCCCTTGTGAACCCCCAAAATGGAGTTCCCAGGAATATGGGTCATTCAGCACAGCCAGAAAAAGGCCATCCTGAGGGAAGAGCAGGGTAGAGAATCCAGGGCTATAGTGCTATGGCAGAGTGGGCTGCATAGTAGCTTCTTTGAGGAATACGGGGGCTTCAAAAAGTGTGTGGAAAAATACCATTATCTTTTAAGTCCATTTTTCCCATGGACTTTTTGAAGTTCCTGCCAAGACCCATCTGGTTGAGGATCTGGAAATGGACTAGAAGAATTTCCTGCTGGAAGTAGAGAAACTTTTATCTAACATTTACTGAAAAGTATATCAATAGGCATTTTGTCACTTGCCATTAAAAAACTCTGTTCATATGTGACCATAGGTACTTTACCCAGAGCTTTAAACCAAGGGTTTAGAAAACTTGGAAGAAATGTTTTGTTGGCACACAGCCATGCCAGTTCATTTACACAGGGTCTAGGGCTATATTCATGTTACACAGGTAGAGGTAAGTAGTTAGGATAGAGACCATAAGGAACAGAGCCTAGATTATTTATTATCTGGCCATTTTCAGAATAAATTTGACAACCACTACTTTAAGTGGTGGAAATGATCTCTCCAGATTATCGTAAAACTTTCTTCACCGTATAGAATAAGAGCTTTGTGTGGAACTCAATCCTCTTTGGAATTGCTTTAACATTGTATAAGTGCTTGTGTTCACCACAAAGCCTGGCTACACCTTCATGGTTTTCTGGTGGAGGCTGGTCTTCCCAAGCTAACTACGCTCCCAGTATGACCCTGTTCCCACTCTAGTAACTTTGGACACTCATAATCCTTTGTGTGATACTGACGCCTCTGAGAGAATTCTCTTATAGAATATATTAGAAAGTGGCAAATACAACATAAGGTACTTGACTGCTAAGCAACTGATATATCCTCCTTAACCCTGATTAAGAATGAGCTGTTACACTGAAACTCAGGAGTGCCCATGGCCTAATTTCTGATGGCCAGCAGACTATGCTTGTCTCTCTCACATCACCTGATCGCACTGAGACAATCCTATTGACACCATCCATAACAGTGAGAGGGTCGTGGCGCCGTTCTGTGGAACACTGTCGATCAAATTCCACTCTGAGTCCTTCTGCACCTGCAGTACAAATGAGCACACAACATTGTGACTACATCTACCAAACCACTACTGAACAACTTAAAACTCATCTCTCACCACAGGGGAGACATGACCCTAAAACTATGTTGACAACTACTAAAAAGCAGACAGGTAGAATTGACCTAAAGAACAATAGCCTAAGACTCTTAGTGACTCTAAGTGACCCTCCACCTCATGCCCACACCCCACCCTCAGCCATCACAAACACAAGATTATTCCTACTAAAAGAAAGGATAGTTTGCTTTGTGTGTTCATTTCTATGCAAATGTCCTTGCTGCAGCTCCAATGATCTATGCTAATAGGGAAGAACAACTCAAAAAAGAAGGCAAGAATCGTGCACAGATCTAGAAATGCAACACCACCAAACTATACATGTAACCAAGTTAATCGGTGTATGTCTTGCTGCATGTATTTGCAAAAACAAAATAAAGTTAAAACAGAAACCAACAAAGACATTTAAAGTATTTGAGTAAAGAAGTAACCAACAAAGAAAATAAAAGGTAGATGAGACAAGGATAATTAGGGGCAAGTGCTGCTAAAGAAGAAAACTGGAATCAAGGAAGAAAACAAATTCTATAAACTCTAAGAAAGCGTTCATGAAAGAAAAGAAAAAGACTGGGAACCACATAACAAAAATGCATGCACACACACACACACACACTCACACACACACTCACACTCATATTTGAGACTATCACTAGAATGACAAATATGAAAACAAAGAAATAAGCACTAAATATAGTTAATTGTAAAAAAAAGTCTAAACAAAGATTAAAAAGAATGAAGTAGAATATATAATAGTATGCTCTAGTAAACATAGCATAGTTATTTTGATAAATTTGGAAGAATGAAACAGCATATGTGAAAAAATGAACTGTCCAGCAACTATATTGGTAATGATGGTATTCGTATCATTTTCTAAGTCTGTTATGTATATGAGCTATCTTATAAACTCCTGCCTTTGAAACAGGAATTTTGGTGTAGAAGAGATAAACGTGGTAAGAGTTCCAGTAGAAATTCTCTAGTTCTGAATAAGAATAGAAAGTATCAGCATGAGCGCAAGGGGAAAAAATCAGTCTACCTGCCACTGTATCTGTCAATCAGTCTGTCCATCTATCCATTTATCTACTGATCCTATCTTTCCATGTAAAAGTAATAACCCAGCAGGAATGAATTGCCAATCACCCAGGCTGTGTTCTTGAAATGCATTCCAATTACAGAAATCAGGGCATATTGCAAGAACAGACCCACATCCCAAAGCAAATTGTCTGCCACCCAAGAAAATTCCAACTCACAGTAACCCTACAGGGCAGATTAGAACTGTCCTGGGGTTTCTGAGGCTGTAAATCTTCACCAGAGCATCATTCTTCTCCCTCAGAGAGGCTGCTCAGTTTGAACTGCTGACCTTTCCATTAGCATATCAACATGTAATCCACTACACTACCAGGGTTCCTAGGATTAGAATAGTCAAATGTATCATAAGCCACAAGCATCAAGTCCTATTAGATTGCAAAGCAGTTAATCAAGAAACCATTAGTAACTGTATGAGCCAGACTGAAGAGTTTCCATAGGGCAGAAATGGGATAACTTGAATAAGGATAAAAATCATAATGAATTTAAACCCATTACATATGTTCAAATCAGTATAGATGGGTAATAAAAAGTAAAAACAAATAACTAGTCACTTTTAAAATATATATATATGTATTTTTTTGGGGGGGTAGAAAAGAATTTTTGTTTCAATTTGGTTTTTTTTAATTTTTTTTTTTAATCAATTTATTGGGGCTCATAAAATTCATCACAATACATAGATCAATTGTGTAAGGCACATCTATACATTTGTTGCCCTCATCATTCCCAAAATTCGCTTGCCTCTTGGGTTCCCGAATCTTTTATAGAGTATTAGGGAATGGATTCATTCACTGGAACACTAGCAAACACAAAGAAAGAATCGAGCTTTTAATCTGCTATTCTTATGAAAAACAGTACCTCTGAGTAATTCAAGAATGGCAATGTTTCTTTACAAGCATTCCATCTAATAAAAAAGAAAGATTGCATTTTTCAACACCAATAGACTGATGGCTCTAGGCATCAAGTACAACAGTAGTTAACTGCCAGCAAGATGAATATGGGTGTGGCCTTCGCATAAAGAAGGGCTGAGGAACCTCCTCTTCTCTCTCTGCCTTCACATTGCTTTTGAGCAGCCACACTGAGATCTGGACAAGCTCTGGAGGTGCGTCCACTGCTATTGAATCCACAAGACTTTGCACCCTCCAGCCGGTGATGTTCCTGCACACTGCATTACTGCATGTGGCTTCGTAAGTCTGAAGAAAGACTTATGGGCTAGTGTTGGACTTATGGGCTTGAGTTGGACTGCGCTAGGATGTTTTATAGATGCATAATTACTTCTTATATAAAGCTCTCTCTTCCACATGAGTATCACTGGATTTGTTTCTCTAGTAAACCCATTCTAACACAGTTCTGATGCAGTGAACCCTAATGACAGAAGACCTGATGAGCTGTGGAAGAATTTCATGAACATAATTTGTGAAGAAAGTAAAAGATCATTAAAAAAGAAGGGAAAAAAGGAAAAGATCAAAGTGAATGTCATAAGAAAATCTGAAAGTTGTTCTTAATTGTAGAGTAGCTAAAGCAAATAGAAGAAATGATGAAGTCGAAGAGCAGAGTAGAAAATTTAAACAGGGAGCTTAAGAAGAAAAAGTCGAACAAAAAATCTTACCATAGTGAATGAGGGGGGGAGTGCAGAGTGGAGACCCAAAGCCCATCTGTAGGCCACTGGACATCCCCTTGCAGAGGGGTCTCGGGGAGGAGACAAGCCAGTCAGGGTGCGATGTAGCAAACATGAAAAATACAACTTTCCTCTAGTTCCCAAATGCTTCCTCACCCCTACCCCCACTCCCCATCATGATCCGAATTCTACCTTGCAAGTCTGGCTAGACCAGAGGATGTACACTGGTACAGATAGGAACTAGAAACACAGGGAATCCAGGACGGATGATCCCTTCAGGACCAGTGGTGTGAGTGGCGATACTGGGAGCGAGGAGGGAAGGTGGGGTAGAAAGGGGAAACCGATAATAAGGATCTACATTATGACCTCCTCCCTGGGGGACAGACAACAGAAAAGTGGGTGAAGGGAGACATAGAACAGGGCAAAATATGACAAAATAATAATTTATAAATTATCAAGGTCTCATGAGGGAGGGGGGGAAAGGAGGACCTGATGCAGGGGCTTAAGTGGAGAGCAAACGTTTTGAAAATGATGAGGGCAATGAATGTACAAATGTGCTTTACACAACTGATGTATGTATGGATTGTGATAAGAGTTGGATGAGCCCCTAATAAAATGACTAAAAGAAGAAAAAGTCAAATATTATAATGAAATGTGCTAAGACTTAGGAGTCAGAAAACCAAGATGGACAAACACATGGCTGAACAATTCAGCATATCTGAAACTGGAAGAACTCAAGGGAAAAATTGAAGCCGCTAGTTGCAACTTTGAAGGAGTCTATAGGCAAAATAACGAATGGTGCAGAAAGCAGCAAAAGAAACTGAAAGAATATAATCATTGCACCAGCAAGAACGAGATGACATTAAACCATTTCTGGAGGGAGCATGTGAGCAAGAAACAATGGTGCTGAAGGAAGAAGTTCAAGCTGTACTAAAGACATTAGGCCAAAAACATGGCTCCAGGAATTGATGGGATGCCTACTGAAATATTTCAACAAACTGATGAAGCTGGATTTCTGGAACGCAGAAGCAGTTAATCTGGAACACAACTAGTTAAGACAACGCACTGGAAGAGATCCGTATTTTCCCCCCAAAAGGTGATCCAATGGAATGCTCAAACTATGTAACAATATAACTGATATCACATGCAAGTAAAATATTGCTAAAGATCATCCAACAACAGTTGCAAGCAGTATACTGACAGGGAAGTCACAGAGGATCAAATTGGATTCAGAAGAGGACACGGGACAAGGATATCATTATAGATGTCAGAAGGATCATGGCTCAAAGCAGAACACCAGAAAGATATTTACGTGTATTTCACTGACTACGCCAAGGCATTTGACTGTGTGGATCATAACAAACTATGGATAGCATAAAGAAGAAAGGGCATTCCCAGAACACTTCATTGTGCTCATGAAAACTTGTACATGGTCAGGAGGCAGTTGTGGGAACAGAACAAGGGAAGACTGCATGGCTTAAAATACGGAAAGGTGTGGGACCGGGTTGTATCTTCTAACCATACTTATTCAATCTGTATGCTGAGCCAATGATCAGAGAAGCTGGTGATATGAAAAAGAATGTGGAATCAGATTGGAGGAAGGCTTATTAACAACCTTCAATATGCAGATGACATAGCTTTGCCTGATGAAAGTTAAGGACTGGAAGCACTTGATGAAAATCAAGGATTTTATCCTTCAGTTGGGCCAACTAGCTGTTTTCCAAATTTCCTCACATAGATGAGTGACTGCTTCCAGTATATTATCAGCTTGTTGAAACATTTCAATGGGTATTCCACCAATTCCTGGAGCCTTGTTTTTGGCTAATGCTTTCAGTGCAGTTTGAACTTCTTCCTTCAGCACCATTGGTTCTTGTTCATGTGCGACCTCCTGAAATTGTGGAAAGTTGACTAGTTCTTTCTGGTACAGTACTCTGTGTATTCTTTCCATCCTCTGTTGACGCTTCTAGCATCATTCAATATTTTGCCTTAAGGATCTTTGAAAATTGCAACTCAAGAATTGAATTGAATTTTCTTTCCTTTTGCTTGAGAATATTTAGTTTGGTCTTCCGAGCTGCCCTTTGAAAATTTCGATTCAGCTCCTTTACTTCACATGCCTTAGCTACTCTATGATTAAGAGCAAGTTTCTGAATCTCTTCTGACACCCACTTTGATTTTTTTCTTTCTTTCCTGTCTTTTTAATGTCCTTTACTCTCTTCATGAATGATGTTATTGATGTCCTCCCACAGCTCACCAGGGCTTCTATCATTAGTGTTCAACGCAGCAAATCTGTTCTTGAGATGTTCTGGAAATTCAGGTGGGATAAACTCAAGGTTATATTTTGGCTGTGCATTTATTTTACTTTTCTTCAGCTTCAACCTGAACTTACATAAGAGAGTGATTGATGGTCTGTCCCATAGTTGCTCCTGGTCTGGTTTTAGCTGCTGATAATTGAGTTTCTCTATTGTATGTTCCCACATAGACAGCCAATTTGATTTGGTGTATTCCCATCTGGGGAAGTCCAATGTGTACAGTTGTTTCTTGTGTTGTTGGGAAAAATGGTATTTTCTATGAACAAGTTGTTGGTCTTGCAAAATTCTATCAAGTGATCTGCAGCTTCATTTCTATCACCAAGTCCCTATTTTCCAACCACTGTTCCTTCCGTTTTGTTTTCCAACTGGTGCATTCCAATCACCAATACCTATCAATGTATCTTGATTGCATGTTTGATCAATTTCCAACTAAAGTTGTTGATGAATTTCTTCATCACTAACTTTTGTAATTGGTACACAAAGCTGTTTTATAACTGTATTGATTGGATTTCCTTTAAGCCGAATATATATAATCCAATCACAGATAGCACTGTACTTCATGATAGAATTATAAAGATCCTTTAAGACAATAAATGCCACGCCATTCTTCTTGAGTATGTTATGCCTGGCATAGTAAATCATTTTCTGATTCAAAATGGCCAATACCAGTCCATGTCAGCTAAATAATGACTCATTTGTTGAATGATCCTCTGTAACATTTTACTTAAAGTGATAGTAAAATATTGTTCTGTAATTTCTGCATTCTGTGGGTATAAATATAGATCTCTTCCACTCAGTTAGCCAAGTAAACGTCTTTCAAATTTCTTGGCTTGAGTAAGTACCTCATTCTTTCTTCAGCATGCCGGAATAGTTCCATTGGTATTCGATCAATTTCAGGAGCCTTGGTTTTTGCTACTGCTTTTAGTACAGCTTAGGATTTATTCCTTTAGTACTACCAGTTCTTGGATATATGCCACCTTTTGAAATAATCACATGCTGACTAGTTCTTTGGGGAAAGTACCTCTGAGAATTCCTTCCATCTTCGTTTGATGTTTACTGTATCGTCCAATATTTTGTCCATAGAATCTATTAATATTGCAACTTAGGACTTGAGCTTTTTTTCTTCAGGTCTTTCAGCTTTTAAGACATACTGAGTGTGTTCATTCATGCAAATGCTGTGATTAAAAATACTACGGCCTTGGTCAGATTCACCTTAGTCCTCAAAGTAACATCTTTGCTTTTTAACACGTTTAATAGTCTTGTACAGCGTATTTTCCCAGTGCACTAAGTTCTTTGTTGTTGTTTTTTAACTGCTGTTTCCATAAGCATTATGGATCCATGTAAAACAAAATTTTTGACAACTTCTATCTTTTCTTCAATATCATGATGGTGTCTACTGGTCTACTTAATAGCATTCTTGTTTTCTCTACATTGAATTATTATCCATATATATATATATATATATATTACTACTAAAGGGATTTGTTTGTGGAGGTAACTGAATACCAAAAGTTAGAATCAGTAGAGTAACGATACAGTCATTAATCCACAGCAATAACTCCCTCATTCAGCAACAAGTCTCTCCTTAGTCCTCAGCCTCTCAGTCACATGATCCTTTGGCTTTTGCATCTATGGACCAAGAAGCCTCCTGACAGGCTCTGTCTCAGAGCCTCAAAGTCTGAGCACTGCTCCTCTATTCTGTCTTTTGGTATCCTAGCCTTGGCCTCTGGTCTTGGCCTGGCTCTGATATTCAGTTCCATAGTCTTTGTGCCTCAACACCCAGTGCCTCTTGTTTCAGCCTCCATCACTTCCAACAAATTTCTTGAACACGCTCTTCCAATGGTCGTAGGCTTTCTGTGTATAAGATAGGCTTACCCACAGCGGAAGAGATTGGATGGCAGCAGGGTTTTGATCTCTTACAGACTATCTCCCCAAGCAAATGAAGGTTGTAACTTTTTTCACACCTTCTACTATTTAGGACTACAATTAAAGTTAGAACTTAATCGCATTCCAAGCTTGTTTTTGTTTGCTTTGTTAATCATCTTATTAGGGGCTCATACAACTCTTATCACAATCCATACATACACCAATTGCGTAAGGCATATTTGTACATTCATTGCCCTCATCATTCTCAAAACATTTGGTCTCCACTTAAGACCCTGCCATCAGCTCATTTCCCTTCCCCCTCCCCGCTCTCCCCTCCCACATGAACCCTAGATAATTTATAAATTATTATTTTGTCATATCTTGCACTGTCCGACATCTCCATTCACCCATTTTTCTGTTGTCCGTCCCCCAGGGAGAAGGTTATATGTAGATCCTTGTAATCGGTTCCCCCTTTCCACCCCACCCTCCCTCCACCCTCCAGGTATCACCACTCTCACCACTGGTCCTAAAGGGATCATCCAGTTCTTATTTGTGCCAGTGTACATCCTCTGGTCTAGCCAGATTTGTAAGATAGAATTGGGATCATGATGGTGGTGGGGGGAGGTCGGGGCGGCAAGGGAAGAAGCATTTCGGAACTAGAGGAAAGCTGTTTGTTTCATTGTTGCTACACTGCACTGACTGGCTCGTCTCCTCCCCACAACCCTTCCGTAAAGGGATGTCCAATTGCCTACATATGGGCTTTGGGTCTCCACTCTGCACTTCCCCTCATTCTCCATGATATACTTTTTTGTTCTGATTATGCCTGATACCTGATCCCTTCAACACCTCATGATCACACAGGCTGGTGGGCTTCTTCCATGTGGGCTTTGTTGCTTCTAAACTAGATGGCCGCTTGTTTACCTTCAACCTTTAAGACTCCAGATGCTATATCTTTTGATAGCAGGGCACCATCAGCTTTCTTCACCACATTTACTTATGCACCCGCTTTGTCTTCAGTGATTGTGTCAGGAAGGTGAGCATCATGGAATGCCAGTTTAATAGAACAAAGTATTTTTGCATTGTGGAAGTACTTGAGTGGAGGCCCAAAGTCCACCTGCTACCTTAATACTAGAGCTATAAATATATACACATAAATCTATTTCCCTATCCTCATATATATATTTACATATGTACATGCCTTTATTTAGACCTCTACAAATGCCCTTTACCTCCTAGCTCTTTCCTCTATTTCCTTTTTTTATTTTTCTCTTGTCTCACTATCATGTTCAGCCTTTATTAGGATTTCAATAATTCCTCTCGGTTACAATACCCTTGGTCAAGACCTACCAGGCCTCCTACACCCTCATCACCACCTATGTGGATCACTTGTTGTTCCCTTGTCTCTGGGTTTGTTAATACCACTACCTTTCCCCCCACTTCCCCGTCTCTCGTGTCCCCCCAGAACTGTTGGTCCCATTGTTTTCTCCTCCAGATTGTTCATCCAGCCTATCTTATTTAGACAGACCTGCAAAGATAATAACATGCACAAAAACAAGACAGAGCAAAACCAAGCAACAAAATAAAACAACAACAAGCCAATGACAAAAAGTAAAACAAAACACAAGAAAGAAAAGCTTGTAGTTAGTTCAAGGACCGTTTGTTGGCCTTTAAGAATGTTTTCCAGTCGAGTCCGTTGGGGCACCAAGCCCTGGCCCCACAGTCTATTTTTGGTATTCTGTGGGGACTTCGTTGCTCTGCTTCCCTTGCTGTTCTGTTTCCCCGACCTTAGTGTTTTGCCTAGGTGTAGTGGGATCAGATCGGGCCCAATTCCCATACTGTGTCTTCTCCAGTGTTGTCCCGTGTAGGGCTGTGGGTCAGTGAGGGATCTCGTGTCTCACAGTGGGGCCGGCCATGTGGTCTTCTCTGTGGATTGGCTGCTCTGAGCGGGAATATCGTCCTCAAGGCTTGATGGGCCAGGATGTGCTCCACTCTGTCTTCCTCCCCCTTCATTTGCTCCCATGTGCTCTGATCTGACATATCTCTCTCCCAGAGCTGCAGATTCGGCACTGTCCTCTGAATAAATTCTTCTGCGGGAAGGTGTCCACATAGTTGGGATTGGGGCCATCCCCTCAGAATTATTATCCATATTGAGGGGTATACTCTTTAACCTACGACAGTAAGTGCTTCAAGTCCTCTTCACTTTCAGCAATCACAGTGGTGTCATCTGTGTCACAGGTTGCTAATAAAGCTTCCTTTAATTCTGATGCTGTCTTCTCCTTCACATATCTAGTTCTTCACTGGTGAAAGGCTACAAGTATGGTACACACTTTTCCTGATTTTGAACCCCAGAGTATCCCGTTGTTCTGTTTTAAAAACTGCCTGTTGGTCTGTGTACAGGTTCTGGCAGGAGCAATGAAATCTTCTGGAATTCCCAATCTTCACAATGTTATCCATAGTTGTTTATGATCCACATAACCAAATACCTTTGCATAGTTAATACAAATAAATAACTTTCTGATATACTCTGCCTTCATTCAAGATCCATATGACGTTAGCAATAATATCCCTCATTTCTTCTTCTACATGCAGCATGAATTTCTACCTGTTTCAATGTATTACTGCAATATAATATTTCATATTATATTCATAAATATTTCTCTTACATGTGAAATCATATTATTCAGTTACTCATGACATTCATTACAATCTCCAGGATATAAAAGCACTCATTCTATTTCACCCTTATGTTTACCACTTCCATTAATCCTTCTTTCCTATCCCTTCCTGCCCGTGTGAGCTGTATCCTTGGGGAAAAACTACCACTGTTCACTCATATTGTACTAAAGAGTGAGCACCTCCCTCCTTGTTCACCTTATATGCTGTTTACCACTTGGCTGAAAGCTAGCATTATGAGTGAGTTCAGTTCCTGGCATAAGTGTATCTATGGATTTTATTTTTGGAAGTTCCTCTAATCTCCACCAGACCAGTAAGCAACTTTCTTGCGTGTGATTTTGAGTTTTCTCCCACATTTTTCTCCCACTCTAAGCCCATCTACTGTGATCCATTTCAAAGTGGTCAGCAGTAGTATCCAGGCACCATCTAGTTTTTAATGTCCCAAGGTTATAGAAATTGTCGTTCATATGATCCATTAGTCTTTTGGACTAATTGTTTCTTTGTCCTTTCCCCCCTACTCTTTTTAAAAATTTGAATACATCACTTTATTGGGGGCTCTTACAGCTCTTATAAAAATCCATACATCTGTATCAACCACATTTGTACATATGTTGCCATCACCATCTTCTAAACATTTTCTTTCACTTGAGACCTTGCCATCAGCTCTTCTTTCCCCTCCCTCCCACACTCATGAACCCTTGATAACTTGTAAATTATATTTTATTTTCATATTTTACACCATCTGCTCCGCTGTCTCCCTTTCTGTTGTTCGTTTCCGCCACCCAATCCCCCTCTGGGAGAGGTGTTGTACACTGATCGTTGTGATCGGTTCCCCCATCCTCTCCCATCCTCCCCCTACCCTCATGGTATTGCTACTCTTATTGGTCCTGAGGGGTTTACGTGTCCTGGATTCTGTGTGTCAAAAGCTCTTCTCTGTACCAGTGCACATGCTCTGGTCTACCCAGATTTGTGAGGTAGAACTGGGGTCATGATAGTGAGGGTGGGGGGAGCAGTACAGAACTAGAGGAAAGGTGTGTGTTTTCTTGGTGCTATACTGCATCCTGGCTGGCTCATCCCTTCCTTGTGAACTTTCTGTGAGGGGACCTTCAACTGTCTACAGACCCCCTCATTCACATCGAAGTGTTGTTTGTTTGGGGTCTTCTGATGCCTGATACCTGATCCTGCCGACACCTCGTGATCACACAGGTCCGTGTGCTTATTCCACGTGGGCTGTGTTGCATCCCTGCTAGATGGCTGCTTGTTTAACTTCACGCCTTTAAGACCCCAGACACTACATCTTGTAATAGCTAGACTAATTGTTTCTTTATCTCTTCAATTTTCTTCCTATTCTTGCTGTTCCAACTTCCTGTTCTGACAATACAGGTAGTTTACAACTTAAATGACATCTTTCCTTAACTGTGTTATTTACTTTTTGGCCAATCTGTTTATTGCTTTTTAAATCCCAGTACTCCAGATATGGGAACTTTCCCAAATCTCACTGGCTCAGTTTCCTCTGGGAAGCTCTGCCGGTTAAAAGGACAGGGTCTACCCACAACAGTGGGTAGAAGAGAACGAAGAACACAGCCTTTGCCTTTGCTTCTTTTTTCTTTTGTTCACTTAATTTATGCTGAGGCATGCTATTGAATCACCTGTCTTTGGAATGCGCACAAATATAGATCACTTCCAGTCAGCCTGCTATCTATCTTTCAAATTTGTTGGTGTAGACAAGTGAGTGCTTTCAGAAGGGCATCACTAGTTATAGGAAAAAGCCAACCCAAACCACAGTGAGATAACACTTTACATTCACTAGGCCCCTTAGAGGAGGATGGAACGAAGTCAGGCAACCATTAGACACCTATGAAGACCCCAAACTGAGCGTGCTCGGATTCAAGTCCCCCCCAAACCAGTGGGAGGTACGCCTGGTAAGGCCAAACTAGGCCCAGGCTCATTATGACATCACCCAGGTGGGCCTAATTCAATCAATGGAGTCAACTAATACCACCAACTACACCTTCCCCCAGTCAAGGGGTGGGCTAGTATAAAAGCAGGGAGCATGCTCTGGGACTGTCTCTTACCCTGCTCCTGGTCAAAGGCAGATAGAGGGGGAGGGTCTCCCTCCCCCACATGGGTGCACATGTGGCCCCTCAGGGCCTACTCAGAGCCCAAAGCCTCTTGGCCTACATGCTCTCAGCCTCTAGGGTTCTTGGGTCTGGCCTCCCAGGATCCCACTCAAGATCCGCACGTGTGGGTGCTCTTTACCATGTCGTTGTTTGGGGCCAGTTGTGAGACTATAAAACCCTAAACTGTCCTGCCCTTCATAAAAACCCACTTGGATTACAAAACGGACTTCGGCGTGAATTCTTTCATCATGCAAAGCCAAGAACCAAGGTGTTTCCAACTCCAGAAACCAAACAAAGGGGTTGTATGAAACCACTATTATAAAATCAAGAAAGAGTTTTCACATTAAATGAAACTTTTTTTCTTTTGCTGGTTATCAGTGATGGGAGAGGAAGGGAGGAAGGGAAAGTTACTGGCTAGAAGGTAGATAAGTCTGGGAGGCTAGGGCTCCAGTGGAGGTAACCTTTGCGTTCCTGGGTTGAAGATGCATACCACTCACATTCTCTTAAGTAAAAATTATGTCCCTCAATATCCCCCTATAATAATGCCAAATTTAAAGTGCTATTTGCAAACACATGGTCACTCACTATACTCTTGAAGATCAATTGCTTGAAGGCTATCTGCCTGAAGGTTGTCTGCCATCAGAGCCAATCTATCCCACCCTAAATCCAGCTCACGTCCACCTGATAAGGATAATGGATTGTTCTCCGGGAAAAGAGCTCAAAGACATCTAAAGTCAGACCAGCTCAGAGGGAATCAAGGTTAGACTGCCTTCTTGATTCTAAAGTCCACCCATCTTGTTATGTATTTACCTTCTTATCACATATATGCCTCTGGTGCCTCCCTTTCCTATTGTGGGTATACCCCTTGCTCGTCCCTTTCCTGTTACATATATGCCCCTTGTACAACCCCTTCCTGTTATGCATGTGCTTACTGTTGTCTGCATGCCTGAGATTATATAAACTCTTGAGATTACATTATAATCTCTCTGCTTGGACCTGGTTCCTAAAGTGAATTCCTGCATGCTTTATCTTGTCTGATGTCTCTTTAATTTACCCCTGAATTACACAACCATCCCCTTGGACCCATTCAGTTGTGGAGGCTGGTCCCCCACAAGAGAATTAAGGAGGAGTGCAACCACCTTTTTCTGGTCACTGCCTTTAAGTTTACTTAAAGGTGCGGTCTATTTCTATAGTAGCAGACCCCTTGTAAAGGCTTCCCTTTCTTGCTGGTCTGGATCTTGTTAAATACAAGTTCATAGTCCTGCCATATTGCCTCTAATCCTGGGAGCTATCCTTGGCCTGCCATATTGCCTATTAATCTTGGATTCTTTTGACTCTGGAGTCACTTACTGCCCCGGTTTATCTCTTTGCTTCATAATTCACCAGCACTGGTGTTTATGTGAATACAGAAAAGCCAAAAGCCTGACTTGCAAGCCATGCATACACCTGCTTCATCCTGCACCACTCTGGTCTTCTGCTTTTTGGTTTGTTAGCCCTGGCAGCTATTCGAGTTAGGAAAAGCTTCCAAGTTTAACATCTGAGCAACAGACTTGAGTCAGACTGGACGTAGATGCTTCTACAACTGTGTGAGTCATTTACTTGATATAAAAGTTTCTTTTCTCTTGTGTATGTAACTGGTTTTTCTTCTCTAGAGAACCCCACCTAACACACTTTTGCTTCAAATGTGCATGTGGATGTGTTCGAGCTTATAGCTGACAAAGTTAGGAAGGCTTCTGAGACAGACCCCAACAGCTTGAGAGAGTGAATTGCTAGATCTGGGGGATTAGTACCATAGTTTTGGGAGACATCAAGGTCAATTAACATAACATAGTTCACAAACACAATGGTCTACATCCTATTTTGGTGTGTAGCTGCTGGGGTCTTAAAAACTCACGAGCAATCATCTAAGGTGCAACTATTGGTCTCTCCCCATCCAAAACAAAGAATAATGAAAACTGAGAGATATATGAAAAGAATTGGACTATGGGTCATGCTAACAGCTTCAACAAACCTGGTACCAGAAGAACTAGATGGTGGCTAGCTACTACCAATTGCTCGGAAAAGGATCACTTTAGAACAGTGGTTCTCAACCTTCCTAATGCCACGACCCTTTAATACAGTTCCTCATGTTGTGGTGAGCCCCCCCACCATAAAATTATTTTCATTACTACTTCATCACTATAATTTTGCTACTGTTATTAATTGGGTGACCCCTGTGAAAGGGTGATTCAACCCCCAAAGGGGTTACGTTGTGAACCGCTGCTTTAGAAGGTCTTAGGTGGAGGGGGAGAAAAATGTGGAACAAAACCTAGAATCATAAAAGATTCATAAGACTTACTGGTCAGATATAAACCTGTGGAACCCCAAGACTATGGCCCTTAGTTGCCCTTCAGGTCTGGAACCAAACTCACCCGTGTTAAAATAATCAACCATTTAAGATAAAAAAGAGTGTTTACCCAATGAGCAAGTTCAGAAGATTAAGAAGGAGGGTTAGCAACAGAGGAAATGGGATAAGTGATGGTACATTGTGAGGAATACATGGATGAGCGGAAACAAAATGTATGTGAATTATTGAATGTGAAATTGATTATTTTCTCTATAAACCTATCCTCAATTCACAAGAAAAAGTTAAAAAAAGAGAGAGAGAAGGTAATTTTTGAAAATGGATGATAAAAAAAGAAAATCATTGCTTAGAGGCCCTGAGTTTCAGGTGATAGAAAAAAATTGTTAATGAACACTGGTGAGTTTGCACAAAATGGAGAATCGAATTAATTTCATGAATTGTACATGTAAAATATGTTGAAATGGCAATCGTTTATTATATATATTATATTTTACCACAATTAACAATAACAACAAAAGCAGCAGCAGATTAGAGTAAAGAGACTTAAAAGCTGATCCACACGAAGGTGACAGGAATTGTCCCAAAACTGGCAGTGATGGTGCACTCCAGATGGGGTGCTTTTCACAGGAGAGAGCTAGCACTGGACCCACAGAAGGCTTCTCAGCGCTGCCACAAAACTATATTTTAGACATGGGGTTTGCTTATAAGGGCATCCACCCAATAAGCGTTAAGCCAATACTTTATTTTGTTTGATTGTATGGATCATACTTATTGGCAAAACAAAAAATAAATTATTTTTTGCAAAGGAAGAAAAACATTTCTTTAACTTCTCCTCTACAAAAACAATGTTTATTTCTATCGATGCCATTATACAAATCAAATTTAGTCTTTAAAGGCAACATCTCTTTTCAGCCCCTCCCCACTGTTCAGTCATGAATACCTGGTATTTTCACTGTGCCACTCGTGGAGGTGTCATCAGTGTAGGGGTGGCTGCTTTCCACCACCACTGGTTGGGAAGAAAGGCGGCCACTCTGTGAGTCTGTTGCTACGTCCTCCAACTCGGTTACACACAGCTCCAACAACATATCTGCCACCTGTGAGAGGAAGCAGGGATCACATGAGGACATCAACTGGCCGTCATACCTGGGTAAAAGAACACTTGTGATCTCACCAAAAAGACACTAACTTTGCTTTACCTGCAGTAGACCTTTCCACACGGGACAGTGAGGTCGACTGGAAGAATCTGAGAAATCTAGCAGAGTTTACAAAGATGCTATGAAACTGAGATGACCTAGATAAAAATAGTCAAGAGGCCCCTGGGACAGAGGCCACTTAGTATCTGTCAAGTGAGAAGATGAAAAGCCTTTGATGACAAGCTCCTTTTTATAACAGGCCAAGTTACTTCCTAGTGAGGAAGGTAGGGAAAGACTGGAAAGAACATGAAAGTGATAAAAATTACCAAGCTCCAATAAGGCACTGGGGGTCAAGTAGGAGGGGACAGAAGCATACTTTAAAGTTCTGTAGTTAAAACACTGGTTCTATAACATAAAGAGCTAGATGAATGGTAGTCAACCAGACAAAAAACGAATATTGGCAGTCAGAAGATAGGGAAACAACTGCGTCAAGTTCCATTCCACATTCCAAACATTTTTTGTAATCGTTTTATTAGGGGCTCATACAACTCTTATCACAATCCATACATACATCAATTGTGTAAAGCACATTTGTACATTC
>NW_022111379.1:29129333-29132983 GCF_000313985.2 Echinops telfairi
CATATGTACATGCCTTTATCTAGACCTCTATAAATGTCCTTTACCTACTAGCTCTTTCCTCTATTTCCCTTGACTTTCCTCCTATCCCACTATCATGCTCAATCCCCACCTGGGTTTAAGCAATTCCTCGTTGTAACATTACCCTTGCTCATGCCCTACCAGGCCTCCCACACCCACCTCACCACCAATTTGAATCACTTTTTGCTCCCTTGTCCCTGGGTGTGTTAATACCACTTCCTTTCCCGAACAATCTTCATTATCCCATGATTTCAAACGTTTAGTGATTTGCATTGTTTAAGGGGCTCATTTTAGTGATTAGAACCGCTGTTATTTTAAAAAATAACTGACATTATGTTTTAATAACAGAACACATTAAACGAAAAACTTATCTCAGAGGAACAACTATTCTTCTCTATTGCTTCCTCATGACTGCTTAACAAATTAAAGGAGTCATGGCAGCACAATGATTAAGCACTCAGCTGATGAGTAAAAAGGCAGCAGATCGAATCTACCAGCTGCTCAGAAAGAGAAATGACCTGGCAATTTATTCTTATAAAATGTTCACTCTAAAAAAACTATTAGGATCTCTGCTCTGTCTTACATTGAGTCAAAATCACCTCTACTGCACACAGCAATAGGGAACTAATTGCTTAGCTTAGTGCAACACTCACAAAATTACATTTTTACCCCACAGATGCTATCATTATGTATTCAAATGTGTCTTTTTAAATTAACAGCACCGCATGTTAAGGCAGAGTAGACAGAGCAGACATCTGGCTACAAGTCAAATACTTATTTCTCTCTCCCACCCCTCCCCAGTCTGATTTGAGTAACTGGAAATCAAATCTTGGCATGCTCAAGCTCCTCTCCGTGGGTTGACCGGCTCTTCTGGAGTAAGTTTGTCCAGGCTTCACAATCTGGACAAAGCTGTGGCCAAACAGCTTCTGAGGAAAGTGTCTAAAAGAGGGCCAGGCACGTGTTCAAACTTAAAACCCCATTTCTGCCACTTTCTAACAGGCTGGATCCTTGAGCCAGAACAACCTATTCAAGACTCACTTCCCTCACATGTGTAAATGAAGATTCTACCTACCATCAAAGTAAAGATGGCTACACTGAGAACATGCTCAGAACTGGTTGACATGTGTAATGCAAAGACCAGACACGGTCCTTTAAACAAAGCTCTCCTTTACATCTTTACTTCTCATATATGCAATACAGTTGTATATAAAAGTAATGTGACTTAATCAGAAGTATGACAAGGAAGCTGTATTTCATTTCTTCCTCAATACTATGTTAATTAGGAAATGGCAAGTCCCTAAAACATCCACAAGTCATTTACTGTCATCAAAACAAGTTAACTAAATTTACTAATTTGATGGCTGTACCATGGGGTCTACAGAAGCATGAATCAAGTATCAGCCAGCCAGGTAGGAGTTAGATACCTAATATGGCCAAATAGCCAAACCAGAGCACGGCTTTCATCCATGAGAGTTGGGTCTCCTATGGGAGACCAAAGACTGTTACAGCTCTGCTCAACTCTGAAAACATACTGAAGTGATATTTAATAATTTACAGTCTAGATCTGTAGACTAGACCAGTTAAACAGTGATTAGCAGTTGCAGCTATTTAAATTAAAATGGTAAATTTAAATAAAATGAAAACTTCTGTTCCTAAGGTTGATTTGTCAAATTTCAGTACTTAAGGCCCCATGTCCTGGATAATTCATATATAGAACATTTCCCCCATAGCACTAAATGCTATTAGATCCAATTTCACCAAATATTAAAACATGTTTTAAAGTTATCATCATTAAAACACTAGTCCTGCTCTATAGAGAATTAGATCAATGGGGAAAAAAAAGAACTCATTAATAGACCAAAAAAATTTTAGAATATGATAAAATAGGTTCTCAAATCATTGCTGAAAGATGGATTATCAAATGAATAATGCTAAGAAAGGGGCTTCTATAGGAAGAAATTAAAAGTTGCACTCTACCTTATTCCTTACATCAAATATAAATCTTAGGTGGAACAAAATATAACTAATAAATAAAACTATAAAAATAATTAGATAAAACATTGGGAATACTTCTTTTAAAAAAATGTATATACATAACTATATTTCTTCCCCAGCATAACACAAAAAGCAAGCGTCATAAATAAAAAAACTAGAAGACTTCACTACATGAAAATAAGATATTTATACATTGGTATAAATATCTAAATAATTTCAAAACGCAAACTGGGAAAAACTGTAGCACATAACAATAAAAATAGGTTTACTCAAATAAAAGAAATTAATAAGGAAAAAAATCCTCAAACTGTTTTCTTAATAAGTGAAGGATATAATTGGGATTTTAATCAAATGTGTTTGAGAAGAAGTCCTTCGACACTATCCTCTACTAGAAAAAGTAAAAACATGCAGAAAGTGATGTGTACTGCTGACAGCAATCTCCCTGGAGGAAGTGAAATCCAGAGCCCAGGAGAGAACCCCACCAGAACTTACCTGGGGGTAAGCAGTGCCCATGGCCGACAAAACAGCTGAGAGCACATCCTTGCCCCTCTCCCCAGCCCGGCTACAGACGGACAGTTTGAGCAGGTCCACCAAAACCCGGGTGTCATCTGCTATTAACAAGCTGGTGAACTCATCCAAGTACTGAAGTTCCAGGCCTGATGCCTTATTTTGGTTATCAACATCCTAAAATGTTAAACAATAAAATAATTAATGAATATTGAGAGATAGTCATCAATTTACCAGAAATTCATTTGACTACCATTGATGAACATAAGGCTTTAAGAGATATTAAATCCCACTAAGCACCATATGAATTAAAAAATACCATGCCCCTAAACCTCTACTTAGCTATGTATTGAAATCACCAAAGCCATCTATCAAAAATAAATGCCTTAACTATTTTTTAAAATGGTAATTGACTACTGAGACCATATTCTTATCATAGGTATGTTACAAGGGGATACTAACATGAAGTTAAATGTGCAATCTATAATCCCCCCTTAAGATATAGATTAGAGGAGATAGGAGACTATAGGGCCAGACATCAAGCATGGGAAGATTTCTCAACAACTACTGGAGAGTTCCCACTAGGAAGGACATCCTGCACTTCCTGGAGGCAAGGAATTAATTTTAAAAGCTAAGTGACCAAAGTTTCTTAAAGTGGGAGAGCAACCATGCCCACTGACAAAGTTCCCTTTATTAGTGGGCATTAGCACGAGCCCCACATTGCCCAGCATTGGGGCTTTTGCCTGGACCCTGAGGCAATCCAGTCAGCCAAATCTCTTAATCTCAATAGCTTCTGGGGGCCCAGTTGGACAAATTTCGAGGGCAGCTTTATGCAGACATAATCATTAGCCAAGCTCCACTTATAATCCCTCCCTTCCTCCTTTATTGCTTTGTCCTCCAGTGACCTCCCATTCCACCTCCCCATTATAGCATACATGTGCATACATTAAAAAAGAAGCAAGAATCTGCAGCCACAAGGCAGTTTTAATATTTACTTAAATTTCTTTGATTTTTGTAATTTTGTTCTATTATAATACATTTACTAATTTTTTTCTACTTCTCTCAACTCCCTCTTCAGATGTCCTCTTCAAGTGCAAACTCAACCACCAGAGAATATGCACGCCCCACCC
>NW_022111379.1:29133083-29134604 GCF_000313985.2 Echinops telfairi
TCTCTCAACTCCCTCTTCAGATGTCCTCTTCAAGTGCAAACTCAACCACCAGAGAATATGCACGCCCCACCCACCCAAATAAAAATAAACAGGCCAGAAGACACCCACCCAAACAAGGCCTCCACCCACTAGGGCACAGACACATGCAAATTCATGTTGCCCTAGCAACAAAACTTCAGCACTCACACCTCAGTTTTTTGTCTCTTTAATCTAGTGGTTCTCAACCTTCCTAATGCCTCGATCCTTTAATACTGTTCCTCTTGTCCTGGTGACAGTTCCCCCCCACCCCAACCATAAAATTATTTTCATTTCTACTTCATAACTGTAATTTTGCTACTGTTATGCATCAGGCAACCCCTGTGAAAGGGTCATTTGACCCCCAAATGGGTCCTGACTCACGAGTTGCGAATCACTGCTAATCCCTCTGTATCCTTGCACATCTTTTTCTGCTATCTTTTTCCTGATAAAATATATTTTCATAAACTTATTACTTCTGATTACCCCTCCTACAATGCATTTTCCCCAAATTTTACACACCTGTTGGTTTATACAGAGAGCCACTTATTATTATTATCATTCCTTTTATTATATTTGCTGGTTTTTCCCCCCACTTTCCTCATTTACTGATCTTACTCTCCTTTTCTATCACCACCATATGTTTTCCAGCTCCTCTCAGGCCTCTCCCACATCATCAGATAGAGCCAATTTCCTCTACGTGACTCACTGATGGCTGTAATATGAAGCTGAGGAAGCAGCAGTCAACCACAGTAAATTAAAGAAAAGCACATGAACACAACTGAAAATTGTCCAAACACAATGAAGTACTCTGAAGATGAGGCCTCAGAATGACTAAAAACAGAATTCAGAAGAAAGATATTTTAAAATTTTTTAAAGAGAATGATATTTAGGTCTTCTCAAGAGATGTGGAGAATACTCAAGAGAACAAAGGAAGAAATTGAAAAATGTAAATATGTA
The DNA here is from genome assembly GCF_000313985.2 of Echinops telfairi. Classification (NCBI taxonomy): domain Eukaryota; kingdom Metazoa; phylum Chordata; class Mammalia; order Afrosoricida; family Tenrecidae; genus Echinops; species Echinops telfairi. The sequence goes on from NW_022111379.1 coordinate 29,134,059, forward strand.
AACCAAAAGGAATACCAGAAGATACACAATGAGACAATGAGACAAGAGATTTAGGCAACATAGTTAGTAAAAGACCTGAGTAACAGAAGAGATGAAAAAGAAAACCAACTCAATGAGCTAGAAAATAATCACTCCAAATACAATTGATAGAAAAAAAATCAACCAAAGGAATGAAAGGAACAGACAAAAAATTGAGAACAATGTGAGACACTATCAAAATAGGCAATCTATTATTGCATAGAAATGTATTTGCTATGTAATCTTTCATGCAAAGCACAATAGAATGTTAGTAAATAAATAAATGCTAAAAAAAAAAGTCTTTCTCTCACTAACATCCTAGAACAGATCCTGGATCCTAGAATAAGAAGCAACAACAGCAACAAAAAAGTCTACAGAGAAAATAGTACAAATAATCAAGGAAGACAATTCCCCTCACAACACAAAGGAAGAGAAAAGAACTCTTCGGGAAGCTGAAAGAACCCCAAATAGGATACCAAGAGAAAACCCTCATGACATATTGCAGTCAAGCTCCCCAATAGCAAGGAA
>NW_022111379.1:29134704-29137074 GCF_000313985.2 Echinops telfairi
AATAGGATACCAAGAGAAAACCCTCATGACATATTGCAGTCAAGCTCCCCAATAGCAAGGAAAACAGCAGAATCCTGAGGGCAGCTAGAGAAAAAAGAGCAGTTTCCTACACTGGAAAACCTTTAAGGATAAGCTTGGACTTCTCAGCAAAAATATGCAGGAAAGGAGATAATAGAGTGACATCATAAAATTCTGGGGGGAAAATACTGCCAACCAACAATCCCATAGGCAGGAGAATTATCCTTCAAATACGAAGGAGAAATAATGATTGTTTTCAGACAAGGTAATGGATCACTATGGACAGAGAATAAAGAACAACAGTAAACAAAGCTGAGAGCACCAGGCAGGACACCACCACCTCAAAACCAATACAATGAAAGCAACACTCAAAAGCACAGAAAAATAGAAGAGGAACAAAGATACTAATAAGATGCCAAAGAGGACGGGGCCTAGAAACCAACAGCAAACACAGAACAATGAGAGCAACAAACCCATACCTCTCAATAATGGCACAGAATGTCAATGGATTTAATGCTCCAGTCTAAAGACAGAGAGTAGCAGACTGGATTAGAAAAGAAGAGTCAAGAGGTAGACCTAAATCCAAAGACATAAATAGACTAAAAATCAAATGATGGCAAAACACCTACCAAGAATATGGCAACAATAAAAAGCAGGAGTAACCAAAATGGACACTACACAACGGTTAAAGGAACAATAGACCAGGAACAAATAAACTTAATAAATATATACACAGTGAATGAAAAACCCTCAAAGACATCCATAAAATTCTTAAGAGTTAATAGCTGGACAATAATAGGAGACGTCAAAGCACCACTTTGCAAGAAAGACCATTGGGGAAAAACACTCAAGAAAAAAAAGAAGAGCTAAACAACACAATCAACCAAACATACATAATACTCCACCCCACAAGAACACAATATACATTCTTCTCCAGCACACACAGAACACAGTTTACAATAGTAGCCTCAACAAATTTTATAAGATAAAAACTGGAAATCAATAACAGAAAGAACAGGAACATAAAGACAAATGCATGGAGACTGAACAACATACTATTTAAAAATGACTGGGTGATAGATCAAATAAGGGATGAAATTAAGAAATTCCTTAAAAGAAACAAGAACAATAACACATCATACCACAACCATTGGGACACAGCAAAAGCGGGTAACAGAGGGCAATTTAAAGCAATCAATGATACTTGAAAAAAGAGGAAAACTCAAAAATCAGTACCTTCAAATAACACATGAACAACAAAAAAATCAAAAACAAACTGGAAAACCGAAAAATGGGGAGGAAAAGACAAGAAGTTAGTCTTTTGAAAATAACAAAATTGACAAGCCACTGGAAAACTTAAAAGAGAAGAAAATAAACAAAAAAAGGAGAAGATGCAAACACCTGGAATTAAAGATGAAAGGGTGGCATCACAACAGATCCAAATGAAATAAAAAGAATAGTAACCGAATCTACGAAACACTGCACTTCAACAAATTGCATAACCTAGAAGAAACAGACAACACATAACTAGAACTATGTCATCTACCCTAAATTAACACGGATGGCTGTAGAAAACTTGAGCAGACCCACAACAAAAGCATAGAGAAGATCAAGAAAACCCCAGGACCAGATGGCTTCACAGAGAAAGTCTACCAAGTATCTAGGGAAGAGCTGTCCCTAATTTTATACAGACTACTTCAACATACAGAAAGGAACAGAAAAGTCCCAAACGGATCCTATTAAGTGAACATAACCTTGACACCGAAGCCAGGCAAAGACTCCACAAAGGTAGAAAACTAAAGACCAATATTCTTCATGAACTTAGATGCAAAGTTCTCAACAAAATTCTGGCCAGTAAAATCCAACAGCAAACCAAAAAATAACTCATCGTGACCAAGGATTCACACCAGGGATGCAAAGTGGTTCAATATTCGAAAAACAATGTAATCCACCACATAAACAAGACAAAGAATAACATGATCCTATCAAGAGATGCAGAAAAACCATTTGACAATATACAACACTAATTTCTAATAAAGGCACTCAATAAAATAGGAATAGAAGAGAAATTATTCAACATAAGGTCATATAACAAAAACTCAACAGCCTATATCATACACAACAGGGGAAACTGAAAACATTACCCCTGAACCTGGGAATAAGACAAGGGTGTCCCTTATCACTACATTTATTCAACATAGTATTGAAATCCTAGACAGAACCATCAGACAAGAAACCCCAGCACGCATGCATGCATGCGCGCCTGGCCGAAGGATCCCCCAAATGGGATTCTCAGTGGTGCCCCCTAGTGGCGACCAGGAGGACGACAGGATCCCTTCTCGGCGGGTGCTG
>NW_022111379.1:29137891-29147275 GCF_000313985.2 Echinops telfairi
TATCGGACATAGGGGCTAATATCAGACTTATGGCCTTGGACTGGAATGGGGTGGGATGTTTTCTCAATTTTCAATTGCTCTTGTATATAAATCTCTTTCTTATACACATATGGGTGTCCATGAATTTGTTTCTCTAGTCCACCCGACTAACACATCACAGTAAGATTTACTATTGTGAAAATGTTAATAGTACCTAAAGCATTCTACAAGTACAACACAAAACCAATCCAAATCTGAACTTCATTCTTTAAGAAATGGAAAAAGAACTAGATACCATCTTCTTATATAGAGAGAGGAAGAGGGCCAGGATGAGCCAAGCACTCCTCAAAAAGAAGAGCAAAGTAGGACACATTGTAATCCCCAACCTCAAAACCTACCAAAGAGCTACAATAGTCAAAACAGTCTGATACTAGTGCAAGGACAGACTAATGGAATAGAGAACACAAAATAAAAGCATCTCCCTGTAGACAGCTTATTCTTGACAAGAACAAAAGCCATTCCATGGGAAAGGCATACTTTCTTCAACAAATGGTGCTGGAAAGGGGATCTGCACGTGCAGAAAAATGAAACAGGACCCACACCTCATCCCATGCACAACATTTCATTTTAATTGATCTGGTGTCAATTTGTGGATTAAGAGTGTAGGGGTGGAGTCTAGCTAACCATCAGGATATAGCCCATGAGGCCTGTTGTGTGGGCATGGCCTTCTCCTGAGGATTCTGGAAACTGCGGTATCTCCTCCTGGGAGGCAGGCGAGACTCTCTCTCACTGTTCACTCCCTGGAGAAACTCTCTACTGACAAGACACATGGCACTATGCCCCAGGAGCTGGAGAAGCCACACGGACCTACCCTGATGCAACAAAACCTCTAGAGCTAGAGAAGCCATGTAAAGACACCTGCCAGCACTGAGATGCTTACAATGCCATTGGATTCAGAAAACTTCCAACCCACTAGTCTGTGATCTTCCTGCATTCGGCGTCATTGCATGTGTTTCGTGAGTCTGAAGAGGACTTTATAGATTGGTATCGGACATATGGACTAATATCGGACTTAAGGACATGATCTAGACTAGACTAGGATGTTTTCTCAATATTCAACTGCTCTTGTATATAAAGGTCTTTCCTATAAACATGAGTATCTATGAATTTGTTTCTCTAGTCAACCCAGATTATCACATGGGGCATATCAGACTCTGTTCTTTGGAGATGTACAACATTCCTCACTGGCCACATGAGAAAGACTCTATGTGGAAACCCTACTAAGTGAACTGGACTCTCCCTCAAACTCACCTGGAGACCTTGGATTATGGATAAAACTCCCTAGTGTAAGAAGAGGCAGATACTGGAGATCCCCCTGTAGAGGGGTCTCGGGGAAGAGACGAGCCAGTCGGTGTGATGTAGCAACAATGAAAAATACAACTTTCCTCTAGTTCCTAAATGCTTCCTACCCCCCCCCCCACACACACACACTATCATGACACGAATTCTACCTTGCAAGTCTGGCTAGACCAGAGGATGTACACTGGTACAGATAGGAAGTGGAAATACAAGGAATCCAGGGCAGATGATCCCTTCAGGACCAGTGGTGTGAGTGGTGATACAGGGAGGGTAAAGGGAGAGTGAGTTGGAAAGCGGGAACAGATTACAAGGATCTACATGTGACCTCCTCCCTGGGGGACGGACAACAGAAAAGTGGGTGAAGGGAGACGTCGGACAGGGCAAAATATGACAAAATAACAAGTTATAAATTATCAAGGGCTCATGAGAAAAGGGGGAGCGGGGAGGGAGGGGAAAAATGAGGACCTAATGCGGGGGGCTTAAGTGGAGAGGAAATGTTTTGAGAATGATGAGGGCAATGAATGTACAAATGCGCTTTACACAATTGATGTATGTATGGAATGTGATGAGTTATATGAGCCCCTAATAAAATGATTAAAAAAAAAAAAAAGAAGAGGCAGCTGATGCTATCCCAAGGTACAGAACTGGAGGTGGTTAGACTCTGGTTTGGATCTCTTGCCCTGAGGGTCCTCAACGAATGGTGGCCCAGGACTACCATACACTTACTGCTCTAATGTCCTCCTTACTTTATTATGAAATGTACTAAACTAGTAGGCATAATTCTTCAGTTGTGAATGGATACTATTGAAAGTTTTGCCCTATCACCAACCCCCACAGTGTATGTAAATATTTTCCAGTCACTTAAACAAGAGTTTAAACTATACAAATTAAATAATTGAAAAAGAGACAATACACAATCCTGACTTGGATCCCTAGACTTATGGAGAATAGTAAGACAATGGGAAAAAATATGAAGAGATTTGTAGGTTCTAAAGTAATGCTGGATCAATCTAAATGTTCTGTCTGATCTTGGCAGTCATACTGTTTATGTAGTGAATAGACTTGCTCTCAGAAAATACATGCTAGGATTGTATCCAGAAAATTTTTCCCAAATAGCTCAGAAATGTTAAAGAGGTAGAGCATCAAAGTGAAAGGCACACTTCTATAAATCGTGTATAAAGCTTAAATAGTTTCTGAAGTTAGAGAAGACTCTTACTTCTTTGGTTTTGGTCATGGTTTCTGCAATGATGCTGGCGGCTCCCGGATCATCTGTCACAGGAATGAACGGCCGTGAAGAAGCTGAAGCAGCAGAGGGGGTCACTGCAGGGGGAGTCACAGCATCTTCAGAAGAAATTATCTAAATTTTAAAAGTACACAAGAAAGGAAACAACTTAGCAACATGGTACACATTTCCTACACAGGTTTGAAATGTCTTATTTAAACCACTTTGGATCATTCAAAATGTTCTGAGCTTCACAGTGGTAACACTATACTTATTAGCATCAGCTACCACCTATAGTCGGATTGGGGACAATACAAAGTCAAGTTACTTTCACAATTGTAGTAAAACCTGCACATCTCTTCAAATCTGAGAAATGTTAGGTTACTATTTAACACCTTATCATTTGATCTCCCCTTTGACCCATTTTTAATTTGTTCTGGTTTTTACTATTTTCTACTTTATTTTCAATTAAGGTTTTCTTAATTTTGTTTTATTATTGTTAGTGTTTTCGGTTTTATTTTGTATGCTTTCCTGTATATGAAATCCACTATAGGTAAATCTTTAGAGATGGTACCTGGATTAATGACTTTTTAGGGGTATGGCAGGGGAGGTTGAGGGAAATGGGGAGCTAATAACCATGAGTACCCAAAATAAATGTTCTAAAACTGACTGTGGTGAAGACAGTACAATTTTTCTTGACATCACTGAATTAATGAATTGTGATAGGTGGATTATGTGCCAATGAAACTGTTTAAAAAAAAAAAAAGAATGTATGGCTCAATGGGATGATTTATGTTCTATCATAAAATGTAATGATGATTCTAAAGTAAGCCAGAAACAATTTTTTTAAAACATGAGACACATAGCTTAAAATTATGCACTTTATAAAACATAAAATCTTTTCCCATTGCAATACTAAAAATAATTTTTTAATAATCTAAATTTTCTAGTTGAAGCCCAAAATTCATAGTAGCCAGAAAAACTCTCTTAATGAAAAAATGGCATTTTCCCCAAGTATAAAGTTACTACCTTTTTACATTCTGGTATAATATTGCTTTATTTTTATCTTAGGAGCCCTGGTGGCACAGTGATTTACATGGTGGGCTGGTAACCAGAAGGTCAATAGTTCAAAATTGCCAGCAGCTCCTCAGGAGAAAGATGAAAGCTTTCTACTCTCATAACAATGTATAGCCGCAGAAACCAACCAGAGCAGTGCTACTCTATCCTATAGGGTTTCTCTGAGTCAGAATGAACTCAAAGACAATGAGAGTTTCTTCTGGTGTGTGTGTTAAAGTTTCCTCTTTTACCTCTCCTCTCTTTTCTTGCCATGGATTTGGACTCAATCTGTCTTCAATATCAATACCCAACATACAATCTTCTCCACTCAAGGGACTGGCCAGGGCAGATACATCAGAAGGCGGTGCTGGGGACGAGTATGAGGAGCACTCCACTGGACTCATCATGCCTGCTGGCATCAAGGCACCAACCGCTGCATCTCTATCAAAACAGAAAGATAAGCCTTTAGTGAACTATCACTTCATGCTACACAACATGGTAGTTACAAGATAGGATTATTTCTTATTGATGATTGCCTCAATTTTATATGATACATGGAAAAGAGAGTTTGGGAGAACTCAAATGTGTTCACAAGTAGCCATTAGTCAAATATTAAAACAGCCACCAATATGCTACTTACTTGAGCACTATAGTGAAGACAGGTGGAAACTGCCAAACATAAAATACAGAATAGAATCTGAAGCCTGAGACCAGTTACCTCAACGTCCTAACCATTCATTGTAGCTTTATAATATAATAAGATTCTTATATTACATGGTTTATGTCTATCTTCCAGGTCCACAACCAGGATACATGACAGATAAACAACTTATAAGACACTAGCAGCAAAATCTTCAGAAAGGTACTACCACCCAAAATCCACCTAATTAACTGTTCAAGTGAAGAGGATGACAGGTAGGCCTGTAGATTACTATAAATTAATATCAAGGCTTTTTTCTTCTTTCACGAAAAGAATAATTTAAAAATTAATTTGGTTTATGAACTCATATTTCAATGCTCATGAGAGGAGGTAGACTGATACCAGCATTCTCCATAAAAGGATATATTTACTACAATTCATGGTATTTAAAGAGAACAATACATTATTAAGAGATGTACAGGCAATAAAAATGTAACAAAATCCAAAGTTTACACGATTGCAGCATTTAAAAAGTTGCAAACTAGCCTACCTGGCATACATGATTTGCAATGCTGTGAGTATATGAGATAAGGCTTGCTGCTTGGCCAGATTTCCATCCAATGATAATAGAATCTTGGCAAGAGAAGGGCGGTTTGTCTTAGAATTATTTGCACCACTGATTTTATTACTGGAAGCAGGAGAATCGGCATCTGAAGGCACACCTGAAAGAGGGAATTAATTTGGTTTTATTTTAAAAATCAAAATTTTCCTTATCTCTACAGCCTCAGCTTAGTTCTAAAATAACAAGTAATCTGCACTTTGCTATATTATGGAACAGAGATTACACATCAATGGCCTGTCATAGTAACAACCCTTTAGCTTCTTTGTACATCTATACAGAAACTATTTCCAGCAAAGTTTACCTGCAAGTATAAAAAAATAAAGACACTTCACAAAAAACATTGATGATGTTGTTTCTAGGTGACATGGAGTCAGGTCTGACTCATACCAACCCTCTACACCACGTAAGAGAAGAACTGGCCCCACGGTAAGCGTGCCATTGCCGTCCGTGTCACCCCCTCTTGTCCAGGGCCTTCTTGGCCACTACTCTTGTTTTTTTCTTCTACTTTACCACGTGGTGTTGTTCTCCAGGGCCTGGTCTCTCCTGACACGCCCAGCATCTCACAATCGCTGCTTCCAAGGAGCATTCTGGCTATGCTTCCTCCAGGACATTGCTGTTGCTTCCTTTGGAAGTCTATGGGATTTTCAATATTCTTAGCACTATAATTCAAACACAATGATTCTTCTTCTTTCTTGCTCAGTGTCCAACTTTCACACTCATATGAAGCAACTGAAAATACCATGGCTTGGGTCAGGCACCTCAGTCCTCAAAGTATCATCTTTGCTTTTGTACATTTTAAAGAAGTTTTGTGCAGCAGATTTACCTAATATAAAACATCATCTGAACTCTTGACTGCTGCTTCCATGAGCATTGATCATGGACCCAAGCAAGCCAAAAATCTTTTGACAACTTTAAAGTTTTCTCCATTCATCATGATGTTACCTGTTGGAGCATTTGTGAGGATTCTGGTCTTCTTTACGTTGAGTGGTGATCCAGACTGAAGGCTGCAATCTGTGGTCTTCATCAGCAAGTGTTTCCAGTTGTCCTCCCTTTCAGCAAGCAAGGTTGTGGCATTTGCATACTGTAGGTGGTTAATAAGCCTTCCTCCAATCCTGATGCCATATTCTTCTGTAGTCCAGCCTCTTGGATTACTTGCTCAGTACATGGATTTAATAAGTGTTGTGTTGTGGTTGTTTTAAGGCATCAAGTGTGTTCTGACCCAAAGTGACCCTATGCACAACTAAAAGAAACACTGCACCATCCTAGCAATTGTTCCTCTACCTGAGCCCACTGTGGCAGCCAGGGTTAATCCAACTAACTCCTTGAGGGCCTTCCTCTCCTTCTCTGCTCCTCCACTTTACCAAGCATGATGTCCTTCTCAAGGGACTGCTCTCTACTGACAATATGTCTAAATGGTTCTCAACCTTCCTAATGCCACGATCCTTTGACACAGTTCCTTGTGTTGTGGTAACCTCCCAATCATAAAGTATGTTCATTGCTACTTCATAACTGTAACTTTGCAACTGTTATGAATCAGGCAACCCCTGTGAAAGGGTCGTTTGATCCCCAAAGGGGTCGCAACCCACAGGTTGAGAACCGCGGGTCTAAAGCATGTAAGAAGTCTTGCCATCCTTGTAAAGGAGCAATCTGGCCATACTTCTTCCAAGACAGATTTGTTTGTCCTTTCAGCAGTTGATGGCACTTTCGATAATGTTCAACAGCACCAAAATTCAACTTCAACTATTTTCAGTCTTCTGATTCAATGATCAATTTTCACATTCATATGAGCCCATGGAAAAAACTATGGCTTGCGTCAAGCCCACCTTAGTCCTTAAAGTAACATCTGTTCAGCATTTCAATACACTAAAGAGGACTTGTGCAGCAGATTTACCTAATGCAATACAGCTTTTGATCTCTTGACTGCTGCTTCCATGAGCACTGACTGGATCTAAGTAAGACAAAATTCTTGACACCTTCAACTGTTTCTCCATTTATCATGATGTCACCTGTGGGGGCAGTTGTGAGCATTTGGGTCTTCTTTACATGGAGTTGTGATCCATACTGAAGGCTGCACTCCTTGATCTCCATCAGTAAGTGCTTCAAGTCGTCCTCGCTTTCAGCGCACAAGACTGTGCCGTCTGCACACCGTAAGTTGTTGATAAACCTTACTCCAATCTTGATGATAGTTTTTTTTTTCATATAAGTCAGCTTCTCAGATAATTTGCTCAGCATACAGATTGAATAAGTATGGTAAGAGGATACAACCCCGATACACACCTTTGCTGATCTTAAATCATGCGGTATTCCCTTGTTCTTTTTGCCCAACTGTCTCTTGGTCCATGTACAAGTTCTGCATGAGTGCACTGAAGTGCTCTGAAATTCCCAGTTTTCTCAAGGTTATCCATAGTTTGTCATGATCCACACAGTCAAGTAGCTTGACACAGTCAATGAAACACAAGTAAATATCTTTCTGGTATTCTCTGCCTTCAGCCAAGATCCATTTCATATCAGCAATAATATCCTTAAACCCATGTACTCTTTGAAATTTGGCCTGAATTTCTGGCAACTTGCTGTCAATGTACTATTGTGACAATTGTTGATCTTCAGCAAAATTTTACAGGCATGTTATCAAAGATATTTATATATTATTGGGTTACCTTTCTTTGAAATGGGTACAAATATGGATCTTTTCCAGTCAGCTGGACAGGTAGCTGTCTTTTAATGTTCTTGGCATAGATGATTGAGTGCTTCCAGTGCTTCATCAGCTTGGTGAAACATTTCAATGAGTATTCCCATCAATTTCCAGAGCCTTGTTTCTGGCTAATGCTTTCAGTGCAGCTTGAACTTCTTCTTTCAGTACCATCGATTCTTGCTCTTATACTATCTCCTGAAATGGTAGAATGTCAACTAGTTCTTTTTGATACCATGACTCTGTGCCTTCTTCCCACGTTTTTTGGATGCTTCCTGCATCACTCAAATACTTTACCCATAGAATCTTACAATATTGCAACTCAAGGCATGAATTTTTTTCTTTAGCTCTGTTTAAGATACGCTGCACCTTTAAGACCCCAGATGCTATATGCTATATCTTTTGATAGCCAGGAACCATCAGCTTTCTTCACCACATTTGCTTATGCACCCGCTTTTTCTTTTTCTTCAGCAATCATGTTGGGATAGGCTAGTGTGCTTCTTCCATGTGGGTTTTGTTGTTTCTCCACTAGATGGCCACTTGTTTATCTTCAGGCCTTTAAGACCCTGTATGCTGTATCTTTTGATAGTCAGGCACCATCAGCTTTCTTTAGCATATTTACTTGTGCACCCATTGTCTTTAGGGATTGTGCCAGGAAGGTGAGCATCTCAGACTTCCGAATTGTTAGAACAAAGTGTTCTTATGTTGAGGGAGTACTTGAGTAGGGGGGATCCACTGTCCATCTGTTTCCTTAATACTAAACCTATAAATATAGATAGATAGATAGATAGATAGATAGATAGATAGATAGATAGATAGAGATATAGATATAGATCTATTTACCCCTCATTGTATATAAATATAGTTACATCTGTATATGCCTGTATTTAGATCTCTATAACTGCCCTTTGCCTCCTAGTTCTTTCCTCTTGTCCCACTATCATGTTCAGCCTTTGTTGGGGTTTCAGGAATTCCTCTTGGTTACATTGTCCTTGATCCAACTCTGCTAGAAGTCCTACACCTTCTTTGCCACTGATTTTGGATCACTTGTTGTTCCCTTGTCCCTGGGTTTGTTAACACCCATTTCCTTTCCCCGGCGTCCACCTCTCCCGTGTCCCCCTGGAACCGTCATCCTGTTGTTCGCTTTTTCAGCTTGTTTATCCCGCCTAACCCTTCCAGGTAGACATGCAATGACAATAATAAGCACCATGATAAGACTGAGGACAATGAAGCAACAATAGAAAATAAAACAATAACTACAACAACTAAAACAACAAAAAACCCTATATCTAGCTGAGAAACAACAAAGCCCACATGGAAGAAGCACACGAGCCTATCTAGACACGATTGCTGAAGACAAACCGTGGGCATAAGCAGATGTGGTAAAGAAATCTGATGGTGCCCGGCTATAAATAGATATAGAGTCTGGGGTCATATTGGCTTGAAGATAAACTAGTGGCCATCTAACTGAGAGACAACAAAGCCCACATGGAAGAAGCACACTAGCCTGTGAGATCACGAGGCATCGAAGGGATCATGTATCAGGCATCAAAGAACAAAAAAAAAAAATCATAGCACTGTGAATGAGGGGGAGTGCAGGGTGGGGACTCAGGGTCCATCTGTAGACAATTGGACATCCCCTAGCAGATGGGCTGCAGGGAGGAGATGAGCCAGTCAGGGTGCAGTGTAGCAAAGAAATATACAATTTTCCTCTAGTCCTTGAATGCTTCCTCCTCCCTACTATCATGATCCCAATGCTACCTTACAAATCCAGCTGGACTGGAGGATGTACACTGGTACAGATAGGAACCGGAAAC
>NW_022111379.1:29147541-29155310 GCF_000313985.2 Echinops telfairi
GGGAAAAAATGAGGAGCTGATACCAAGTGCTCAAGTAGAAATCAAATGTTTTGAGAATGATGAGGGAAACAAATGTACAAAAGTACTTAACACGTTGGATGGATGGATGGATGGATGGATGGATGGATGGATGGATGCATTGTGATAAGAGTTATACAAACCCTCAATAAAATGATTGGGGAAAAAATGTTCACTTTAAGTAAAAGAAAATATTAAAAACATCTGAATGACACACAGAAAAAGATACGATGAGCATGTTCTTCCTTTTGGGTTTTCTAACTCTAGGTCTGTGCACAACATATATAATTATATGTGCATACAATATACACACAATCTGTAAAAAAATCATACACTTTTATGCCCAAATGTACTTAAGCTAGAAAGGCATGTAAAAAACAAACCAAAATAATAGCAGTCTTGTCATATACATTTTCTAGCTAATTTCCCTGAGAGAATCCTCACAGCCCAAGGAGGGAAATTGGGTGGAATCTGACAAACCCTCTAATTTGAAGAAATACAGCTGACAGTAGGGAGAGAAAGGTGTCAAGAATCCACATGACACTGCCTAAAAGTAGAATGTTCCCCAGAAAAGAGCTTTGGAGATTGACAAATGGCCACCCTCGGTCCTAAGTCAATCCCACCTCTGATAAGGATTCAACAGAGTGATGAGCATGGAAATGATAAGAAACTTTCAAGAATTAAGGCATTGGTAACACATATATTCATAAACTGTCCAGAATATTGCCTGTTTCAACAGGGAAAGACTAAACTCTTATTTCACGGGGCCTTGGGAGGCTTAGAGTTTGCCTCCGTGGTGGAGAATAATCAGAACAAATTGCTCTCCCAGGAGCCCAGGTGGTGTCGTGGGTTATGGGCTGGGCTGTAACCCTAAGGTTAAGAGTCAAAACCAGCAGCTGCTCCATGGGGGAAAGATGAGACTTTCTGCTCTTGCAAAGATTTATAGTCTCAGAAACCCACCAGGGCAATTCTAGTCCGTCCTATAGGTTGCTACCACTCAGAATCAACCTAATGGCAGTCTGTCTGTTTTGTCGTTGTTTACTAAAGCTCTCCACGACCCATGTGTGTTTGTCATTCTGTGGTATGATGCTCTGACCCTGGAAGCTATGTGATCAGTATTTCAAATACCAGCAGGGTTATATATTGCTAGGGACAGGTTATCCAATAAGGTAAACACAGACATACTTGTACTTACTTGCTAATCTGTAGTAAACAATTTCACATAGATTTCACCACATCTTTGATTTTAGTATGTAGGTAAGCATTAAAATTTCATCTATATGTTTATATAGTAATGTTTCCAACTAACTTTAGCAGCAAATTGATTAAGAACTTGGATCCATGTTTTTAAGCCTCTGATTTCTTTTAGAAAACAAAATCTATATGGCAGTGTTTTAGTCAGTATATCAATGTTATCTGTAATTTGGTATGATCCACAGTTGACTATCTTTGTATAATCTATAAAACTTAGTTAAACATCTTTCTGGTATCCAACTGACGTCAGCAATGATATCCCTCATTCTACAACCTCTTCTGAAAGCAGCTTGAAATTCTGGGCAATTCTCTGCCAGTGTTTGCCTTTAGTCATTTTTAAATTATCTTTAGCAAAATATTGCTACTATGAGATATTAATAATATGGTTCAATATTTCCTTTAATAATCTTTCTTTGGAATGGGCACAAATATGCATCTCATCCATGGTCAAGTGGTTGTTTTTCTATTTTTCTGACACAGTAAGCACTTCCAGAGCTGTACCTTTATTCATTAAGGAAATTCAAATTGCTGCTATACACATATGAGAACAGCTAAAATCAAAGACTAACCATCTTAAGCATTAGCAAGAATGCAGAACTCTGGAATTCTCAATTACTTCTAGTGGGTTCCAATTAGCAATAGAGTTTACTAACATCTTAAATTAAACATCCAAATATTTTACTCCTATTTCAACCAAGAGAAATCAGTTGATAGCCCTACAAAGACTTGTACACAACTTTCCTTTTCTAAACAGTAGGTTAAATTATATACTATTACCTAAAGGAATTCTATTATCAAAAGAATTACCATATGCCCAAGGGGGATGATCTATAACATTACCAAATAAAATGATGATGATATCTCTGAAATAGACATATGGATTTTGATCTTGCACTTAACTGTAAGGCTTAATCTAAGAAAAATTACTTCTTATGACATAGCCTTACTTGACACTTACCCTAATGCACAAATCACTGAAGATATATGTGCTAGAGCAGTGTGGTAAAGAAATCAGATGGTACCCAGCTAGCAAAAAGAAGAATATCTGAGGTTTTAAAACAAGCAGCCATCTAAATGAGGTGTCAGCTAAGTCCATGAGGAAGAATCACACCAGCCTGTGCAATCCAAGGATTGTGAAAAATAAAATCCAAGTCTAGAGGAGGGAGTGGAAGTAGAGTTTAAATTCTGAGTACGCAGTTTATAGAAGGCTATGGATAGTAATGAAAGCCAAAACCAATTTGCAGTGTCCCCACAGAGATTGAGCCTCTAGATAACCACCTCTGACCACTGACCAGAGGTGTGAATTGCCTTGCCATCAGAGGACATTCTAGAGGGGTAAATGCAGACGTCGTTAGGTTAATAGCATTAATTCTCTCTTTGACTCACTGTATTTTTGTTTTAGTTTTTATTTTCTGCTCTCTTTTAGACTGAGGTTTTTCTGCATTTTGTTATTGTCGGGGGTGGCAAGGGGCTTGTATATTTTCTTTATATGAATTCCAAGATTGGTAAATCTACAGAGACAGTAACTAGATTAATAATTTCCTATGGTTATGTGCCAGGGGAAATTGAGGGAAAGAAGGGAACTAATATTAATAAGTACTCAGAATAAAGAAAATATTATCAGATTGTGCTGAAGAGTGCACAACTTCCTAAAATATGTTTCAGTACTTGAATTGTATGGTATGTGAATTATATGTCAACAAAACTGTTAAAAGTAGTCTTTTTTAAAAAAAGACTTGTACATGATTGTTCGCAGCAACTGTATTTGTACAGCCAAAACTGAAAACAAATCAAGTATCTATCATCACTTAAAGAGGTTAATATATTGTGGCATATCCATAAATGAAATACTATTCAACAGTAATAGAAGAATAAACTATTGATTCACAAACTATAAACAAATCTCAAAATATCTATACTGACAAAAAATGTCAGTTTCAAAAAATATATACTGTTTGACTCCATTTATGTAAAATTATTAAAAAATGCAAGATCTTAATTGAGAGAGAACATAAAATGTGTGCGGTCACAGTGCATACATATATTAACATAGCTCAGTGTTCATTTTTAAATACATACAGTTTTTTGGGTGAAAGTTATGCCTAAGCAAAGGTGTTAAAAAATTCAAAGGTACTGCGCAGTGTCTGTGCCTAACAAGCAGCGATTAGAAAGAATCTTCCCTATGTGCATACACGAACAATACTACAAGAGTTAAAACCAGAGAAACATTAACATCACGTTTCCTTATAAAATTTTCACACAGCACACACAAATCCCGCCTATGATTTTCACATGGAGAGTTAACGTAAAACTAATCTCTCATCGGGTAGTGCTATTAAATAAATGTCACGTTGAAAGGTAGAGAAGAATCTACTAAAACATAATTGTTTACCTAAATAGGAAGCACCTAAAGAGTCTCTTGCAGTTTGGAAGAGAACTGGCTCATGCACAGAGAGCGTTGCTACATCGACAGTAGTCCATGCCACACTATGAGACGACCCACAGGCCACGCGTGTGATTTTCTGCCCTTCCAAACCTTGTACAAGTGTGGGCTTTCTATTGACTGTGGTTGTGCCATTGCCCTGCTGTCCATGGTCATTATCCCCCCAAGCATAGACCTGTTTAAAAAGAAAAAAAAAATTAGAATTTTTTGATCTTCCAGAACATTTTCTCTAAATCTGCTTCAAAGTGCTTCAAGTTTATTTTCAGTTGAAAGAATATGATTTTTTAAGTCATTTTATTGGGGGCTCATACAATTCTTATCACATCCATACATACATGGTGTAAAGCACTTCTGCAAATTTAAGAATATGATTCTTACAGGCAAAGAGGAAAAACACTACACTTTTTAAAAGTCATCTGTATGCAGGCAGTCTCCACATGTGGAAGGCCCTGTTCTTGCAGCTGCTGGGTCCCACCAAGTTGGTTCCGACTCACAGAGACCCAATCTCTCCAACACAAGAACACCCTGCTGGATCCTGTCCCATTCTCGTAACTGTTAGGTTGGAACCCACCAGTGTTGCCCGTGTTCACCAATCTTGTAGAGGGTCTTCCTCCTCTTCCCTGACTCTCTACTCTACCAAGCATGAGGTCATTTTCCAAGAACCGATTTCTCCTGATAAAATGTTTAAAGCAAGTGAAACAAAGGCTCACCACCCTGGCTTACAAGAAGTCTGGCCATCCATCTTCCAAAACAGATTTTTTTGTTCTATTGGCAGTGGATACCAAGAAAGGTTCTATCTTCATCTAAGTGCAACAATAATTTAGTTTACAAGAAAAAATGATAAACAATACGCTCACAGTTCAAGTAATTTGCCTTCAGGTAATTACAGGTATAAATTTAAAAATTCATTTTCTTTAGAAAATATTAATGTGCTAATTTTGTCATAAGTTCTCAAAAAACAATTTATGAGTCTGTCATTGACCACTCAAGTTCAACTCCCCCCTAGCCCTCCATCCTCTAATATAAATTACTGCTTTTATCTTACCAATAGGAGGACTTTCAACAATAATATTTTGATGTAGATTTTTTATTCAATTCCTTTGAGTGGGAAATCTCATTATTTCCTAACATATGCCATTAAGTGGATATTCTATCATATCCCTATTATGTTCCTGATCTGTGTTGACAAGTGGCAAAGGAAACAATAGTAAACAAAGTATACAGAGTCCCACCCTCATGGTTCTGCAGATACCAACAATTACCTTATATCAGTAAGAATGACCATCCCCAGTCCAAGAACCCACACTACTAAGGTGGCTACAGTACCTGCCCTGAGTCGGTAACAGCTAGGCAATGCAGTGCACCAACAGCCACATGCACAATCTTCTTTCCTCTCAGGCCTTCTACCACCTGTGGTTTCCGCACATGGACATCAGAGCCATGACCCAGCCTAAAGTAATCCCCCTTGCCCCTACAAAGTCAACAAAATAAATTGTAATGGATTATAGTTTGCCAATGCTATATAACAACTCATTAATTATGTTGCAGATTTTTGAGCAAAATCAAGGATAACATCACATACAGGCTATAAGGTCTTTGGAGTTATTATAATCATATACCATCAATTCAAGTTAATTCCTTAATTCTGCTCTCTAGATACTTTATATACATTTAAAATATTCAAGTGACTGTTCTATTCATATAAACCATCTAAAATGATGACAAACAACCTCAAATGCATCTAAAAAATATCGTATCTGATGTAGTTCTGCCTAAAGTTGCCTCTATGTTAGTCAAGAGCAATCTTTTTTTCATGCTGTCCAAGTTCCGTTTTGGTTGTTCCACTCTTAAACTTTAAAAAACGTTCACATGAAATACAAATGTGTGGGTATTATTTGGGGGGGGGGTGTGCGAGGTATGCTTCTTACATAATAATACAATGAAAGAAACCTTTTAAAAACAACCTCATTCAAACAAAAAAGAATAGCGGGCTCTAATTTTCTTCATGTTTTTTTTCAAAACGATATAGCTTTAAGTGGAAATCTCTTTCCATAATAGTGTCACTAATCTCAACTCAGATCAGATATTAAAAGGCTACAGATGTTTGGTAAATAAGAAAATGGCGGTTTTTACACTCCAGTAAGGTGGAGGGTAAGGAAGGAGGCATGCTGAGGCTGATGCCATGCCCACAGCAAACAAAATGTTCCCCGCACATGACACCCTATAGCCATAGATCCTTCTGGGATAGTGGGGAATTTTACCTACCATGTCCACACAACTCCCGACTTTGTAAGAGCCAAGGAGAACTGAGCGCCACACTCAATCTGGCAAACTCCCTGTCCATTCAGTCGTTCAATGTTCTGGGGGATATTACAGCCTTCACTTCCTCCTCGGCCCAATTTTCCAAAGTCACCATCACCCCAGGAAAATACCAAGCCTAGATTAAAAAATACATATCCATGTATATATATATATATATATTTCAGGCTAGTGAATCACAACGTTCCCACTACCCAGAAGCATAAAATCACAAGAGCTCACCTTCATCAGTCAAAGCCAGAGTCTGTGCATCTCTACTCCCACACGCAACCTGGATTACTCTGTGACCAAGAAGGACTTTGACCTACTCAATCACAAATTTAAAAACAGTCAAACACAGGCACGTAGAAAGCAAGATAAATTTTTTTCTACAGACTTAAAGTAACATTGCATATACCTTCCCTAGACTCAAAGCTAGAAACTACCAAATGTTAAGGCTTTCAGTAAGCAATAAAAATATATATACTTACCATTTTGGGCTTTAGCTGAGTGGTATTGTCCCCATGTCCCAACCGGCCATACTCTCCCAGGCCCCAGGTATACAATTCCCCACTGGATGTGATGGCTGCACTGTGAGAGCTCCCACAGGCGATGTCTCGAATGCGCTTTGTTTTGAGGGCCTCGATCAGTCTTGGTTTGTCACAGTTCCTAAGACAAAATTAATGAGCCTGTTCCTAAACCAATTCATACTTTTTAAATTAAAAAAAAACTTTGCTGTTAATTTTTTGTGACATTGGTGAAAGTTTACAAAGCAAAATTCTTTCCTAACCCTTCTGACATTTGTCCTTATGTAAGCGCTAGCCTTTTGATCTCAGACGGTTGATTGTTCTAAGGTGTGTACAGCTTCCTAGTGTTTTTGTTCCTGTTATAGACTTGTCTACTGTTCGACTAAAAAAAATGAGTGTGTGGTGGTGGACACGGGGAAGATCTACATTGATTCACATTTAGTCAAATAACATCTATAGAGTAACTCAACTATGAATCCTTTGGGCACAACATAAGACCAATTTTTATCTAGGGACACTTAAAAAATTTTAAAGATCCATTTGTATTATCTTTCCTATTTTCATTTTCTGCAAAATAATTCAAAATACACTCATCTTATTAAGAATAGCTTCTGATTAGCAAGTAAGACCGAGGAAAATATTCTTACATTCTGCTGAAGTGTCCAAGTTTTCCATCGTCACCTTCACCCCACGAAAATACCTTCCCATCAACAGTTAAAGCTGTAGCATGCCGGCCACCTGCAACATCACACAAAATGGACTCCCACAAATCAGATACAAAAAACTCACAGGACAACTGCTTCTTTTGTCTGGCATCCAGTATGTATTCAATGAATACATATCGACAAAAGAGCAAAGAGAATCAAGATTTGAGTTACTATGAAAAGTACTCTAGATGGCAAATATTCAAATTAAGTGAACTTTATTAAATTATGAAATTTAACTCCTGATAGAGAATTTTACCTGCAAAGGAGTGACATAATGCTGGTTCTTAATGGGGTTCCAATTATGTTGAATATATAAAAAATAGACATTCAGATGATAAAAGTAAAAATAAGTAATTTGTGATTAGACAAATTATCAAATATAATGGTAAATTAAACGCTTGACAGGGGAACCACTTAAGAAAGAGTATCGAATCATTGACACATGCAGTTCCTCGAAGTGGGAATGTTTGGGGGGAATTCCCAATGTTTGCAGCGCTCAGGCTGAGGTGTTCCTAGCCACTG
>NW_022111379.1:29155695-29167548 GCF_000313985.2 Echinops telfairi
TCTAAACTTTTAATCAGGAGAAAGATAAAATTCTATCTTGCATAAGCCACAACTCTTTGGATTTTACATGTGGTTAAACATAATTCCACTCAGTACAGGCAGGAACTAAACTGAATATGCCATTCAGGGCTGTTGCCAGAGACTTAAACAGTATCTTCCAAAAAGGCTTACAAAATTGAAGGAGTGTCATTTTTATAGAAATCATTTTCATCGTTAGGGTACACAGACACTTTTGGGGAAAATGCCTGAAATCAGGAGCAAACCACAAGGTTTGCAGTTCAAACCCATCAGCTGTTGCCCAGGAAAAAGATAAGGATTTCTACTCCCATAAGGATTCACAGCTTCAAAATCCTCAGGGGTAGTTCTTCTCAGTCTTAGAAGGCAACTATGAATCAGAGATGACTGGACAGTACCAATTTTTTGTTTGGGGAGTTAAAAAATTCTAAGAACCCTGGACCTTTAGAAGTATACACCCACATATTTGAAATTATATCAAGTGTTGGCTTCAAAAAGCCAAGTTTAGTAATGATAGTTAAATTTTTATATCACTTGTAGATTCATATTCTCTAGTTTTTATTCCTATCAATAAAGAAAAACTTGAAAAAGAACCCAAGGACCCATCAGGGAAGTTATTGCAGGAGTGTAGTTACATGCTAAGTAGGAGCTTTAAGCATACCCTTACATAGCACAGACGCTGGGCGAGTACCTGAGTGCACTGCCACTTTCTTCACCACATAGCTGCTGAGGGCTGTGATCTGCCTGGGGATGGGCACCGTCCCACTGGCGAGGCCCAGCCCTAATCGGCCATTGGTGGCTTCTCCACAGGCGTAGACCTTCCCTTCCACAGTCACTACAAGGAACGAACAGAGAGAAAGGACTCACTTTTAGATCACAACAACTATATTTAAGAGCTAAATTAAGAATTTTGAAAATGTTAAAATAATCATACCTGCAAACAAGCTTTTAGAGCCTCCAGCCACCTGTACTACATTCAAAGCAGAAAGGGTTTCAGAGAATGAGGGAACTTTTATCTAGAAAAGAATAGTTTGTAAAGCAAGAGGAAGGAAAAAGTAACTAATTAGCATTTTTAAATTATAAGAAACCTCATTAGATGATACATATGAGAAACATCACTGGAAGGGCTGCCTTGTTTTCCTCAGTCTCAAAGGGTTTTCACTTCTGATATGACATAACTGTACCATTTTTTTATCCCTCAGTTTAATGAAAAATGCTTGATTTCTCTTTCGTGGACAGGTTTTCACCTGACACAGGATGCAGCTTTCAGAAATCCTAATATAAAAAGAGTTACTGTTCATTTGATTACATGAATAAAATTTACACAGTATGATTATATTAATAAATTAATATCTTATCTCTTGCACATTTAAGAACATAAGGATGGAAATTATAATATACTGAAATTTACTTTACAATAAACAGAGTGGAAGTAGCCATAGGTGAGAACTACCGAGGCTGATAGCAGACACATGAGGATCCACAACTCTGTTCTTTCTACTTGAAAACATTTGAAGATTTCTATAACAAAAGGCTAAAATAAAGATGTAAATAAATATCTGGTTAATGATACTTTCTTTCAAGTTATGTCTACTCTTTTTCTTTGGCTATGACATCTCCAGGAAATTATATGCGTAAAATTTCCCATTATAAATGTATATGCTTTAAAATACTTAAAACCCTCATACAAGACATTATTTATAATTTTCTCTGTGTCGTAAACTATCAAAGTTGATAGCCACTACCACAATTGTTCAGTGCCACTGAGTCTGTTCCAACCCACAATGACCCGATGCAAAACAGAGCCAAGCACGGCCCGGGCCTGTGCTGCCCTCACTATTGTTCCCGTGCTTGAACGCACTGCTGCAGCCAGACTGTGTCCGTCCATCTCCTCGAGGGCCGTCCCTCCTCTTGCTGCCACTCTACTTTACAAGCATGATGTCCTTCTACAGAGATTGGGCTCTCGTGACAAGCCAGAGTACATGCTTATTTTAAGTCTTGCTACCCAAACCACTAAGGAGCATTCTAGCCATACATATTTGTTGGTTCTTTTGGCAGTCCATGGGGCTTTCAGTATTCTGCATCAACACCATAATTCAAAGGCATCCATGCTTCTTTGGTCTTCCTTATTCAGTATGCAACTTTCACATGCATATGAAGTAATTGAAAATACCATGACTTGGGTAATGCAGACCTTATCCTCTAAGCAACATCCTAAATTTTCAACACTCTAAAAAGGTCTTGTAAAAAATGCTTAAAAAAAAAAAAAAAAGGAAGTCTAATACAGATTGATCCAATGTAATGTTTCTTTTGATCTTTTTTCCCCACTTATAATTTATGACTTTTATTTTTTTATTTTAATCATTTTATTGGGGGCTCGTACAACTCTTATCACAATCCATACATCCATCCATTGTATCAAGCACATTTGTACATTTGTTGCCATCATCTTTCTCAAAACATTTTCTTTCTACTTGAGCCCTTGGTATCAGTTCATATTTTCCCCTCCCTCCCCGTTCCCCGCTTCCTCATGAACTCTTTTGATCTCTTGACTGCTGCTTCCATGAGCACTGATTGTGGATCCAAGCAAGAAAAATATCCTTAAATCTTTTCTCCATTTCTCATGATGTTGCCTATAGGGCCTTGTGAGCACTCTGGTTTTCTTTACAGTGAGTTGTAATTCACACTGAAAGCTGCCATCATGATTGTCATCAATAAGTGCTTCAAGTTCTCACTTTCAGCAAACCAGATTCTATAATTCACATATCACAAGTTGTTAATAAGCCTTCCTCCAATCTTGATGGCAAATAATTCATGGAATTCAGCTTCTCTGATTATTTGCTTTGCATGTAAATTAAGTATGGTGAGAGCACACAACCCTGTCCCACACCTTTCCTAATTTTAAACCATGCAGTATTCCCTGGTTCTGTTGACACAACTCAATGGCCTCTTGATCTATGTACAAGTTCTGCAGGAGCACAATGAAGTGTTTTAAGATTCCCAATCCTCTCAAGGTTATCCATAGTTTGTTATGATCCCCAGTCGAATGCCTTAGCATAATCAATAAAATAAAACACATGTAAACTTTTTTTTTTTTTGTATTCTCTGCTTTCAGCTCAGATCCATCAAGTCAGCAATGATATCCCTCGCTCCATGTCTTCTTCTGAATCCAGCCTCAATCTCTGGCAGCTCCTGTCAATGTAATGCTGCAATCATTATTGGATAAAATTTGAGTTAGTTATTGTGCCAACCTGGCAGATAAACACATGTGGGGTTAATTGAAGGGCAGAGATATAACTGTCTCAGTGAGCACCGCCTTTCGAGTTCTCGGGTCTCTTGCTTTATTATGGTCGGACCAGGTGCAGTTGCCTTAGTCAGTTCCCTGCTTCAGCTGGCAAGGCTCACCTCCTGCAAGCCATCCCCAAGGAGAAGCCACATGGACTTACCCCGATGCAGCCCTGGGTGCTGAAGCAGCCTTATGGAGACTCCTGCCAGCGCTAAGATGCTTACACATTCACTGATTTGGCTTTCCTCCTGAAGTCAGCATCACTGCATGTGTTTTATGAGATGGAGGAGGACTTTGTGGATTGATATTGGACATATGGGCTAATGTTGGACTTGTGGGTTTGGGCAGCACTGGATTGGGATGTTTTCTTGATGTGCACTTACCCTTTATATAAAACTCTCTCTTTTACATATGAGTTTCTGTGGATTTGTTTCTCTAATGTACCCAGACTAACACAATCTTCAACAAAATTCACTTGCATATACTGTTAATGACATTGTTCTATACTTTTTGAATTCTGTTTGGTCACCTGAATTTGGAATGAGTACAAATATGGACCTCTTCCAGTCAGTTGGCCAAGTAGCTGTCTTCCAAATTTCCTGGCACAGACGAAGAAGTACTTCTGGTGCTTCACCAGATTGTTGAAACATCAATTCCTGGAGCTTTGATTTGGGCAAATGCCTTCAGTGCAGCTTGAATACCTTCTTTCAGCACCACTGGTTCTTGTTCAGATGCTACCTCTTACAATGGTGGCATGTCAACTCGTTAGTTCTCTTGGTATGGTGACTCTATTCTTTCCAGCTTATTTTTGATGCTTCCTCCATCATTCAATATTTTGCACATAGAATCTTTCAAGAATGCAATTCGAGGCTTCAATTTTTTCTTTAATTCTTTCAGTTTAACATATGCTGAGCATGTTCTTCCTTTTTGGTTTTCTAACTCTACGGTTGTGCACATTTCATTATATTTTACTTTATCTTCTCCAGCTTCCCCTTGAAATTTTCTTTTCCACTCTTTGACTTCATTTCTTTCATTGGCCTTGGCTACTGTACTACAATGCAAAATAAAATTTCCACCATAATGCAGACTTTCAAATCTCTACCTTCATGTGACAACTCTACCTACCAAACTGATCAAGCAGAACTTACAAGAAGAGCCTACACCTGCAAAACTAAGACACCCAGTACTTTCACAAGTGAGATCTTTATCTACAGGCCACAAATGTAACAGTACACACTGTACCGGCTATGAGTTTATTAGTTATAAATTTAGTTATTTGCACCTCAGCAATGAAGGCAAGTAATAAGAGAATTTATGAATGTGAAATTCAAAGGAAGCAGAAACTGGAACAAAAATGTCAATGCATTTGTTTTGTGGGTTCTCAAAATAAGAGACACTAGGACATTTAACTCAATTTTAGCTCAAATGCATCATTTCTTATATTGGGTCCTAAAACAATCAGGCCATTTTCCACCTAAGCAATTTAAAATACTTTACAAATTAATCTTTCATTAAAGTACCTATGAGATTAGAGAAATCAAGCTGAATAACTACAAAACGGGAGTGTAGATACATGCACACACATTACGTTCTGAGCATTCTTTCTAAACAGAGATGATCTTATTCCTAAGTATCTGACACCGAGAGCCCAGAGCGTAAACATCCCACCTTGCTCACCTTTGTACGACTGAAGTCGGACAAAGTCAGAGTAGCGTGTTCATGATATGGAAAAATGTTTACTGAAGACCAAAGAAAAAAATTTATAACCGATAATTTTCATCTATATTTGTCGGATCTTCTCCAATGTATACTTTCTAGCTTATATATCAGAGAGTGAATTTGATAATGCCTATTTGTTTATGCCAAGAATTACTTGTGAAAAGGGAATTTTACAGAAAAGTGGGTGAAGGGAGATGTCGGACAGTAAGATATGACCAAAAAATAATAATTTATAAATTATCACGGCCTCATGAGGGAGGGGAGGCGGGTAGGGAAGGAGGGTAAAAAATGAGGAGCTGATACCAAAGGCTCAAGTAGAAAGGAAATGTTTTGAGAATGATGATGACAACACATGTACAAATGTGCTGGACACAATGGATGTATGGATGGATTATGAGAAGAGTTGTACGAGCCCCCACTAAAATGATTTGGGGGGAAAAAAACACCATAAAAATGTTGAGAGGTAATGTTACTACTGTTGAACTTCTCATAAAATATAGGTTGTCAAGCGTCTTCGAAGTTCCTGCCGCTCCTTTTCAAAAACAGTATTACTCAGCGGCCCCTTGGCAATTAGAAGCTTTTATACTATAGCCCATAATCTGGGATAAAGTGTAGGTATTTGCTTTTGTAGGTTCCCTGAACTGTTTCAGTGCCACCAGCATCACTGACCCCCTCCCCCCACAGGGCACAATCACCCACTTTGGGAAACAATGTCCTAGACAAGGGTATAGCAAACACCATCCCTGACAGAAGGGAAGCATGTAGCTGAAGGGGGAAGATACCTTGGAGCCTTTCAGTCCACCCAGCTGGTCCTTGTCATTCAAGCCCCACACAAACACTTTGGTTCTTATTGTAGCTGCTGATTCCAGTCCTGAAGTCTTCTTTCTCATAAGGCTAACCAAAGGATAACAAAACACAAGTTCGTCAGCACAGGGAAGAGAAAGAGGAAGGCAACTTCAAGCACTCAAGGCTCACTGATCACCATCAAAAGATTTATTTTAAGTTTTGCTCTATAATAAAACCGCAAGTATGTGTAGCGATAAGTGTTCCAGTGGGTCAAAATTTCTAAACTGGATGAGAATTGTATTTTAACTTTTTATTTTGTTCGTAAGCGTGCATTTCACTTTCTTCTTAAATATCAAGTACAACTTTAAAAAAAAAACTAAAAAACATTGTACTGAACTTTAGGTAAAAGCCCACTCAGCAAATAAATTTTCCATTTAATTCATATACGATTCAATTCACATACAAACTGTTCCATAACATTAGTTGCAATTGCCAAAATGTGTAAGCACGCTCCCTGTTTCCTTCCACATTGGGTGCCCCTTTTCCATTTGTCCAACTCTCCTGGCCCTTTTTGACTTACCTTTTGGGGGGCAAATGTTGCCTTTTTGGTCTCATTCATTGACTGTTGTAAGGAGTACAAAGCTTATAGCAATTTTTTACTTCTTTTTTAAACTTTATCTGGTTGAGAATTGTGGCCTCCTGGAGTGACCATGTTAGAAGGGTCACTAAGGCAATAGTTTCAGAATCCTTCGGTCTTATCAGAAGAAGGGCATTTTTTTAAAAAAATGAATTTTAATTTTGTTCTGTTGTTTTTCTCTCATTCTAACGGGGAGCTTCTAATTTTGTTTCTGGTCACAATAGTTGGTGGCAGTAGCCAGGTACCGTACAGTTCTTCTGTCTCAAACTAGAAGTAGCTTTGATTCATGTGAATCATTACGCCCTCCAAATAAATAATAGCTTCCTCAAGTCTCTCGTTTTCTTCACTATCCTTTGCACTGGATAGGAAAAGACCAGTACTTTTATTTCACCTGGCCCCTTGCAAGCTTTTAAGACCCCAAATGCTACCCACCAAACTAGAACATAGAACATTGTCTCTACATACTATGTTATATCAATTGATCTAGATGTCCCAAAACTATGGTCCTTTGCCTTCAAGCCTAGTAGCTCAGTCACTCTTACGGCGTTTGGGTATGTGTAGCTTCCACAGTCGTGCTCCCTATGTCTTCTGTAAATATGCATGATGCATATGAATATATATAGGCAGATATAGCTACCTGGATGCATAAAGAGTGCACACAAATGTCTAGGTAGAAAAATCTATAACCATTTCAATATATGCTTGCAGGACCACCTCATGCACCTATTTAGCATATATATCTACTACGTATGCACTAAAAAGTTGTAGTTGGGTATTATTATTGTAGCAGAATTGAGTAAGTAAAGCATTTACCATAGAAGTCCTTTATTTGGGGGTACCTCTCAATGTCTTCATTTGCCTTAATCACGCTGCACTGATTTCTCTAACATTTTATATTGCCTTACCAAAATTGACATGTGTCTACCACCAAGTGAGTGATTCTCCCTTGCACTTCCTCATGCCAGATAAACATCAAAGTATGTTTATGTGTGTAAGTCTATTCTTAATATTTTATAATAAAGGTCTTAAATAATATTTTCTCCTCCTCCCCACTATCATGATCCCAATTCTACTTTACAAATCTGGCTAGTCCAGAGGATGTACATTGGTACAGATAGCAACGGGAAACACAGGGAATCCAGGACAGATGACTCCTTCAGGACCAGTGGTGAGAGTGGTGATTCCTGGAGGGTGGAGGGAATGTAAGATAAAAAGGGAGAACCGATTACAAGAATCTACCTATAGCCTCCTCCCTGGGGGATGGACAGCAGAGAAGAGGGTGGGTGGAGACGTTGGGCAGTATAACATTTGACAAAATAATTTATGAATTATGAAGGGTTCATGAGGGAGCAGGGAGTGGGGAGGGAGGAGGAAAATGAGCAGCCAATAATAAGGGCTCAAGGAGATGGCAAATGTTTTGAGAATGATGATGGCAACAAATGTACATATGTGCTTGACACAATGGATGGATGTATGGATTGTGATAAGAATTGTATGAGCCCCCAATAAAATGATTATATATATATATATATGTATATATATATATACATATATATACATATTACCCTTTTGCAATTACTTCACAGAGCATAATGTCCTCCAGATTCATTCATGTTGCAAGATGCTTTATCGATTAATCATTATTCTTCATCAATGTGCAGTATTCCCTTATGTATCAACCATAATTCATTTATACATTCACCAATTTATGAACCCTTAGTTTATTTCTATTTGGGGGGGATATTGCTGAAATGGATGGTATCCCTTTCCCCACCCCATAACTGGTATTGTCTTGAGATCAGTACAGAAACTTTATGAACAATTTGTACACAATTCTTAATGCATGTACCAAATTCTAAAATGGCATGTAGTTATAACTCTTTTCTAAATCTCAGTGATATTCCAGGTTTAAATTGGAGCCAATTTTAAAAAGAAGTTATCAAGTACCATTATTTTCAAATGTTGCTACGTAACCACTGACTCACAAATTAATGTCACACATACGAGACACTCAAACCCTTCACCAAAGGTAACAAAGATGGCAGGAAACCAGAAACCAAGACCAAAGGTGCTGCAGCATGCACACAGTTCTGACGAGAAAGCCAAGATGGTCAAATCTTCCACATTTCAACATACCACTATTTTCTGGTTGTACCAAAAAATGAAAAACCAGTTAATGATTTTGCTTCTTTTCAAATAAGCATTTACCATATACACTCGAGTATAAGCCAGCCCGAAAATCAGACGAGGCACGTAATTTTACAAAAACTTCATTAAAAATGTGCTGAAAAACTCGGCGAATACACAAGTACATAAGGTATATTTTTTAATGGCATGAAGTTGGAGTTCCTCCTTCTTAAAAATGTTTCTAGACCCCAATCCCAACTACGTGGACAGCTCCCTCTCAGTCAGATCAGGGCACACAGGAGCACATGAAGGGGGAGGAAGAGAGAGTGGAGCACATCCTGGCCCACCAGCCCTTGAGGATGATATCCCTGCTCAGAGCAGTCAATGCAGAGAGAGGACCAGAGGGCTGGCTGGACTATGAGACATAAAGTCCCTCACTGACCCATAGCCCTACCGGGTACAACACTGGACAGACAGAGTGGTAAATGTGCCCGATCTGACCCTACCACACCAAGGAAAACACAAAGGGCATGCCACAGAACAGAACAGAAGGGGAGCACAGCAAGGAAGTCCCGAATACCAAAAACAGACTTGGGGCCCATTAGATTCGACCGGAAAAAACTCCTAAAGGTCAACAAACAGACTTTGGACTATTTACAGGCTTTTCTCTTTTTTCAGTCATTGGTTGTTTTTTTTTGTTGTTGTTGTTTTCTTTTCTTTTGTTACTTTGTTTTGCTCTGTCTTGTTTTTTGAACATATTATTATCTCTGCAGGTCTACCTAGATAAGCTAAGGGGGATAAACAATCTGGAGGAGAAAACAACGAACCAATGGTTTCCGGAGGGAAGTGGGAGAGGGGAAGGCGGGAGAAAGGAAAACGGTGTGAACAAACCCAAGGATGAGGAAACAAGTGATCCAAAATTAATGGCGAGGAGGGTGTAGGAGGCCTTGTAGGGCTTGATCCAGGTCAATGTAACCGAGAAGAGTTACTGAAACCCAAATGAAGGATGAGCATGATAGTGGGACAAGAGAAAATTAAAAGGAAATAGAGGAAAGAACTAGGAGGCAAAGAGCATTTATATAAGTCTACATACAGGTATGTACACATATAAATATATTTATATATGACGATGGGGAAATAGATCTATGTGCATATAATTATAAGTTTAGTATTAAGGTAGCAGATGAACATTAGGCCTCTAATCAAGTACTCGCTCAATGCAAGAACACTTTGTTCTATTCAATTGGCATCCCATGATGCTCACCTTCCCAACACAACTGCTGAAGACAAAGCAGCTGAATAAGCAAATGTGAAGAAACCTGATGGTGCCTGGCTACCAAAAGATATAGGCTTGAAGATAAACAAGTGGCCACCTGGCTGAGAAGTAACAAAGCCCACATGGAAGAAGCAAACCAGCCTGTGTGATCACGAGGTGTCAATGGGATCAGGTATGAGGACTGAAACAACAAAAAATCATATCCTTGTGAATCGGGGTGGAGTGGGGAGTGGAGACCCAAAGCCCATCTGTAGACAACTGGACATCCCATTACAGAAGGGTCGTGGGGAGGAGACAAGCCTGTCGGGACAGTGTAGCAACGACGAAACATACAACTTTCCTCTAGTTCTTTAAGGCTTCCTCCCTCCCACTATCATGATCCCAATTCTACCTTACAAATCTGGCTAAACCAGAGGATGCACACTGGTACAGATAAGAACTAGAAACATAGGGAATCCAGGACAGATAAACCCCTCAGGATCAATAATGAGAGTAGCGATACCAGAAGGGGACAGGGAAGGTGGGGTAGAAAGGGAGAACCGATCACAAAGATCTACACATAACCCTCTCCCAGGGGGTCGGACAACAGAAAAGTAGGTGAAGGGAGATGTCGGAGAGTGTAAGGCATGAAAAACTAATAACAATTTATAAATTATCTAGGGTTCGTGAAGGAGGGGGGCGCGGGGAGGAAGGAGGATAAAATGAAGAGCTGATGCCAAGGGCTCAAGTAGAAAGAAAATGTCTTAGAATGATGATGGCAACATATGTACAAATGTGCTCAACACAATGGATGTATATACGGATTTTAAGAGTTGTACAAGCCTCAAATGATTAAAAAATAAATTAATTAAATGTAAAACCATTTAGAAAGATTTTTTTAATGTTTCTAGAGCTACTAAAAGACTTGCATTTACAAAATAGTTGATAAAAATATTCCTCTGGATTGTACAAGGGAGATAACAAGACCCACTGATAAGACATGATAAACATGACTCAACTTGGCTTCTTTCTTTCCTGCTTCAGCAGAGGCTTTACTCTCTTGGTGAACTACTTCAGCGTGTTTTCCCTTTGATCCCTTTTTCCCGTTTGCTTGCACTTTTCTGTCTGAATATTTATCCTCTTCCACCTTTTTTGGTTTGGTCTCCACTTTTGCTGGCACAGGTTTCAGGTCTCCTCTTGAGTTCCACCTTCACCACCCCATTGGCGGAACTGACCTTCCTTTTGGGCATCTGGGGGGCGGTGAGTTCAAGTGAGTGAGTGAGTGAGTGAGTGAGTGAGTGAGTGAGTGAGTACTTGCCTCGTGGCTGTGGACCATGGGGCGCCAAGAGCTTTCTTAAAGTTGGGTTGCCTGACCGCCACCACTTCGCCCACCGCATGAGCCCACTGTGACATGCCTCAGCTTGGGTCTGAAATAGGTGAGGCAGACCCTCACTCGACCATTGCACCCTGCATTCTGCTGTATGTCAACCACACTCCTTCCCACCTTCCTCTGGTGCTCTGGATATGTATGGTGTTTGTTTTTATAACATTTTAAGGAAGTACCATGCCATTTTTCAGAGTGGGCATACCATTATATAGTCTCACCAGCAAGAATGAGAGCTCCAATTTCACCACAACCTAATCAGAACTTGTTTTCTGTTTATTTTTTAATTAGTGCCATTATGCCAGGATAAGATTGCCATTTTATCAAAAGGATAATTACACAGCACTACAAAGGATTGTACTCCAATGAATTCACCAACTTGGAAGACATGAATGAATTCTTGGAAAAACAATCCCTCCCTAAACTATCCCCAAAGGACACCAAGAATCTCAACAGACCCATAGCAATAGAAGAAATAGACAAGTTATCAAGGGATTACCAACAAAAAAATTCCCTAGACCAGATGGCTTCACTGGAGAATTCTACCATGCATTTAGGGAAGAACCAACACAAATCCAACACAAACGCTTCCAGAAAATAGAAAAAGACGGCAGACTCCCGAACTCCTTCTATGTAGCTAGTAT
>NW_022111379.1:29172972-29183136 GCF_000313985.2 Echinops telfairi
GGAAATTTCAACTCCACCTGCTGCTCTGGAGAGAAAAATGAGGCAGTTTACTCGGGAAAGATTCAGTCTCAGAAACCTCATGCAGCGGTTCTCAACCTGTGGGTCGTGACCCCTTTGGGGGGGCACGTGCTGAATGGCCCTTTCACAGGGGTCACCCATTCATAACAGTAGCAAATTACAGTTATGCAGTAGCAACGAAAATGTCTTACGGTTGTGGGGGGTCACCACAACCTGAGGAACCGTATTAAAGGGTCGCAGCATTAGGAAGGCTGAGAACCACTGTTATGTAGGATCTTTATTAGTTACAATCAAATCATCATGGGTTTGGGTTTGGGTATATGACCAACAGCATCTCTTCATGTGTTTGTTAGCTGCCTGAATAGAACACAACCATCCTGATGGCTCATAATAGCCACCAATTTCCAAGTGTATAGCTACTTATGAAACTAAGAACAAGAAACAGGGTTAAACTGGAACTAGCTCTGCAACAATCCTCATCTTGCCCCTTCAGACTTTTTTTTGCAGAAAAAACATTTGAATGCTGTGGTAGTTATATAATTGTCAATTTAAGGAGTAAGTGTGTAGGGGTGCAATCTAGCCTGTCAGTCAGGATATAGCCAATGAGGCTTCTATGTGGGCATAGACTTCCCCTAAGGATTCTGGGAATTCTAGTATTTCCTCCTTGGAGGTGGGAGACTCTGCTCACACCCTGAGAGACATAGCAGCCAACAAGATACATGGACCCACCCTGATGCAGAGACCCCTGCAAGCGCTGTGATGTTTCTAACACCACTAGATCCAAAGCCTTCCTCCCACTGGTCTCTGATCTTCATTCGGTCAGTTCACTGTCCCTCGGACCCGTTGCAGGGCTGGACTATAGTTTAAAAAAGACTATGAACAAATTCCTATGCACACTACACATATCTTATTTTGAAGTAAAAAAACAAATGTGGCAAAAACACCCGGCGGGCTGGATAAATGTCCTCGGCAGGCTGCATGTGGCCCGCGGGCCATAGTTTGAGGATGCCTGCTAGTCTACCCAGACTAACACAAATGCCTCAAGGATGCCCAAACTTCCTTGTTGACGTGGTATAAACAGAAATTGCAGTGTTCTTCCGGGCAGGTTAGAAGTTTGGAAACACCATCTATAGAATGGTGTAGAGCTAGATAAAGGAAGGATATGTCAAGAAACAGAAGCGTTTCATAAATTTCCTATGATTTTTGGCATACGCTCAAAATTACTGAACTTGTTTGTAGTTGTCTATTGGTTGCACAGACATGTTTAAGCAAGTTTTGCTTGGAAGAAAAAAATTCCAGAATGATGTACCCTCCAAGAACGAGTAACATACATACACTGTTGTGATTGGGGGGTGGGGTGGGGGGTGGGGTGGCGCAAGAAGGGGAGTGCCTCAGTGCACATTCCTTATCTTTTTCTCACCAGGGTAGTTTTTCATTTTCTCTGCCTTGAATCTAACTGGTCCACCAAATTGTCTGGGATTCAGTTTTGATCGGATCATTTTTTATAAAAGCATACCAATAAAGCTAAGAAAAGTGTATTACTGAGAGATCTTGTCTACACCCATACACTGATGGTACAGACATGCTTACATACATTTCTTTAGAATAAACCCATGCACGTATCAAGTAAAGGCCAGCACTTTCTGACACTCCCTCATAAGTGTTTTCAGGGATTCCAAAGGGTTGATA
Source organism: Echinops telfairi (assembly GCF_000313985.2). Classification (NCBI taxonomy): domain Eukaryota; kingdom Metazoa; phylum Chordata; class Mammalia; order Afrosoricida; family Tenrecidae; genus Echinops; species Echinops telfairi. The sequence goes on from NW_022111379.1 coordinate 29,174,680, forward strand.
AATAGTAAAACATTTTCTTTAAAAATCTGTGATGATTTTGAAAGAAACAGGAGCATATTATTAAAAGTATTGAGAAAAAGTGCAATCATGAGAACATGGCAGGGGCAGTTGCACTGAGCCGCCCTCCACCCCCAAAACAACAATGTACCTGCTTGTCCTCTGAAGGTAGCTAAGGCTGTGCTAGACCTAGCCTTACCACATCAACCCTGCATCTCACCTCGCCAACCCAGAACCTCTTGCCGCTATAGATTTTTTTTGTTCCCCAAATTCAAAGAACACATAAAAGGAACATGACTTGATTCACTCAAGGATGTCTAACTGCCTTTCTGATATGGTATAAAAGAAGGGTACAGAATTCCTCAAAAACAGATCAGAGAGTTTAAAATATCATCTTCAGAACAGTGTAGACTTACACGAATGAAATGCAGAGAAACAGCTTCACATTTTGTTCATTTTTATTTTCTAAATGTTGCTATAATTTTGAAGCATTTTTTTTACAGGCTCATATATTGTAGTCATTTGAAATACGTTGCAAGAAAAAATGTTGGTCAAAAATATGTACAGGAAACTAGGAGCGATTCTAAGTATTTAACGAGTGGCACAATTTAAGTAATCACCTACCAGAACAGCCTAACAAGGCTGCAGTGACTGCACAGATTACTGAAGCACCAAAATTAATAAGATACTGACTGACAGCTTACATGTAATACTCAATTATGTGAGAGCATGTTGCTGTTGTTAGGTGCCATCAAGTCAGTTTTGACACAGAACAACGCCACGTATAGGAGAACGAAAGCTGCCTGTGTAGTCCTGTGAAAGAGCCCACTGTTACAGACAGTGTGTCAATCGAGCGCCTTGAGGACCTTCCTCTTTTTCACTGTCTTATCACTTATGATCAACAAACAAAGCCCCAAACCTTTTTGCTATTTCAGTTTCAAAAAGTTTGTGGAAAAATGCCATTATCTTATAATTCCATTTTCCTACAAATGTTGTCCATTTTAATGACTGAGTAAGAAAATGCCAATCATTAATCATTTCTCTTGAAATTCTATATGGTTTCCTTACACACCTGGCATTTTCCTTATATAAATTTGCACATACAGATATATAGAGAAGATATAATGATTGGCTTGAACTATAACTTGAATATATATTCCAGATAAGAAAATGTTATACATACTATGTACTTCTAACTTCTATGCCAGGTTGCAAAATGAACAAGACAGGTTTTAAAAACCTAACTAACAGAACCCTAGAATGACCTGATTTATTATCACTTGATATGCATTCAGGACCAGGAGAATGTGCTTCTCAGCAGTACTATGCAGTTACTTAAAACTATTTACAGTAAACACAGAAAGGACTAGTACAAAGAACATGTCCATCAACAGTATTGCAACATCAATTGTAACTTGCTTCTTAGCAACTGTATCTTTATATTGAAAACCTATCAGTTTATTTTATATACATTTTTGACTTTCACTTACACTTCTAGAAATTTATGCAAAAATGTAATTTATGTAAAAGCAGTAGAAGTCTATTTTGTATAGTTCTCTGACTGTAAACAGGGACCTAAGATAGCACCTACAAGTGGGTCTTTGATGTTAAAACATACATACAAATGTGCACAGATGTAGCCACTAACTTTGTCTCCCTTTGTTGTAGGCCAGTCCTCCCACCATAAACCCTTTCCTGCCCACTTTACATCGCTAACTCTTACTCTTCCTGTGATTCTAACTTTGGGGGAGTTCTCTTTTTTTCCCCTAACAGATCAATGGAGACTCTTGAGTACCACACTTGTCTTGTGCTACTAACCACAGCTATCATGTCCCATTTACATGTGTGGTCATTTGATTACTGCCTGGCTCCTACCCCTAAGGTGACTTTTGCTTTAGTTTGCTTCTTCACTATAGTACCATAGTAGAAAACAACAAATAGGGCACCACAGTAGGTACTCAGTAGATATGTATTGAATGAGTAAAGGCAGTAATGGTCACTACCACAGTACTCATAAAATATAAGGATTTTAGAAAAATGATGAAATTCCTAAAAATCACATCACAAGACTATTTATTAATGTGGATGAATGCGCACAATAAAACTCTAAGTAAAAAGGCTATACCATACCATTTCCATAGGAAAATATATTTAGAGAAGGGGAAAAAGGAGGATTGCAAGGCAGGGAATTATTTCCTGATGAGTCTGGGTATGAGAAGGTAGGGAAAGATATTGATAAGATACAGTTGTGAGTGCTTGTTAGGGTGAGTGGTTGTGATTGGCATCCTACTTGGTATAAAAAGAACCAATTCAGAAGCAGGAGGAAAGGATCTAACTAAGCAAGGGCCAGGAATGGGGCTTGTCCTCTCCCTGTGCAGTGAATCTCCACAATCCAGCTTTGACACCAGCAGTGTGACAGAGGAGCAGCAGGGCATTAGACAGGAATTGTAGATTTCCCAGCCCCTAGAGCAGTGGTTCTCAACCTTCCTAATGCTGCGACCCTTTAGCACAGTTCTTCATGTTGTGGTGACCCACCTCCCTTCACCTCCCGACAAAACATAAAATGTTGTTGCTACTTCATAACTGTAATTTTGCTACTGTTATGAATCAGGTGACCCCTGTGAAAGGGACATTCGACCCCAAAATGGGTTGCGACTCACTGGTTGAGAACCTCTGCCCTAGAGTAATTAAACGTGAGTGCTTTGGAGCAGGAGTCTGGTTTGTGAAGCAGAGTGCCCCAGGTTACTGAATTCCGGAAAGCTGGGTTTGCTGACCCACAGAGATGAAACTGGTGCTAGAGCAGAGTGCCTACAGTGCTCACAGCAGAGTGGCATGCCTTTTGGTTATTTAACACAATGGCCATGGGGCCTGAAAAAACTTTACGCATGTCCTAACTGAACAAGTATGTCTTGAGTATTTCTCAGCTCCATTACATAACCTAGGTGAGTTCTGTGTGGTTACTGAATTAATTGCAGAACCTAGAAGAAGAAAAGTGAAGAGTGCTGTGGGAGACAAAAGAAGGATCTAAGTACCAAAATCTTTACAGTGATGCTTCAAGTAGAAATACAAAATATTGCTATTTCTCTCATTTTTCTAGATGTAATGTGTTAATATATTTAACCTTTTCCAAAAACAGTAATCAAATTATAATATTTTTAAGTTCAATGAAAATGTACCACACATTTTTGTGACCCCTTAAAACTGCTAACCGTATGAGCTACATATTCTTTCATTTGATGTTTACTTGTGTAAGTTAGAACCTGTGGATGTCAGTGTTAGTAACAAATAACTCTTACCTCCCACTACTGCCTTTATCATCTTCTTCTTCCTCATTGTCTGAAGCTAAGAAAGGAACCGCAGCCAAGTCTTCTTCCTCTGCACGAATCCGTCCCAATATGATTAGACCATGGATTTTACAGTCGATTCCTGAACTCCTGCACTGCTTTATCGCAATTTCAATATACCTATGATACTAGGCAACAAGACAATGAGTCACAGGCTTTGTAGGAACGACCACATTAAATGTTAACTGGGGAGGAAGATACTTAAGACACATCTGTTGGGAGGTAGGGGATGTCAAAGCACCTGTATTTAAGTATTGGACCTACAAGAGTAAGTAGAGCGCAGCTGGATCTAATCAGGCTTTGCTTAAATCAGTTAAGCTTAAAATCCTAAAATATGTCTATACAAGGACTGGAACTCATACTGGTTTTCTTACTATAATTAAATTGTATATAGCCATATAGAACAGCTTCAAACCCTTCTGTCTCAGAGCATTCTTAAACCAAGATGTAGGATTCAGCTTAAAATTTCATGGCACAAAGGAATTAAAGGATACAGAATTTTTACACAAACTCTTTGAAGTCCTTTTGTATTAACTATGCAAGAATTAGATGCTAGGTTTTCACTGAGCCTTCATATAATTTTAAAACAAAAATACAGGAATATACACAAATTACAGAAAACCCTGAGTCCCATGAATCTAGCATTTGATTAAACAATTATCAACATATGGCAAGCCTGGTTTACATATGGATTATCTTTAAAAAAAACAAAAAAGTCATAAAGAGGACAATTTTCTAATTAAATCCTCAATGTTATTGTCAGTTTTAATATTATTTACCTCTATCATCTAACGTAGTACCAATGATTCAAGTGCTCTGATTGCCTCCTGTTTTTTACTAGTAGTTGTTCAAATCAGAAGGCAAACAAGGTCCAGCTCCCCCCATTACACCACTGCCATTCCTTTGGTAAAGCTGGTTCATTTGCCCTGTGAGCTGTCTCAGACCCTGGATCGGGTTGATTACAGCTGTCGTTTCATGTGAACAGGAACGTAGCACAAAGCAGAAAGCATTTAGCACAACCCAGTACATTTTCATGCCCAAATTGGACCTTACAAGGCCGTACGATCTGCCTGTGACTTCAAAGGAGATATAGGTGAACAAAATCATGGAATGCAAATGTCAATTTCAGGATTTCGAGGAAAAATTAGTTTCTTTTTTTCCTTTAGCAAAGAAAAATTATGTGCAAAAGCACAATTATAGGGCAAATGGACAAACTTGAACACTGAATATATATTACTTTGTTTTTTTTAAATTATTGAAATGTAAATGGTTAATATTCAGCAGCTATCCAAAAAGTGGGAGTTCAGTTCCACCCAGAAGGCAACTTGCAAGAACTACTATCAGGACTTTCATATCTAATTCTAAATTATCAGCCATTGAAAACCGCACAAAAGTTTTACACCATGAGTAAAACTGGCTCATCGCCAAGTGACTGCTGGTTTGGATAAGTGTGATAATAATACTATGGTTGTATTTTATTTTTTATTAGAGATGAATATTTACTATTGAACTAAATCATACCTAAGACTTCTTTCTAAGCACATGGAGTAGGGGAGGGGAGATGTGAAGGAGAGCCCAGTGAGGAAGTCAAACACAATGATCATGAAGTGTTGAGCGTGCGTGATAAATTCCTGAGGGCTTCAGTATATTCTACTTTGAGTTATGATGGAAAATTCCCATAGAAAATGATCACAATAGAAAAAGCAATACAAAAGAGACAAGTAGATTCTCAGGAATTAAAATATCATATAGACTCGAGTATAAGCTGACTCTAGTGTCAGTCGAGGCAGGCACCTAATTTTACCACAAAAGATGCATTTTAAATGTGCTAAAAAAAACTCGGCTTATACATGAGTATATACAGTATTCTAATTCTTAAGTTAATAGGGAGTTAGAGGGAAAGCCAAGAGTTTGTTGTTTATTTATAATGCATCATACTTTTCATATACATCATGTATGCAGTTTTGTACATGTTAAAGAGTAAAATTGCTTTAAATTGAAAATTGCTTGGATTAAGTTTAGTATACTTTTCTTTGGATGCAAAGGCCAAAAAACCAAACCCATTGTGATTAAGTCTATTTTAACTCATAGCAACCCTGTAAGACAGAGCAGAACTGCCCCATGGGCTTTTCCAGGCTTACATCTTTACACAGCAGTGCCACACCTTTTTCATGCACAGCACCTGGTGAGTTCTAACTGCAAATCTTTGTTAGCAGCTAAGGCTTAACCAATGTGCCACCAAAACTCCTTTGGAAGCAACTCACTAACTCATTCACTGCCATTGCTTTGATCCCAACTCACAGCGACCCTATATGACAGGGTAGAATGGCCCCTGGTGGGTTCGCAACACAGTAAATCATGGGAGTAGAAAGCCTCCTCTTGTAGTTAATATAATTAAAATTTTAAATACACTCAGAAGTATGACTAACACATTTTACAAGCTGCAGTTGTACCTACCAACAAGTTAAGAGTAAAATTAAATAGTAGACTTTTCCTATTTCATTTTTATTTTACCCATTTGTTTTTAAATCAATAAGCCAGCATGCCACAACAATAATTAAATGATATAAAATAATGAAAGGTAAACTACAGTAAGTAATTTATCAACTACTTTGTCCTCATAACAGTATAGGTAGTACATGAAACTCTAAATTTGTATTATTTGAAATATGTTTGATTTATGAAAGTAGCATTGAATTACTTAGTACAAAGAGAGACTGGAAGATTTCACAGTGAGTTACACTCATCTACAACATGTATTTTGTTAAAGCCTCATTCCTTTCACACAAAACTGCAAGCAATACAATAAACCTGAATTAGTTTTAAAGTTATATTATAATCAGCCAAGACAAAGAAATGGTTCAGTAATTAACCTAAACATCTTAACATTTTTTAAAGCCAAATGTGTTCTTCCTGAACACTTATTTTTATTTCTCCTGTATAGTTTTTAACTGCATTCCAGAAAAGTGTGTTTGAGGTAGATACTCATTACAATCCTAAAATGTTTACTATTCTGAAGCAAAGGTTAAGTGGCTGGTGATTACTGACAGAAATTCCAGAGAACTAATTTTTAAAAGCTTTACCATTTAAATGTTTTGTTTTCTAACATAGGTTGTTTCACAAATAGCAACAAACCACTGGTGTGTGTGTGATATTCTTAAGTGTGTTGTGAACATGCTTTTTAAAAATTAAAAATGAAGATATCATTTAAAAAAAAGAGTAATTTGATTGTCACATTTAAGATCAGAAAATGTAATTTCAAAGATACTTAGTGAAAACAACATATGGAAGCAGGTGTGGTGTGCTATGTATAAACAGTAAACTGAAAGTCAATATCTACTATTAGTGTTCACCCTCACTCATTAACAAAAATTAAAGGAAATTTACTTTGGTTTTTTTCAAGCTAATAGGATAAGTTGCAAAAACATATACAGCCAATTAATGAAATGGAAAAACGGTGGGCTCAACTTTAGTTATGTGCCTAAAAGAGTCCATCTAAGCATTTGCTAGTCACCAAAAAGAACAGTCTCTGCACTACTTACTTCTGTGCAGTCACTCAGAAGGGGCACAGTGGTATCAGTGGGGTTAATGTTGATTGTCTTAAGTTCAATCAGGTTATTTAGGGAATTACCACCTATGGGGAGGGGGAAAAAAGGTAATCAGGCAAAAGAACTCTTATTATATGACAGAAGGTATTTATTTTTGAATAAACATTCAATTACCTGACACTACAACCAGGGACGGCATGTAGCTACTGTCAGCAGGATCTACAATCATTTTTAATCTATGAACAAGGACATCTGGGAAAATCTCCAAGCGAATCCAATGCTTAAAAAGGAAGAAGAAGGTATTCTCACAGTTAGCAAAATCTGACTAGCCAATAACCGAGTATCCCTGAAGTTCGATTATGTATTTTTAAATATATATATAGTAGAATGATTAATAAATTTCCTATCTTTAGCTGACAGAAACAAGGTTATTCTACCCTATTACTCCCTCATTAAAGGAACATCCTACCCAAAGCTCTAAAAAGATCTATTTATAGACAATCTAGGGAATATGCTATAGAAAACACTGGAATCCTGACACAGAAAAAGCACTTCACACGCAGGCAAAGCTGTGTATATAACACAGGTCAATGATAACATTCCAAAGCTCAACACATATTTGCTATGATGTGCTAGAGAAAAGTCTCCAAAAGCTAAATCTGGATTTATTACATTTTAGAGGGAAAGTAAAACATGCTACTACACCCTCTATGTATTGGTCAGTTACATAAAATACGTACGCTGAACTATTTAAAACCTCTGAAAATACAAAATGAATGTTACACTATTCGTGTTACTATTTTAAAAATTAAAATATAAAACGAATGCTGACAGATTCCATCTGTACACCTTCATGCAATTTTCAAGTTCATCTTGAAATTTTAAATGGCCATAAAAAGCCTAAATGAAAATGCTTTGAGTTGTGCCCACTGCAAGCTACCTTTCCTTGTGACCCAGAGGACTGCCAGCAGGGCTCACTGCCATCAATCAGATGAGCTGCTTGGTTCACAGAGGATGACACATTCAAGTTCTTCACCATGCGGGACCAGCTGTCCAGTAGTGTTCCTGGCTGACTGCTGTGACATCGCTTCAGCTGTTTTCCAGAACGACCACAAAAGATTGCAGATTGACCTATTTCAAGTTAGTGAAAAGAAAGGAAAAAAAGCATTAATACTTCATGAGTTGGGAAGAACCTTCATGAGTACTGTCCCTCCACATTACCCCCCTTTTGATCCATTTTAACTTTGATCTAGTTTCTATTATTTTCTGTTATCTTTTCAACTGTGGTTTTCTGTTTTATTTTCTCGTTGAGTTTTCTTGCGTTTCGTTTATGTTTTTCTTTATGTAAAATCTAGGATAAGTAAATCTATGGAGACAGTAATTGGATTAATAGTTTCTTGGGTTATGGCAGGGGAAGCTGGGAGAAATGGAGAGCTAATGAGTACAAGAAAGAAAAAATGTTCTAAATTAATTGTGATGATTGCGCAACTCTTTTTAATATGTTTAAACTACTGAATTGTATGCTATGAGAATTATATGTCAATAATACTATTAAAGAAACAAATAAA
>NW_022111379.1:29183271-29185456 GCF_000313985.2 Echinops telfairi
CAAAGGAAACACAGCCAGAAGCAAAGCTGTTATCAAGTAAACGAACTGGGATGGAAACAGAATGCATCTAGAGTCTAATCAAGACCCAAAGTGTGACTCATAGGAGCCCATAACTTTGAAATTAGAAGACTGGAAAATGCCACAAAAACATAGTGTGGCAGTCAGACTTGTGAGAGCCTCCCTAGGAGGAATGGACGGAAGGAGTACATATCTGAAGAGCAGCAAAGCTATAAAAACACAGGGCAGGTCAGGAGAGAATCAAGGATCCTGAGAAGCATAGGGAAGGGAAGGAGTTAAGAACTAGGGCTTTGATTGCAGATCAATAGCTGCACTCTTCCAGTGGGGCAAGAGACACCTGTCTCTGAATAGTAACAAGCACTCCCCTGGGTAGACCTCAAATCAACTTCTCCATCATGCCTTCTTCTGGGCAGGCTCTTCCTGAAACTGGTCACAGGGCCAAAGTTAGTATTTACAACTATCTTCTTCCATGACTCAATGTATATTTCTTTGCCTTGAGCAAATACATCAGCTGGTTATGGTTCTTTACCTGATAGGTAACCCCAGACCCTGAATTTCTCAAGGGTCTAGGCCATGAGTCAAGCTGGAATTTAACTGCAACAGTTTTACCTTGATTTTAATCACAAGTTGTGGTAGGACCAGGAGACATTCTAAGGAATCTCCTGTATTCTACATATACTCTTCCTTGCCTCATTTATCTAATAGCAATCCAAATTTCCTCTGCTAATCAGGACCAATGGCACTAGCAAACACAGTACCTCCCTTCTTCACAGGTTCATCTAAAGACTAAGGAAGTACAAGTTGGCTCGGTGAAATTCTTCCAGTTTTATGGCATCAGTATAGTATCTCCAGGTAGGAATATTCCTTTCTTTGGAACTAAGATGTCCAGACCTGAAGAGTATATTGTCACAAGTAGAGGAAGCAAAAATGTTGTGAGTGTGCCACTATAAGTAATAGTAAGTGGTGTCACTCCTATTTCCCCCTTTCAGTTGTTCCTCAAACCATGATCCTGGCTACTGGAGAACAGCAACATATAGTGGACTGTCCACCACTTGTCTGTCACACTATGGTGGCTTGTGTGTTGCTTTGATGGAAGTTGTGTCACTGGTATTTCAAATGACAACAGGGTCACCCAAAGTGAACAAGCTTCAGGGAGGTTTCCGTTCGCCACTTCAGACAAAGTAGCTGCGGGAAACCTTTTGCATAGAAACATTGTCAGATACTGAAGACCTCCAACACTGTGTTGGAGATAAGTGTCAGAGTATGGGCTCCTTGGGTGAGAGGGCATTGGAAAAGTGATTAACGAGGCACTGATTTCTGGAAGTAGCGTTAACCGTGGTGATATGAGCCTGTGGGAATTGAGCCTTTCTGAGCTTCATTTACAGATGGAGATCACGATAAGGAGAAACAGCTGCAAAGATCTGCTAATAATAGGAACATGGAATGTGCAAAGCATAAATATAGGAAAACTGGAAGTGGTCAAAAATAAAAGGCAATGCCTAAAGATCAATATTGTAGACATTAGTGCACTGAAATAAACTGGTATTAGCCATTTTAAATCAGAAAAAAAATCATATAAGTTACTATGCCAGGAATAACACAATAAAGGAATGGCATTGGCATTCACTGTAAGACAGCATACTGCAAAATCAATCCTGAAGTACAATGCTGTCTATAATAGGATTATATGTAACACTGTCAATGAAATTCAATCAATACAACTATAATTCAAATTTATGCCCCAACCACAAAAACTAGTCATGAAGAAATTGAAGAATTCTAACTTCAGTTAGAAATTGATCACACATGCAATGCAGATACAATGATAACCACTGGCAATTAGAATGCAAAAGTTGGAAATTAAAAGGAAGGAACAGTAGTTGGAAAATATGGATTTGGTGATAGAAAGGACTATCACACTGAAGATCAGCTAGAGATCACATTATAGAATTCTGCAAGATCAATGACTTATTCATAGCATATACCATTTTTCAACATCACAAAAAACCACTATACACATGACCTTCCCCTGATGAAACACAGACAAATCAAAATGACTACATCTGTGGGAAGAGATTATGGAGAAGCTCAATATCAGCAGCAAAAAGCAGGCCAGGGACTGACTACGGAACAGACCATGAATTACAAATATGTATGTTCAGGATAA
>NW_022111379.1:29186617-29196207 GCF_000313985.2 Echinops telfairi
GTACAAATGCGCTTTACACAATTGATGTGTGTATGGATTGCGATAACAGTTGTATGAGCCCCTAATAAAATGTTTATTAAAAAAAAAAGTAAAATGTCATTTAAAAAGACAAGAAAGAAAATATCAAAGTGAATGTCAGAAGAGACTCTGAATCACAGGGTAACTAAAACAAATGAAAAACAGGAAGCGGTCAGAGAGCTAAACAGAAAATTTTTTAAAGGGCAGCTCGACAAGACAAAGACAAATATTATAATGAAATGTGTAAAAACTTAGAATTTAAAAACCAAAAAGGAAGAACATGCTCAACATATCTTAAATTAAAAGAACTGAAGAAAAAAAAATCAATCCTTGAGTTGCAATATTAAAAGATTCTTGCCCTAGGAAGCATCAAGAGAAGATGGAATCAGGACCATCAAGGAAGGAATGCAAGCACCTTGGCTCAGGGAATACATAAGCCAACTGCAACAGGGATGGGGTACACACACGTGAACCGGAAATCGACAAGTGGGACATACTAAGGACAAAGCACCTGTGTGCATTGAAAGACTTCACCAACAGAGTAACAAGAGAACCCACAGACTGGGAGATGATTTTTAGCAATGATACAACACACAAAGGGCTTATTACTAAACTCTACAATCCCCTCCGAGCCAGCAAAAAGAAGAAAGCAGTGGGCAAAAGACTTGAACAGAAGTTTCACTAGGGAGGAGACTCGAATGGCCAATAAACATGTAAGAAAATGCTCCTGATCATTAGCTATCAGAGAAATGCAAATTAAAACAACCATGAGATATCATCTAATACCCTTGAGAATAGCCCAAATCAGAAAATCCGAGAGCAGCAAATGTTGGAGGGGATGTGGCAAGATAGGAACTCTCTTCCACTGTTGGTGGTTGTATAGATATGTACAGTTTCTGTGGAAAGCCATGTGGTGATATTTAAGGCATGGAAACTGAGCCACCTTATGACCCAGCTACCCTTCTACTGGACATATACCCAGAAGAGGTAAGAAGTAGACCATGATCAGTCATTTGTGCCCCAATGCTTATTGCTGCTGATCTTGTCGTATAATGCTACCAGGGCTCGTCCCTGTGGCTTTCCAAGGTTATAAACTCTTAAAGGAACAGAAAACCTCATCTTTCTCCCACAAATTAGCTGGTAGTTTCAAACAGCCAACATTGCAGTAAGTAGCCCAACTTGTAACCCACTATGCCACTACGTTAAGACAGAGGAATGAAAAAAATAAACCAAACTCACAGTCATCAAGTGCATGCCTACTCACAGCAACCTGATAGAAAGGGTAGATCTGTAAGTTTCTGAGACTGTAACTCTTTACAGGAGTAGAAAGTCCCATCTTTACCCCAAGGAGCAGCTGGTGGTTTTAAACTGCTGACCTTGGAGATCACCCCCCAACATGTAACCACGACCCCATCAGCACTCTGGAAGTAAATACTTTAAATCTAATAAAAATCAATGATAAGCCAAGAAGACAATCTGACATTCTTGGTAAGTGAGAGGCTGGTGAAGAGGCTGGTAGATCCAAGATGCTGATTTGCCATTAGCAGCACATGTAACCACTATACAGTCTCCTATGACATACAGGACAATTCCCCACATTCAAAGCAGTATCTAAAACTACACAGAAATCTATGAAGAGGGGAAGGACAACAGAAAAGTGGGTGAAGGGAGACGTCGGACAGGGCAAGATATGACAAAATAACAATTTATAAACTATCAAGGGCTCATGAGGGAGAGGGGAGCTGGGAGGGAGGGGAAAATGAGGACCTAATGCCGGGGGCTTAAGTGAAGAGGAAATGTTTTGAGAATGATGAGGGCAATAAATGTACAAATGTGCTTTACACAACTGACGTAATTATGGATTGTGGTAAGAGCTGCATGAGCCTCTAATAAAACTATTTAAAAAAAAATATATATATATATATGAAGAAAAAAGAAATTAATCACAAACATGCTCATCAAAATTAAAGTAACAAGCGTACACATATCAATAATCTCACTAAATGTTAAAGGACAAATGTACCAGGAAAAGAGACTAAAAGTGGAAGACTGTGCAAGAGAATAAGAACTATCAATATCCTATTTATAAGAAACATACTTCTGACACAAAGACAAACATGAACTAAAAAGAAAGTAATATCAAAGGAATGGCAACAACAACAAAAGTAGATATGGCAATATTAATTTTTGAAGAAAGAGACTTCAAGGCAAACAACAACAGCAGTAAAAGAATAAATGGTCCATCCCACTTAATTCTAGCCCCAATCCAAGAAGTTAGTTCTTATAACATGGTCCTGCTTAGATATGCACCTTCATGAAGAGATCACTAAAGATAAGTGTGCTAGAGGAAGTGTGGTAAAGAAAGCAGAGGGTGCCCGGCTATCAACTGCGAGAGTGTCTGGGGTCATGAAGGCTTGTATTCAAACAGGCAGCCATCTAAGTGAGGTGTCAACTAAGTATGTATTGAAGAAGCACAACAGGCTGTGTGATCCAAAGATGATGGTAACAAAAATCCAAATATGATAAAGGAAAAAGTACCAGATCTTAAATTGTGAACACTCAATTTGTAGAAGGCTATGGAGGAGGACAGTGGGAGCCCAAAATCCATCTGTAGAGTATCTAGTCAGACTAAGCCTCTGGCAGGTTCCCTTTAGCCACAGGTAAAGAACTCCAACAGCTTTGAGAGAGAGATTATTGTAAACTTGATTATGGCGGTTCAAACCATGGCATAATATGATACTTGGTCAGCTAAACTTCCTCTTGACCCAACCTGAATTTGCTCTTGGCTGGCTCAAATATTTCTCACTTGTTCTTTCATGTTTTATTTTATTTTGTTACTTCTGTTGTGTTTCCCAGTTTGTGAAGCACAGAAAGACTAGATGCAAACAGATAATAAACTTATGCAATGGTTGATTGGGGATGTTGGGGTTGGGGGGAGCGATGTGGGAAGGGTGAGGAGATTTGGGAAGCAAACAATAAATGCAGGAGAAGGGAGGGAGCATTGGAAATTATTTTGATGATGTATACACAACTCTTTAAAAGCGATTTAACTATGGAAGTATATTATACAAGAGGGTACCCCCACCCCAACATGGAATTATTTTTTCAAAGCTATATATTTACTTTTTTTTTTACAAAACTATCACCTCTAAAGTACCCTCCATTACACTTAATACATTTGTCAAATCTGTGATTCCATTCTGAGACATTTTTCAAACTCATCTATTTGGATAGCTGACAGTACCTCCCTCGTTATTTTCCTACACCTCTTCTACATCATCGCTGTCCTTTTATGTCCCTCTTCAATTGCAGACACAAAACAGGCACACAGAGAGCGGTCAAGTGAGTTAGGTGTATGGGGCAAGAGAAGCATGCTGTTTTTAGCCCCCCAAAAATGGCACACTGAGATGGCTGCATGAGCAGGTGCATTGCCCTGGTGGCAAAATCAGTCCCCCATCTGCCACAATTCAGGCCTTTTTAGTTGCACACTGTTAGGCTATCTTTTCAGAACCTCTAAATAGAAAATACAAAGGCACTATGACATGACATTTTTGTCTGTTCAGAAAGTTGACGGACGTCCAGAATGAGGTTTGTCATCAACTGACAGTTCACCTTTTTTGAAATGAGAAAACCACTCATACACTTGGGTTTTCCCCAAAGCACTGATCTTGTAAGCTGGGTTCAACATCACAATACTTTCTGTGACATTTTTCCCCCGAGCAGGAAACAAAATTTCATAGCCACATGCTGTTCTCTTAAATCAGTCATCACAAAAAACGAGGTTCGAGCAAAACTACTTTTATGTAAAAATTCACTGTGACCAGAAAGAATCTTCCCAGGAGATACCACTGGGTACCCTAACTCAGAGTCAGTTGCTTGATGCTCACCTAACAGGAAACAGGCATACTATGAAAGCTCCACCCAGCAGAACTTTTTTCTGTTTTGGGGAGGTATCCCCATATATGTGAATAATATATTAAGAAAACTACTTTTAAAAAATTTGATGTTACTATGGTTGAAGTTTTGCTTAGGGGGCTTTGAGTTGATGTTAATTGTGGTGGAATAATTGGGAAATGGATATCAATAATAGTTGTACAACACAATGAATATAATCAATGGCAATGACTCATACATGTAAAGGTTGTGGAACTGGAGATGTTTTGTCATGTATATTTTTTCCTGCCACAATTGAAAATAAAACAAAAAATAGCCCAAAAAGATGATGCTTGGTTACCAAAAGATGTAACACCTGAAGTCACTGAAGACAATGGGTGCACAAGCAGGTGTGGTGAGGAAAGCTGATGGTGCTCAGCTACCAAAAGATATAACACCTGAAGCCTTAAAGACCTGAAGATAAACAAGCACCATCTAGCTGAGAGACAACAAAACCCACACGGAAGAAGCACACCAGCCTACCCCTACTCGATCGCTGAGGATATAATGTAATTCTGATCCAAAGCTTAACCTTATCCTTTAAAGAAGTGGGAAAAAAACTAATTACCAACTTCATATGGAGAGAGAAGAGACCAGGGATAAGCAAAAACCATCTTAAGAAGAAAAACAAGATAGGAGACTTCACAATACATGACTTCACAACCTACCAAAAAGCCACACTAGTCACAACAGCCTGGTATTGGTACAATCACAGATACACAGACTAATGGAATAGACTAGAAAACTCAGAAGTAAATGCTCCACCTACAGGCAACTGATCTTCAACAAAGGATCAAAACCTGTCAAATGGAATAGGGACAGCTTCTTCTACAAATAGTACTGGAAAAATTGGATCTCCATCTGCAGAAGAAAGAAACAGGTCCCATATCTCTGCCCGATGCAAAAATGAACTGAAGATGGATGAAAGACCTAAATTTAAACCCCAGAGCTATAAGAATTATCAATGAGAAAATTGGGACCCTTTGCAGGGCTACCAAGTATAATAAAAGAGGCTTACACCGTGGGAAGGCAAAAGAGATTGGGACCTACTAAAAATAAAACATTTATGCATATTAAAGGAATTCACCAAAACATTAAAATGGGAGTTCACAATACAGGGAATCCAGGGCGGATGAGCCCTACAGGACCAGTGGTGTGAGTGGCGATACAGGGAGGGTAGAGGGAGAGTGGGTAGGAAAGAGGGAACCGATGACAAGGAACTATATGTGACCTCCTCCCTGGGGGACGGACAACCGAAAAGTGGGTGAAGGGAGACGTCAGACAGGGCAAGATATGACAAAATAACAAGTTATAAACTACAAGGGCTCATGAGGGAGGAGGGAGCGGGGAGGGAGGGGAAAAATGAGGACCTAATGCCGGAGGTTTAAGTGGAGAGAAAATGTTTTGAGAATGATGAGGGCAATGAATGTACAAGTGCTCTTTACACAATTGATGTGTGTTTGGATTGTGATAAGAGTTGTATGAGCCCCTAATAAAATGATTTTAAAAATTTTTAAAAATGGGAGTCCACAGATTGGAAAGAAGTTTTTGTAATGACACAACAGACAAGCACCTAATTACCAAAATCCATAGAACTCTACAACACCTCAATAAGAGAATAGCAAATGATTCCATTAAAAAGTGGGCAAAGGACATGAACAGATAGTTCACCAAAAAGACACTACAATGGTTAGCAAACATAGCTTTTAAACTTATGTGCTTTACTCAACTCTCAGTGTAGCTTTCATGGCTTCAGACTGTGCCTGACTTGGGTTCTTCTGCCTTTTAAAAAGTTTTTAATTATGTTTCTAATATATATATCATAGCACACCATAGTTTAATCACATCAAGCAGAATTGTACAATTGCTACCAAAATCAGTTTCCAAACATTATTTTTCTACACAGACTCTTTGACATCGTCATCCCTTAACCACCAGCCCCACACCCCACCCCCGCCCCAACCTTTATTCCACTTGCTGTTTCTATAGGTTCACAAATCTTGGGTTTCATATATCGAGAAATGGAAAAACATATAACACAACTTCAAGAGGGTGACCTCCAATAACATGACACCTCTGAGATACACTCTAATAGATGAAACCACCTTGGAAAAGAAATTGATAACATCTGCTGGAGTTGAAGAGGTAAGTACATACCCTAAAAATAATGCACTAAGGGTACATTGCCAGAAAACGTTCAAAACAAACCAAATGTCTACCAGTTATATATGGTAATATCAATTGTACACAACTACATAACTATCTATAATATACCTTACAACACTAAATGAAGTAACTACAGCTACAAAAAAAACAAAGGAATTTCATAAGCCAAATTTTAAGCAACTCGGACAGATACAAAAGAAAAGATACTATATGCATCCGTATATAAAACCTTCAAAACTATGCCAAATTAAAGACTGGGCAAGAGGCATAGGTGTAAAGACAAGAAGACAATTGTTTTAAGTTCAGGATGGTAATAACCTTTGTGAGCTAGTGAAAGAATAGTGTGTGGAAAGAATAATGAGAAGGCTTCTGAGGAGTTGCCCATGTCCTGTTTCTTGACATGAGTGTTGGCTTTCCAAGAGGTTAAAATGTAACACAGAGCAGTATACTTCTGCATTCATGTGTTACTTAGACATGTTGCATTTTGCAGTTTCAAAAAAAGGGCAATTCTAAAAAAATGTGCCTCTGTTCCATCACACTCAATCCTGAAACAAAAAGTATAATCATATAACAGGTGATATTAATAATTTTCCCCATGAATATGATAAAATATATTCTTATGTATGTTATTTTTTGACATGGCACATGTAATTTTGAAAAATTATTATACTGGATGGGGGCTTCAAAAAAGATTGTTGTAAAAACAGAATTACAAGATGATAAAAGGCTCCAAAGAGTGTTTGACATCTCCTTGTAGCACTCCAGTTCTAATATCTATAAAAATACAAGGAATCCTACAAACGTTTTCCTATAAAAAAAAGATTACAAACCACAGTGGATAAGGACCTCTCTTTTCTGTTTCACTATACAGTACTTACTGTATAAATATTAACCCTAATCCAGCAAAACATAATAGGTCTGTGTCCACAAATGATCTCATTAATAATATCTGACAGGCTAGAGTATAACGATATCATACTACATACCTGGTTCATTTATTCTGCCAAATGTATGTCTGATGTTGTGTTTTTTGGTCTTGAAACATGTTTCACAAAAATCGAAGTCATCACAGTTTCTGCATTTGAATCTAGAGCCATTGATAGGAAACATCTGACATCCATCACATCTAATGATTAAAACATCCATTGAGTTGAAAGAGCAACAACAACAAAAAAGTCATTGATTAAACTTAATTAAAAAGAAAAGCAATTCCCTGCTCAAAAAGAGCTGGCAATCTTAAAGCCAAAACTTACGTGACACCAGGATGACTACTAGGCACCAACTCCATTTCTGATAACAGCCCTGTCCAGTGGGACTGCTGGGCAAAGTCAACAACGACGTCTCTCCCATTGGCACTGAAGGCTGGGAGGAAAGAGAAAGTGCTTCGTATATTGTTTGCCAGCGGTAAAATCCTAACATTAAACAATACCTAGACATATACTATTATATTGCAGTTAGTTTTATAGAGAAGACTCAGCTTTTAAACCTATGTGCTACAAATAGTAATGGTGGAAAGAGGGTGGTATCAGGGTTTATTTTTTAAACAAAATTAAAAGAAGGGATGATAAAGTTTTGGCCATGAGTTGACAAATATTGAAGATGGGTGATATGGAGATGGAGGTTCATTTTAGGATTTTCTCTGCTTCTATCGATATACTAAGGTAAGCCAAAAAGCAATGCAACTAGAGTTCACACATGTACAGATTTATTCCGAAGAAAATGCATTTCAACGTCTCTGTGATCATCTGATTGCCACAAACAAGTTTTCTAAGTAATATTTGTCTTAGTCTCATTCATCAAGCAATCGCTGCCACTGAATCAATGCCAACTCAAAATCCTTTTTTTTTTCAAAGCTATATATTTAGATTTTTTTTATACACAACCTTATCACATTCAAAGTACTCTCCATTACACTTAATACATTTGTCAGATCTCTAATTCCATCCTGGAAACATTTCTCAAACTCATCTGTTTGGAAGGCTAACAGGATCTCCCTCGTTTTTTTTCTTCACCTCTTCTATGTTGTCAAGTTGCTGTCCTTTCATGTCCCTCTTCATTTATGGAAACAAAAAGAAGTCTCACAGAGGGAGCTCAGGTGAGTAAGCTGCATGGGGCAAGAGAGGCATGCTGTTTTTTGCCCAAAACTGGTGCACTGAGATGGCTGCTTGAGCAGGTGCATTGTCATGGTGGCAAAACAAGTCCCCCATCTGCCACAAATTAGGCTTTTTTGGTTGCACAGTTAGACTATCTTTTCAGAACCTCCAAACAGAGAAAAGGCTTAATTAACAGTCTGACCTGGTAAAATAAACTCCAAATGCACTAGGGGTTGATATTTTCAGCTGTTCAGGAAGTTGACATATGTCAAGAACGAGATTTGTCATCAATCAACATTTCACCTGTTTTGAAACGAGAAAACCACTTGTACACTTGAGTTTTTCCCATAGTGCTGTCCTTGTAAGGTGTGTTCAACATCACAACAGTTTCTGTAGCATTCTTCCCGAGCAGGAAAAAAAATTTCATAGCCGCACGCTGTTCTCTTAAATTCGCCATCACAAAAATCGAGGTTCAAGTGAAACTGCTTTCATGAAAAAGTTTGCTGTGACCAGAGGGAAGCTTTCCAGGCAACACCACTGGGTGCACTAACTCAGAGCAAGTTGCTCAATGATAACCGAGCAGGAAAAATGTGTACTACAAAAGCTCAGTCGAGCAGAACTTTTCTCCAGTTTTTTATTTTGGGTACCCCTTCGTAGTTGTGCCAAGGTATTTTTCTGCCCATGATAACAATGCATCTGCTCATTCTCTGAGGATTGGAAGTCTGCTGGGAACTCTTACCCTATCTACCCCACGGCCCTGATCTTGCCCCTTCAGATTTCTTTTTGTTCCCCTCTCTCAAAGAACATTTAAAAGGAATATGATTTGAGTCCCTTAAGGATGGCACAACCAACAAGATGAAAATGAGAGTACAGAATTTTTCATGGTCAGATTTCTTTTTGCTCCCCTCTCTCAAAGAACATTTAAAAGGAATATGATTTGAGTCCCTTAAGGATGGCACAACCAACAAGATGAAAATGAGAGCACAGAATTTTTCATGGAAAGATTTAATACCAAACTCACTGCCAATGAGTTGACTGTGACTTATAGTGCGCCTATTGAAAGGTAAAAATGGACGTTTGGTTTTGCAAGGGTATACATTTTAACAGGTGCAAGAAAGTCTCATCTTTCGGAGCACCTGGTAGGTTTGAACTGCTGGCCTTCATGAGTGTAACCCACTATGCTATGAGGGTTCCTTGAGAAAATGTTCACAATATTGCGGTCTGAGATAAGAAGGTATTGTCAAAATCAACAGCTTCACATTTTGATATTTTTGTTCAATAGAGTTGTCTACGATTTTTGAGCAACATGTGTTTTCACTTTCCTTTGCATGTTTGAAAATGTCCACAAAATTTACACCAAGTCAAAAACTCCATTTAGCA
>NW_022111379.1:29197001-29215672 GCF_000313985.2 Echinops telfairi
GTGTACATGCTCTGGTCTAGCCAGATTTGTAAGGTAGAATTGGGGTCATGATGTGGAGGGGAGAAAGCATTTAGGAACTAGAGGAAAGTTGTGACCCTCTGTAAGGGGATGTCTAATTGTCTACGGATGGGCTTTGGGTCTCCACTCCACACTCCTCCTCATTCATAATGATATGATTTTTCGTTCTGGGTCTTTGATGCCTGATAACTGATCCCATTAACAACTCATGATCACACAGGATGGTGTGCTTTGCTGTTTCTCCGCTAGATGGCCGCTTGTTTATCTTCAAGCCTTTAAGACCCCAGACATTATATCTTTTGATAGCCAGGCACCATCAGCTTTCTTCACCACAATTGTTTATGCACCCATTTTTGTCTTGAGCGATCATGTTGGGAAGGTGAGCATCATGGAATGCCAGGTCATGAGAACAAAGTGTTCTTGCATTGAGGGAGTACTTGAGTATAGGCCCAATGTCCGTCTGCTACCTTAATACTAAACCTATAAATATATTTACGTAGGTCTATTTCCCTATCATTATATATATTTATTTATGTATGTGTGTGTGTATATATATATATATATATATATATATATTCATGTGACTTTTTCAGTGGACTTATTATACCTTCTAAAGTGTGTTTGTGTTCCGACTCTCAATAATATTGCATTAAGAATAGCCTGAGGAAAATTTTCCAATTTCCAGTGCTTGGAAATGACACTTCCAATTCCTACTTACATCATGTTTTTATATAGTAAGAAAATTAGAGAAGCCATTCCTGACAAAATGAGCTGACCTCAAACTCAGTAATGCCTCTATATTGTTAAAATAGACCATTGCATAGAAAAATTCAAAGAACACCAGCATCAACAAGGCTATGTGGTAACTGCGAGAGATTAGGACAAAATCAAGACCACTTCTTATATAAGTCTGATCAAGTTCAAACCTAGTTCTAACCACAAAGCTCTCCTGGTGCCTCTGAATAACCTCTGCTTCTTTACCAATGGTAACAATCATTAACATTAGCCATCAGCCATTCTTACTTCTAGATATGCTTTTTATTTTTAATAAAAAGATACTCAGTTTTAGAATTAGGCCCACCTACTTCCTTAAACCTTCCATAAAATCAGCTAGCAGAAGCCCAAATGGTTTTTTCTCATATACTCTCTGGGAAATGCCCAAATTTCCCAGGGTATGTCTCCTCCTGCATAGCCATGAGCTAATACACTTGAACTTGCTCAACAATACGTGTACTCCTAGTGGCCTTTGCCCAAAAAATACTGACAAGCAAACAAAGAAAAATACCTGTATTATAAAACTTTCTTTACATTTGTGCTTTTCTTGTTCCTATATGCAAAGCCATTTTAATTTCATCAGTGAAAAGGTAATATTTGAAAAAGTTTCCCCTAGAAAATACTACCTTTCACAACTCCCATGCTTTGATGAGTTACAGATCCCCATTTATACTTTGGTGTGGTAACTGAAGCTTTGACCCGCACTTTATCACCAATCTTGATGTGAGATGGAGAACTTGGTGGGGGATAGCCTGGAGATTTAAACAATAAATATACAACAATTAGCAATAATTTCTAGGAAGTATGTCTCTGATTAAAAAAAAAAGTAGGAGAACTTAAAAAATAATATACATACCTATAAGTTCAACATGAATATACCTAACCCAGTAGGTGCCTCCTTTCTGCTGCCAATCACACTGCACATTGAGATCATGTAATCCATCTCTATCTAGCTTGATAACTTTGCCGACATCACCTTCACATACTTCTTCATATGTTCGACAGCATCTAACCATCATTCCTACCTAAAATAAAAATTCAAATTAAAAAGTCAGTTCTGTGTACGTAGATAAAATGAACAATTATAAATAACACTAGTTTATTCTTTAGAAAAGATTTCCTCCAGCTCCAGAATGAGTTTTCAATGTTATTTTATACTAAGCCAGTAGTCCTAAGAGAAATGGCTGGCTCTATGCCCAGGGAAGGAATTATACAAGATAAGCACGTATCGATTGGTGTCATAAAGCCAGGGAGTTTTCAAGGGCTAATGAGTTCACCCAAATTGACAATTTGATCATCAAAAGAAATGATGATTACAATAGTTGAAATATACTAAGTAAATAAAAGAAAATAATACCCCAGTCTGACCCCTCTACACCCTGTTCTCATTTCTCTGTTATTCATCACCAATATGCATTTCCAAAATTTAGTTACTCACCTGAATATTTTCTCTCACATACACAGCATAATCATCATTACTTAGGAAATCAGCTCGTCTTTTGTAAGTCTGGCTCTCAGTTACAACAGCACCAGTGGACTACAAAAGACAATTCAAAAATGGTAAACTTGATAAGCCTACTTTAAAAATAAAAAGCATGTGAAATCAATTATATGAAAAAAATTATGTAAACTATTGTATGTTTTCATTGAGAAAGAATTAACAACAGTAACAGAATACAAAAATGAATTTTAAAAAAAAGTGACAAGAACAATTTCCAAAGCGTTTTTGAAATAATTCGATGAAGTAACTTACTCAATAGAACTTTAATCAGAAGTCAATTAATAATGTAAAAATAAATTTTCTTCTTAAGGCCATCCGAAATTGTTAGTTCTTTGAGCCAGCATCTCTATTTTGAAGCTAAATACACTTAAGGTATAATCCCTTCAGAAGTGAAACCGAGGGGTATTTGCAATGTGCCCACATACATATTAGAAAAGATGATGAATAGTGCCCAATAGATAGGGTTAGTTCTTTCAAGCCACTGAGAGCACATGAGTCAGTGCAAAAGCCAAGAAAGGCGACAACAGGTGTGCAGCTAATAAGCTGTGAAGACACTGACCACAGGGAAAGCTACATCATCCACGTCCTCCACTATCTCCTCATCTGAATAATCGTCAGACACTGTTTCTGCATCTGAGAGATCCGTGATCTGCATGTCAGAGTGGTCCAGCAGCCACCCAACCAAGGCCTCAACACCTAGAAGTAAATGCACATAGGTACTTCATTGATACAGTAGGGATGAACAGGGTGGGCAGGTTTTCTTACATTAGTGTAAGACCAACCTAAAGTAAATAATAGCGAAATAGTACCAACCTAAAGTAAATAACAGCAAACCCATTAAATGTAACATCAATAAAGAAAGCACACTACCAGGCAACCCTGAAGTATTTCCAGAAGTTCCAGTGAGTGACTTCAGAGCAAACTCGATGTTTCTTCTAGGAAATCCCATTTCCATGAGCTGAACAATGATGGGGAGAGCTGGGACAGGCGACTGCTTGCGTTTCCGCACTCTGATGGGGCGTATGTGCTGCATTGTGACAGGTGTTGTGGCCTCACTAGAGCTGCAGTCCTCACATACAGGGCTTGACGGATGAGTAGACTCCACAGCTAAACACTGGCACACAGCCAAAGCTGCTGCCTAGCGGGTGTGGAAAAGGCTGCCAGTTAACTTAGGAAATGCATGGTCACCTACTATGCACTACAGTAGAAAAGCATAAAAAACACAGACTTTATATATATAGTTTAAACTCAATTGGTAAAACAAGTTACAGAAGACATGCTTCAAAAGTTTAATGCAGAGGAAAGAAATAGCCATCAAATAATTTGTTTCAGTAGACAGAGGATCTGTTAACTAGTCCACTGTTTACCACTGTTTACCCTGAGCTGAGTTGGAAACAAGCAGACAGAGGCCCTGAGCAGCGAGAAGACAGGTAGCCCACCAGCAACTGTGCGCCACACACTGAGCTTTACATGGAGCTCGAAGACTCTGCTCACCGTTCATTTGCCTCCTTCTCTCCTTTCTCCCTGCTTCCCTCCTAAAGATAGGCCAGAAACAACCGAAGACTATGATGTGTCCACAAATCAACTCTCAATTATTCAGAGGCAAAGTAACCAATTTGATCATTAATTATTATATGAAGGAATGAACATTAGTTGGGAAATCAATTGCAATAAATAAATAAACCCATATATCTCACCACATCTGTGGCTGGAGAACCCATCCATAGACCCATTGTATACGGTCTTTCCTGGCCTACATGTAACTACTACTCATTGCCAGCAACAAACTGAATGGTGTAAGGAAGAAATGCAAGATAACTTAAGAGTCCTCCAGTGTCTAGGATAGTATGACTAGAGTCTTGCTGTCAAGTCTGAAGTGACGGGTTCTATCGACAGGTTCTATCCTAAAATCTTATGATCCAAAGCCAGTAGGTATTCTGGTATCAGGTTGTTAGGTTGTACTAGATGAACTCTTTTAGATAATAATTATAAACTCTACATAAAATATTTTTTTAAACTGAGGGCATTGGAGAACAGCCCAAAGCAACAAAAATATAGCAACATACTGCAATTAAGAAGTCCTGATAATGTGTAAGTCAAACACTGGGCCACTAACCTAAGGTCAGTGTCTCAAACCCACCAACTGATTCACAGGAGAAAAATGAGGCTGCTGACTCCCACAGAGACTTACAGAACCCATAAGATGATTTTCTAAAGGGTGACCATGAGTTGGAAATAACTTGATGGCAGTGGGTTTGATTTGGTTACACTCAGCTATAACCAAAAGATTGACTATTTCAATTGACACAAAGGTCTATTGGAAGAAAGACCTGAAGATCTGCATCTGAAAACTCAGCCACTGAAAATCTGTGGGTTAATGAGGGGAGAAAATCTGGAATAGGAGGATAAGAATGGTTACACCTCTGGAAGAGAAATCAATGTCACTGAACTGTGCATGTGGAAATCACTGAATTGGTATATATGTTTTGCTGTATCTACTTTCAACAACAAAACATAATTAAGAAAACAAACACTATGGAGCTTAGTTTTGCTGTAACATACATGAGGTTACCATAAATCAAAAGTTAGCTCAACAACACAGGCTTAAGAAATATGTTTTAAAACTTATTATTAAAAATATAAGGGTAAAGGGGTGGGCACTGTCAATATGTAAAAATTGGATCTGAAAATAGAAATAGAAATATGATGTGAAAAAATGTCATATGTTAGAAGCAACATAGCAAAGGACCCTGACCTTGAGCTAGCATTAATGTAAATTAACTACCTTGATTTCCAAAGAGAAAAAAAATTTTTAAGACCACATATATACACAAAGCTCCCATAATGCTCAAACATTTGAATAATGAAGTATAAGAAAAGGCAGAATAAAACAAACAAAAGGACCCAAGAGAGAAGAATAGGAAACAATACAACAGTCACAAGCTTATAAAGCTGGTGGGGCTAGGGAGTTATGAAAATCGCAGGCACAACAAGGGGAAAGTACACGTATACACAGTGCCAATTCTTAGTCAAACTGTAGAAACAAACATACAAAAATGGACAGAATTAAAAGCATTAAGAGCTCGTTTAATTAAGCAAATCAATAGATGAATGAATGAATGAACAAATAAATACATGCATACATCTATCACTGCATATGGGAAAATAATGTAAGAATGATAGATTTCCTCAGAATTAATGGAGACAAAACAATGGAAGACCATTTTCCCCCTATAACAGACTATCCAAATTCCTGAAAAATAATTCTATCCCCTTTTCCCTTAACACCCAGCATCTTCTTAGTATTAATCTAGGTATGGTCTGCCTGACACAGTTAAGTGGTTTAGAGTCTAAGAAAAGCTTTCTGACAATACTGCCACCCTGTCTCACTGCCACTAAGTCAATGCGAACTCACAACGACCCCTTACGTGTGGACAAGAGCAGAAAGCACAGTCTTTCTCTCGTGGAGCTGCCACCACATGGGCTGCAGCTCACTGTGCAGCCCAACGCAGCCACCCTTGAAGCCACTCTACGTCAAACGCTCACCATCAAAGTGTCAGACTAACAGGTAGTTTGAGTTCAAGTCATTTCACTGACATCACAAACTCTCAGAAATCAAAGTTCAGCCTGCCTCTGCACCACTGCCATCTTCCAGAACATTCAGGCTGCAGCAAACCCTCCCTTATGAACCCCTGAAGCCCTTATGGTCTTAAGGCAGCTGTGAGATCTGCTGGATCCCTCTACTCTCTTCAGAGTCTTAGTCTTTGAAGAATTCCACTAGAGTTCTTTTAGCATATCAACCGGATCATGCAATACTGTTTATTTTTTAACATTTATGCACATTTTTCATGCATTTTATATATCTACATAGACACAAGAAAGGAGCCCTGGTGGTGAAGTAGGTTATGTGTTCGGCTGTTAACTGCAAGATCAGTAGTTCGAGGCCACCAGCTGCTCTACAGGAGAAAGATGAGGTGCTCTGCTCTCATAAGGATTTACACCCTCAAAAACCCAAAGGGGCAGTTCTATTCTGGCCTCCAGGGTTGTAATGAGTTGGAATCAAATCTATAGTAATTAGTTGGGTTTTCTTGAAGACTATCAAGGACTTTTTTTAAAGCCTCTATATTGCAAACTAGGAAAACCAGCATATTGAACCTAAAAATAAGACGTAGTTCATTGCAGTTTAATGTATTCTAAATCACAGCAACCCTTTACAGGGATTATGAGGCTGTAAATCTTTAAGGAAGCAGAAAGCCACATTTTCTCCCAAACAGTGGCCGATGGGTTCAAACTGCTAACCTTGTGGTTAGCAGCCCAACACACAACACCACTATGTCACCAGGGCTTCTTGACTCATCAAACACTCCCTGCAATCCAAATTGTACATGCAACACAGCTTAATGCATGGGAAGTACAACAGCTAAAATAGGCCCTAAGTGCAAGACAAAATATGCATCAGCATGTTCAAAAGCGTGTTCTAAATGAAAAAAAAACATTTGTGAAACGATGATATATTCTTAGATCTAAGGAGGCTCTTTCAAGAACAGTATTGTGTGGAAAAGATCTCTTCATGAAAATGGTTTAACATATGTTGAAACTAGTTAACTTTTGAAATAAATTACACAAAATCAAAATAAGATTAAACATAAACATTCTCTGATTTTCTAATGAGTAATATAATGTTTATTTATCATGCATGTGCATGATTAAATCCTACTTAAACACAAGATTTGGGTACAACACTTAAAATTCAGAATACATATGCCATTTAAAGTACAATTTTTAAAATTTTACATATTAAGAATTAGTTAAAACCATCAACTTTGTACAACTGTACCTCTAGTTCCTGTTTATCAAATATGGCCTTTACTGGAGATGGCTGGGTGGCTGATGCCAGTAACTGCTGTAAAAGGGTTATGGGCGGCTGGGGCCCTTCAGGAGACATGTCCCCAGTGTCAGGAGATATAGCTGCTCCATCATCTGAAAATAAAAAAACAAAACATGCAAAACAATACATCTTCAACCTCAAATATTTCTTTACCACTGGAGTGTGCTTAGGAAACACTGGTAATCAGGTGTGGTGTAGTGTCTCCAAATAAAGTGACTTGACATCAAAAACTCTGAGACTCAAATAGCAAATAAGAATCAGCCTTCCATTTCTTGCTTTCTGATCTCTGTTCTTCAATTCTCCTGTATCTGAATGTCAACAAAAGTTAATTCTTCAAGTTGATGGTGCCTGGCTATCAAATGATATAGCATCTGGGGTCTTAAAGGCTTGAAGACAATCAGACAGCCATCTAGCTAGGAAACAATAAAGCCCACACAGAAGAAGCGCACCAGCCTACCCTGACACGAATGCTGAAGACAAAGCAGGTGCATAGGCAAATGCAGTGAAGAAAGCTGATGGTGCCCAGCTGTCAAAATATATAGAATCTGGGGTCCCACAGCCTGGAAGATAAACAAGGGGCCATCTAACTGAGAAACAACAAAGCCCACATGGAAGAAGCACACCAGCCTGTAAGATAACAAGGCATCGATGGGATCAAGTATCAGGCATCAAAAACCAAAAAAATAATCACAGCATTGTAACTGACGGAGAGTGCAGAGTGGGGACCCAGGGTCCATCTGGGGGAAATTGGACATCCCCTTGCAGAAGGGCTGCGGGGAGGAGACAAGCCAGTCTGAGTGCAGTGTAGCAAGGATGAAATATACAGTTTTCTCTAGTTCTTGAATGCTTCCCACCCTCCACTCCCACTACCATGATCCCAAATCTACCTCACAAATCCAGCTGGACCAGAGGATGTACACTGGCACAGACAGGAACTGGAAATACAGGGAACCCAGGACAGATGAACCCCTCAGGACCAGTGGAGAGAGTGGCGATATCAGGAGGGTGGAGGGAAGGTGAGGGAGAAAGGGGGAACAGATGACAAGGACACATATAACCTCCTCCCTGGGAAACGGACAGTGGAGAAGTGGGTGAGGGAGACATCGGATGGTGTAAGATATGATAAAATAATAATTTATAAATTATCAAGTGTTCAGGGGGAGGGGGAAGCGGGGAGGAAGGGGGAAAAAGGAGCTGATACCAAGGGCTCAAGTAGAAAGCAGATGTTTTGAGAACGATGATGGCAACACATGTACAAATGTGCTGGACACAAATGATGTATGTATGGATTTTGATAAGAGTTGTATGAGCCCCTAATAAAATGATTTTTTTTAAAAAGTTAGTTCTTCCACTTTTTGGTATCCATTCATAGCATTAGTAATTCCTTCTATCGACACATACCCATATTATAGTCCTAGCTAACTATTGTTCAGAGATTTTTAAAGTGGCACCAATTAAAAGACAAGTCACCTGGTCAGGTGTCTGCTTGTTTTAATGTGAATGGTTACAGTCTGCTGTGGTCTTTCCATATCTACTACACCCTCACACAATTCACATGAGATACTGAGTGCTTCAAAGCACATTAATATTTGGTGACAATTCCACCTAATTATCTAGGCCAGGGATCAACAAACTTTTTTTAAATCAAAATAGTAAGCATTTTTGGCTTATGAGCCACACAGCCTCTATTACTTTAGGACAGGAATGGCCAAAGATAAAATATAATGGAATGTATGTGGCTGTTACCATAAAGCTTTATTGATAGCACAAATGGCTTCAATGTTTGTCGACACAGTTGCAGAAGTGAGTGTGACTATCCTGCACAGGATAGTCATGCTGATTCAGCTATCCAATGGCGACTCATCACGGTCACCACAGAAAACGCTTACCAGTTCTCTGGGCTTCTAGAGAAATTCCTAATATTCTACAATTACACATAATCTTTGAGGTCTCTATCATCTCTAATACTGAATGAATCTACAGTTACAGTCAGTTTACCTTAAACTCAACCTGGTTAAAATTAAATTCATAACACTTTCTCCTCTTAAAATTAAGAAACAAAACACTGGGAGTTTTTGTTTTTGTCAAGTATAGTACTCATTACTCTTTCTGGTAACACAAGATTGAAGCATCAGCCATCGATAGCTTTTCATAGATTCCTGTAAAATTATCATCTAAAATACTCTATAAACTACCACAACGTCTACTGGAACTTTTCTTTCCTTTTTTCATGCCTTCCTCAGGAAGACACCTCACCACTTGACACAAAAGCAAATCCTCCATCTCTGTTATCTTGGTTTCAAAATTCATACAGCACATTAGAACTTGATCCTGAACCTCAATCCTTGTCATGTACTTCTCCTGCCATGGTTTCCCAAGCTGACTCACCCTAATTCACACTGCTATAACCTACAGCCTCCATGGCCCCGCAAGCAGTAACTCATGCTCTTAAGTTACAAGTCTTGAATGACCATAGGGAATAGCAGAGTGCTCTATCATTCTCCCAGACTCGCTGCTTCCTTCTGCCCCATGGCTTCTTCCATCAGAAATGAGATACCCTCTCATCCTTATTATCTTCCCTAAAAGCTGCTCTTTCGTGTTCTCAGCTCTTTCTCCTCAGGGCTGCTCATAATAGAATTGTGTTCATATACCTCTGGACAAAGCTAATATTCATTTCCTCTCTTCATTCTGACCTGAGTGAATAATGACCACAAATAGGATTATTTTGTTCGCTTTACATTCTCTACAATACTTAACATAATGTGGTTCAGTATCAGATCATCAGTAAGGATTTCATAGCTATCTGTTTATTTGAGCTCATTATACAAAACTAATGCAATTTAGAAAAATACAAAGAAAGTAAAGTCAATTGGCTTAGATAAAACTATCAATATTTTGACAAACAGATGAATCCCTGCACACTGAAAAACAAATATACTGAGCAAAATGCTTTGACTATTTATTTTGTCATTTCATATTTCATTTAAGTGGCTCCATGATTTCCCACTGCTTAAGTATACCATAAAACAGTGAACACTTAGGTTGTCCCCGGTTTTCTACATAAAAACAGTACCAACAACACCCCAACATGAGCAGCTGTACACATGGGTCTTCATATAGTTTCTATGATAAGTTCCCCAAGATAAAAACATGCTTCCTCAAAAAAAAAAAAAACATGCTTCCTCATACACCCCAAAGACAGGTAGACCAATTTCAATCCCACCACGTCTGCATGTTCCTGGGTGCCATCAAAGCTGCTATCCCACAGATCCCATTTAAACAGCATGTCATTTGCAGCTAGCTCATTACTTGGTGTGCCACACATCATTCTAGGAATTTATCAACATCAACATTTCCCCTTTTATCAACTGCTTGTTCAAGTCCTTTGCCTTTTTTGTATTGGAGTTTCTGATTTACTTACACATCTATAACTCACTGCCATCGAGTTGACTCCAATTCATAGCAACCTTTCAGACAGGGTAGAATTGTCCCTGTGGGTTTCCAAGACTGAATTCATAGGAGTGGAAAGCTTTGTCTCTCTACTGTAAAAAATACAGTAAGTATTTTTAAATGATACCTGATTGAACAGTTCCCATATCCTGAACAGCTGGTTGGGACAAGATTTGCCGCAATTTATCTTGGTGGGAAAGTAGTGCGCGGCCTGCTTTCAGTATGTACAGCTTCAGCTGCTGGCATCGTAACAGGTCCAGGTCCACTTGTCCTACAGAAGGATAGAGTCCATGAATGCTCAGAGTGCTGCTGTCTGACCTGAGGATGCCACTCTGCTCGGGGCTCACTGCACTGTGTTGCATGTTATTAATATAATCATAAATTCCCCAGATTGAAATTTTAACCACAAATTAATTTCATCTTTTCATCCAAGACCACTCTAAAAGAATTTTCTGAGTTACTCAAAACATACAGTTTGTTTAAGTTATGAAAATCATGGCACTCTCCTATAATCTAAAGAATCAAATAGGATGCTAATAACTATGAACAGAAAAGGGACAGACGAAGCCATCCAACCAGACAGCAGACAGCAGGAAGGACCTAAATTCTACAAAGGTAGCAGAGCCAGTGCTAGGCAGAGTCTGAGGCCATGAAAGCCAGTAAATACTGGGAGTTGAGCATGGCACTGAGAAAACGCCTGAAGGTTTAAGGTGGGTGGGCATACACTGTCAACCAGCAGGCAAGTTTACTCACCACATCGGAAACTGGAAGACCTAGGTGGTCAGTGAAGAAGACAGGTGAATTTGAGACATGCTATAGTTTACATACATGTAAGCTTTCCAGTCAGAGATGTACAGGAGACAGGTGTATGTCTGAAGCTCAATGAGAGTTGTGAATGGGAGAGTGAGGGTTGACAGTCACAATAAAAAAACTGTAATAGCCACCATGAGTGTGAATGGCAGAATTCAAGAAGAATGGGGAGAAGAAGCCAAATGTGAAAGATAAAGCCATTAGGGTTTCTAAGGTCTAAACACTGCCAGAGACAACATATGTACAAATGTGCTTGATGTAATTGGTGTATGGATGGTATAATATAGAACTCTAAGAGTCCCCAATAAAATGATTTATTACAATATAAAATAAGTAAAAATAAAAATTGCCAGAGAGAAGAAACCCTCAAAACACATTCAAGGCCAATGCTTAGGCAAAGTACAAATCAAGGGAGCAATGCGGACTACCCAAAGGAGGAAGACTTCAAAAGGTGGCCATCACAGCCTTATAAAGCCCCAGCAATTATTGGACTGAGGGTCCAATCACTACAACCCATGGGGTCCAGCAGTCAGAAGGTGGTCATGAGCAAAGCATCCGGAGTGACTGAGGTCAGGGCCTGGGCTGAAGGTTAAGGGGAAAGAGAGAAAAGAGCACGGGCACCTCCGTAAAAGCTGCTCAGAAGAAGGCTGGCACTGAGACGAGTAGGACGAGGAAGGGCTCTCCGGAGTCACTCTGAAGATGGCCTCACATGCTGAGTCATGTGATTCTTTAAAGCGCCCCTAACACCAAGCAGAGTTACATTCCAAACCAAAACTCAACAGAAGCAAATTAGTCTGAACCCAAAGACAGGTAATGGTGTGAACCTGCTGATGAAATGACGAGCATTTACAAGCAACACTCACTAAGACTGCAGCTGTTACATCAAAGGTTTTCACCACATACTGACCTGCAAAGGCCTGTTTAGGTGATTTCTTTATTTTGTGCTTTTCCAGTTTGCTTCCTGCAAGGTTCACAAGCTGAGCCCAGACCAAGAGCATGGGCTCCGTGAAGGGCAGATTGGTCACACTGAATGCCATAGCTGGG
Source organism: Echinops telfairi (assembly GCF_000313985.2). Classification (NCBI taxonomy): domain Eukaryota; kingdom Metazoa; phylum Chordata; class Mammalia; order Afrosoricida; family Tenrecidae; genus Echinops; species Echinops telfairi. Next base: position 29,209,487 of record NW_022111379.1, read on the forward strand.
AGCTGAGGAGAGAAGACATAAGATAGTTACATAAAAATGTTAAATGTGGCCAATAAAATGAACAAGAGTGGATTCTGAAACTCCACATACTTGTGTATCTACAGGATTTTTCACATCTGAAATTAACTTAAAGATGACATCTAAGGCACATGCACTGGAGCCGACAGCCTCATCCCCAGCGGCTCCAAGAGAGAAAGATGGGCTTTCTACTCTTGTCCAACAGCCAGTCTCCGAACCCGGAGACCTGGAAGTTCTACTGTCCTACAGGGACTCTAGGAGGCAGAACCGACTCAGCAGCAGGGAGAGAAGGCACCTCGCAGAACTGTATGTATAGTAACTAGGACCACTGTTTCTCACTAACTTAACAATTACTATAACAGAGAGACAGTTATTCTTAGGTATTTCCTGTATGCTTCAAATCCTTTACAATTGTATATCTTTCTGGTAATATCTAAGATTATTTGTAAAGTGATCTGATTCCACTTGTCACTCTCACTGTCCTGGAGTCAATTCTGACTCAGAGTGGCCCTTCAGGATACAGGAGAAGTGCCAGTGTGGGTTCCCTAGACCGTGGCTGCCTCATCTCTCTCTCCAAGACTGGTCGGTAGTGTGACTACTGTCCCTGGGGTTAGCAGCCCAACGTGTAACCCAACAGACTGCACTTTTAAGTTACATCAAAATCAGATAACCCACTGATTTTCTTTAGGTACTGCTAATTCAAAGTTTCAAAGTGACAACAGTTTTTTCTGCATAAGTCATCACACAACACAACACAATTAAGAAACATTTTCTACACTGGGGGCGTGGGGGGCGAAAGCTCACGCCATTGAGTCCACTCCAACAAAGAGTAAAATGGCCCCTGTGCAGAGCAGCTGGCAGTTTTGAACTGGTGACCTTTTGGTTAGCAGCGCAACATGTAACCAATTAAGAAAAGCTAATTTTTTAAAGAATCACTTTTACACTTTTTAAAAGTTGAGCTGCTCAATAAGAAAATACATTTCAAAAATCCACATCTTAAAATTTTTAAACTGGTAATATCTAATAAGATTATTTGTAAAGTGATCTGATTGCATGTCTCACGCTCACTGCCATGGAGCCATTCTGACTCACAATGGCCCCATAGGGTGACGGAGTCCTGGTTGCACAGTGAGTTATGTGTTGGGCTTCTAACTACAAGGTCAGCAGTTCAAAACCCCCATCTTCTCCTTGGGAAAAGGGTAAGACTTTCTGCTTTCTTAAAGATTTAAAACCTCGGAAACCCCAAGGGGCAGTAGGCAGGCGAAATTACACATTAAAGTTACATGTGCCCTTTTGAAGTCTCCCAGTTAAAGTAAGGCATATGAATGCAGTTAAAGCGTGTGGTATCAGTTCATTTACAATATGAACAAAAAAGAATCACAGGAAATCATGAAATGGTCTTCCTAAAAATCAGAGCTTCTTAGAAGGGAAACAAGATGTACACGAATCAGATTCTTCTCACATGCTCACAGAGAATGCAGCTCTAGCATGAAGCCTAGTTACCTTATCACCTGAAGCTAATAGACAAAGGCCACCTACCGCCTTTAGCTGGCTCAGTGGGCAAACACGACGTGCCCGCATTTCAGAGAACTGCACAGTGATTCTGCCCTTCGGGGTGATGCGAGTGACAGTGCCTTCTCCAAACTCGTCATGGGTGACCTGGCCCCCAAGGCGCAGGCGACTATCGATGCCACCTATCACAGCCAGCACAGCCATGAGGCTGCCCACCTCAGGGTTGTCCGAGTTGAGGAACCGGTCCTCCAGCGGAGCCTAGTGCACACAGCAGACATCAAGCTGGAGGAGGATACTCTCGAAGCTGCCTAGTCTTTAAAGAAGGGCTTACAGCCAGGCTAAATTATTTTACATTCGCTTCTCTAATAGTTATTTCTGGTAAAACACATTTAAAAATATAAATAAAATACACAGCATTTAGAGAGATAATCAAAACGTGAAATGAATAGTCTATGAAGGAAAATGCGCTTATTTTAAAACGCGGAAACTACCCCTTCTGATTGCTTCCCTGCCACGCCGAAGGTGATGGAGTGGAGCTGAGAGTTGATGTACTTGTTTATGAGTCCGTTCCACTGACTCAAAGAGTGCAGCGTCCTGAGCAGCACCACCACTTCTTCTGCCAGAGTGCTGCTGTGGGTGGCCGTCAGGGAGGCTTGTGGGCGGGCTCTCCTCCTCCTCAGAGTGGATTCTTCAAACAAACAAACATGGTAGGTAGGAGCTGGACGACTCAGTGATCGCTTATAAGGACACAAAGCAGGAGAGGAGCCAACCAACCTCTGAGCAAGGGGATATCTGAAGAGCAGGTAGTAAGCAAACTGCCCAAGAAGCCAAACAGCTTTTCCACCAGACATTTCATGTCCCTGGACCTCTCGATCTTGTCCCACGATGGAAGGACTGCTTGCAGTAAATGTACAGCTAAGATCTAATCAAGCACAATTAAAAATTTTAAGAAATAAATTAGATAGATGGAGGGATTATGGATTTTATCTTGGTTTCATATTTTGTTACGACAATCCTATTAATCATGTGAAAAATGTGGTTATTATTTTACAACCAAATAATTATACCCAAGTTGACAAATGATATGGATAATCAGTGGTCAGAAAACCAAGCTATATAATAACAGATTCAGGTGTTCATTTTATTAGTTAAAAATTAATCCTTTTCAGACAATCATACCACAACTCCAGTGAAGCAGATGAAAGCAGAGGATAAAATTTATCACTTCCCCAATGCCCAGCAATGCTCTAAAAATTCTACTTTGTGTTCCTCTCCTTCTCTTCTTCCTGAGGCTCGTTACTGAGCAAGGTACCTAACTGCAACATGTCTAGTGATCTGACAGCGTTCCCCACAGCCATACAGCAAGAGGGCCACTCGAGTGCAATTACCTGCCTCTGCAGCGAGGTGGCCGTGAAAGGCGTGTGCCCTTCTACAATTTGCATCAGCAAGGAGATCCAGGAAGGGGAGCTTAGGGCACCACACATCTGCGGAGTGAGAGCAATACTCCGCACAAACCCAAGCGTGCACCAGCTCCTGTGCTGCTCCCTACAAACCTGGTTGTTTGGTAGAGCTGTTAACAGAGAAACAAAGCACTCAGCACTGAGTATCTGAAAACAAATAGTCAGTAAAATCTTCCCTCTTCATATACTTTCTATTTTGTTTTCAACAATAAGCTAGTTTATAATGTGCTATAATTTCGGCAATTAAAACTCAGAAAAGTTGCTAGATCAAAGAATGTTTTAAACACATTTAAAGTGGATGTAATGACTCAAAGTAGTATCTAGATTTCATCAAATTAATGTTTCCAGGCAATAGGAAAATAACTCACTCAAGTTCAAACAGCAGTTACTTTTTGAGTACATTTACCATATTTAAAAAGACCAAGCATTTTAAGACTTTCCTATGATCTTACATGGGGAACCCCCCTAAAAAAAACCTGGAACACCACCCCCGGGACCCCAAGCTATATATTTAATTGTTTTTTTTACAAAACTACCTTATCACTTTTAAAGTATACTCTCCACTATACTTAATACATTTGTTAAATCTGTAATTTCATTCTTGGAAATATGTTTCATACTCCATTTGGATGGCTGACTGCACCTCCCTTGATTTGTTCTTCCTGTCTTCTATGTCATCAAATCGCTGTCCTTTCATGTTCCCCTTCATTCGAAGAAGCAAAAAGTAGCTGTGCAGAGCGAGGTCAGGTGAGTATAGTGTGTGGGGAAAGAGAGGCATGCTGGTTTTTGCCAAATATTGGTGCACTGAGATGGCTGCATGAACAAAGCATTGTCAAGGTGGCAAAACCAGTCCACCATCTGCCATAAATCAGGCCTTTTTTGTTGCACACTATTACACAATCTTTTCAGAACCTCTAAACAGAAAGTTTTATTATCCATCTGACCCGGTGGAATGAACTCCAAACTCCCTATCCCCCTCACATCAAAAAAAACAAATGAGGATTGTCTTGATCTTTGATTTCACTGGACGGGCTTTTTGGGGGTGAGCTAATGATGGCATCTTCCACTGGCTTGATAGATGTGTACTTTCAGGATAAGAATAGCACCATGTCGCCACTGGTCTGCCCCTGGGGAACTCATCCCTGGGCTCAAGTAATCATTGTCAATGACAAAGTGACTATTAAAGTTACAATTATATTAAATTAATGCTAATAATTTGGATATTTTATTTTTGGCTGTTCAGGTTAACTTTAGCCCATTAACCAAGCAAATGTGGTTTTCTTCTTTTTTTTTTCTTTTTGGGTACAGTTGTAAAATATTTGGATACTCGAAATGTTGTGTTATTCTTGCAGCCTTGATATTCAGGGTGGATTGTAAAATATAAAAATTTTGTGGGATTTCAAATATTGAGATTATTTTGATAACATTATTTACAGGTGTGGTAAAAGATGTGGCTATCACAAGTCTGATATGACAGGGAAAACCACAAAATAACTAACTTGGAATAAATATTTTATATCAGTTTGAAAAAAAAAAAAAGAATAGCACCATGTCTTGTCACTTAAAAAAAGTCTGGGTCGCATATCAAAAAACGGCATGTTTTCATTCAACACTCTTTTTTCCGAGGCACAAATTTCACAGCAACGCTTTCCATTCCCAAATCTTCCATTAAAATTCGCTGAACTAAGCTCCCAGATAATCCAGATAACTTCCCCATCTCTTCAGTGGTCTGTCTCCAGTCTTTGCGCACAAGTGCACAAATTTTGTCAACATTTTCTTCCATTCAGGAAGTTGATGGACGGTCTAGAATGAGGTTTGTCATCAATCGGCATTTCACCTTTTTTGAAATGAGAAAACCACTGATACACTTGAATTTGTCCCATAGCACTGTCCTTGTCAAGTGTGTTCAACATCACAACAGTTTTTCCAGCATTTTCCCAGAGCAGGAAACAAAATTTCACAGCTGCACCCTGTTCTTTTAAATCAGTCATCACAAAAAGCAAGGTTAAAGCAAAACTGCTTTTAGCAAAAAATTCACTGTGACCAGAGAGAACCTTCCCAGGTGACACCACTGGGTGCACTAACTCAGAGTGAGTTACTTGATGTTCACCTGGTGGAAAAACTACAAACTACAAAAGCTTTCCCCAGCAGAGTACTCCTCGTATATATAATATCAACAATAAATGTCCAACTCCAGTTTTTTAAAAGTCTGCATTAACAAAATAGGACTATAACTGCCTATACAATTTGATCATATGATTCTGCATGGCTATAAAACACCAAAGGACCATGCTAACCAGCTTCCCAGTTTCCACTCATGGTCACCTCCCCCGTCGGCTGAGGTGTGGAATCACCATCGCATTATACATTCTTTAGGCTCTCCTATGTCTCCCTCCCAAGGACTGAGCGACAAACCCATCTGCCTCACCCCCTGCTCCTGTTTCAAGAGAGGACAATGATTCCCTCCTCTTTAAGTACAATAAGCATACTCACTGACTGACACAATCATTCACATAATCATGCACAACATACAACACAGATTCACATTCAAACATTTTCACTTCAGCATACACCATGGCACATGCATTACACTGGCATATTAATGTATGCTATCACACACACGAACTCACACTTAAATATTGATCATGAGTAGCAACACAATCAATGGCACACTCAGATATATATAGATCAAAATTCACCCCCCACACACACTTACTAATATATTCACTCACACAACAAAATCCTAATTCCACAAATATTGACTCATTACGTGCCTGTCTTGTCTGTCGTCCCACTCTCCACTAGCATGCGGAGCAGTCCACAAAGAGTCTTCGTGGCCTCGCTCTGCATGACTTCAGCATGGACTCCAGCAGAGAGACAAAGAGTCTGTAGCAAATTAATAGTGCTTGTAAGCATCATCGAAGTAGGATGCATGTTCCTTTCTGTCTGCTCAACTTCTGAAAATCAAAATAAGAAATATTTTGAAATAAATCGGAAAATGGTCAAGCACATATTTCTGTGGCTTGTATACTATTCTTTAGTCTATATTACATTGGAGAGGGAAGCACATCTTTACAAGAGTAAAATCAAAGAATACTAAATGCCTGCCTATTCATCACTAGTTCCCATCTTCCTTGTAAACTATGTTGATTTTTTTATAAGAAAATTATCAAAACTGAAATTATTTCAGGAATGT
>NW_022111379.1:29217016-29221679 GCF_000313985.2 Echinops telfairi
ATCACATGTGAAAAGCTGATTTTGAATGGACTCACCCTGTAGACTGGGTGAGGACAAAACATAAACACACTCATGGGAATGAGGGGCCACTATCTCATACCTGAGGCCTGCTGGCTCTCAGATGTGGAGACACTGGCAACAAGGGCCCCCCACTCTCAAGGCCACCTCTGCAAAGCTCTGAATTTCACCAGGAGTCACGTGACCAAGCAGAAAGCTAGATCTACTCTCCTTCTCCTAACAGAGGGGATGAAGAGTGACAAGAATTGATTTATGTTGTATATATTATGATGCGGCTGTTAAACCTACCACGAGACACTAATCAAATTGCATAGCTCTACACACATTATATTTATCACCTGATAGGGCGAACATTAGCCCTGTTTAAACATAAGGGGACACAATTCTCAGAATGATTGCCTGTGGGTCTCAAATGCTGAGGCAGCACTATGTACACACTGCATTCTGTGGTAAAATCCAGGGCTTCTCCAGCTCTCAACAAAACCTTCTGTACAAAGGGACTCAACCCATTAAATTTAAAAAAAAAATTCTATCTGGAGCCCAATATGCTATTTGACAATCAGGTGCATCAAGAAACTTCCAGAGAGCCAGAAGGAACTCAGCCTGTCATTCCCAGGCTAAGGTCACAAGGACCTCCTCTTTTACCTTCATAGGTCCTTTCCAGAGTCACTCCCAAATTCTCAGCTCTACTTTAATTAATTCACACTTTGTCACTCTGTGATGCATTCTGAGTCTGGGACAACAGGAAGGAGTAAGAAACGGGATGTGTATCAGGTGGGACTAGTGTGAGTGAACAAAGCACCACTCACGACTATAGATCCAGGCTCCCAGATAATTACAGACACTCCAGAGAAGGAAGAGCAAGTGTCTGCATCACCTGGCCTTAACAGAGTGATCTCAGATACCAAAGATCTATTCCAGTTAGATCACTGGTTTCCAAACCTGTATCGGCCTGTTGTGATCTTACTTAAATCAAAAGCACAGATCAAAAGACAGGCCCAAATTGACCAAATCACTGTCAGAGAGGGATCCCTAATATATTTCTTTGCCAATCCAGATGAAAGTGATAGCTCATCCGTACTTGGAAACAGTATGTCTAGGTCACCTTGAGCCACCCACCAGAGTCATCCTCGGTGTCCGAATCATCTGCTGACGGCTGGGCAGAAGCTGGTAGCTCTGCTAACTTGAGGTCATACTTTCCTTCCTTCCCCATTCTGTATGAATTGGTGCTGCCTGTGTCCCACTGGACTCTTATCCAGCCATCTTCTCCCAACTCACCAATCACACGACCCAGGCCAGGAGGAAGTCCATCCTATGAAAGCCAAAGTAAAGATCAGTAGAGACAGTACCTCTGTTGTTCAATCTTCACCAGCATTCCCCTAGAGACAGTCCCACACGGTGTCCAATTGGCCACAAACTCTGGATAGGGGGGTGCACCACTGCAGAACGGTGATAGGCTTGAACTATTAACATGACTAATTCCAAACCCAGTATAAAAAAATATACACCTAGGATCATCACTTCATATTAAATGCCATGAAAATAGCTTCCCCATGCTGTATTCTTCTATTCTGACATACTTACTTTTCTATTTTAAAAAGATAAAAATTTTGGGCTTTTTAGTGGCTATGAAGTTGACTCCGGCACATGGTAATATCACCCATGTGCATCAACATTGAGCTGCATGCCATGGGGTTTTCAAGGGTCAGCCCTTCTAGAAGCAGATCACCGCGTCTGCTAAGGCACTATTGGTGATTTCGAGTGGCAATCTTTGGGCTATTATTATTTGAACTAGCAGTTTGTACCACTTTAGGACTCAAAGTCTTTGCTACCTTTCGTTTTACAAACAAAAAGGCCATCTCAAATTGATTGTGCTCTAAGCAAATGAAGAGATGGCACTGTCCAGTATGACGACATCAGCTGTGCCCGAGGTCCTTACCCTGCAGTGATTCAAAGGATTGACAACCCCAAGAAAGCACGAGCATCTGTGTTTCCTTATTCTGCTTTTTCCCTTTGGAACCGAGTCTAGAATCTCTGTCTCCCATTGGTATGAGACACCTGTTGTTAAGACACTGCTAACTGTGCCAGGACACTTTCAATTCTAAGAGAATACTGGATATGCTCATACTGAAATATGAGGTTACGAAACCTAGACATGGCAGGAATGTTAAACCACACCTGAGAATCATCTTTTTCTATCTAGGACAGCGGTTCTCAACCTGTGGGTTGCGACCCCATTGGGGGTCAAACGACCCTTTCACAGGGGTCGCCCGATTCATAACAGTAGGAAAATTACAGTGATGAAGTAGCAACGAAAATAACGTTATGGTTGGGGGTCACCACAACATGAGCAACTGCATTAAAGGGTCATGGCATTAGGAAGGTTGAGAACCACTGATCTCAGAGGAACTGACAAAGATCTGGAAGAGGCCTGCCATAAGAGGGTGAAAATTTGACTGCCCAGCCACCAAAATGTGTGTTGCACCACTTGCAACGTGGAACTCATGGTCCACGGTGACTATCTCTGCCTTAGAGCCTTTAGGACACTACCGTACACAAGGAGTGCTTTTCCCTTTCCATTGTTCATGTTCACTGCTGTCCTGGTACACATTTGAGCTACTGCCAACAGTGTACCAAAAGGAAAATCATTTTTGTGTACACAGTAGGGCACATTTCTCTGTACTCAGAAGTCACCAACTCTTGCATCATATGTTATCTATCAACTGCATGTTTCCTGAGTTATGGTACCTTTTATTTCCAATTTTCACACTAATAACATACATATTAGAATATCTTAAGATGTGGTTAACCTGTGACTCGTGTGGTAACGAAACCTCTGCATACCTGATCTCCCCATTTCCAGTCCACGCCTCTCATGACCCTGGTTCCAATCTTCATCATGGCTGCCAGCTCTGGACCTGACACAGGAAGCTGCACAGGAGTCGGCTCCTTTCTCGTTTCTTCCAGAACGGTGGCTGATGCTCCTCGGGATGAAGCATTCATATCTTCTTCTACATTATCAAAACTAGGCCCTGTTACAGAATCAAAACAGTAGTTGAGCCATAATTTTTTTTTGATTTCCTAATCTTAAAACACACAAACAATCACCGGGTACTGAAGAAGATTATACAAAAGAATCTATAATGTATCCTTTATTTATAATATAAAAATTATTAAATGTGTACTGATTAGCTCTAGGATTTTTTAAAAAGAAAAAGAAAACACAAATTAAATTCAAGCATAATTGGAAAAATTCTTTAGAAGGAAAAGATACTCAACCTTTTTTTAACCATAGAAAAAAAAGAAAAAAAGATAACCACATAAAAGCTTAACAATGAAAAATTACAAACTTTAATTATGGTACTATATAGTTCTGATACATGTCAGGCAGAGAACCAACTCCTATAAACATCCTAGGAGAGTGACTCTTCTGATAAGCTTCCCTGGAAGACATTTCACACATTGTCTCAAATCACTGAGCATCTTTGTAAAGCATATGCAGCCTTACTGACTTTACTTTGCCACCTTTATTGTAATAAATAACCAGCAGAAATATGATTGTATGTGAGCCTTATGAGTCTCCCTAGAGAATCACAGAACTTCATAAGCATCTTACACAGTTGAAGCAGGCAGCAATGCACTTAACTAGGTAACGCTGACAAACTGAAACAGGTAATAGCACTTTCTGGGAAAAGACAGGTTAAAATGGCAGAGTCTGACAATTGTTTGACACCTGGGTTGCTATGGAAACATCTATAACATAAAAGGGCAGCTAAGGTGTGGTCAGAAGAGTAAAATTTGCTGATGGATTTGAAGACAACAGGCTTCTTGAAACCTCTGGCTGCCTTCAGCAGACTCAGGAGTGGAGCAGGATCACAGTGAGAGGAAGTAAAGTACAGCAGAGTGACACCTTTGGTTTTCGTTCTCTCCACCCGGGTGGGAATAGATCCGAATCTCCCTAAAGGAATGCTTTCACTAGCCAAAAAGGTATTAAGTTTATTTCTCTCACCTCGTGTGCGTGTGTGCACACACGTGCGCATTTGGGGAGCGGGAGGTGTTGGCAAAAATAGGGCTGCAACCTCACTCCATACACAAGAATAAACTCAAGGTGGATCACAGACCTTGAGGTTAAACCCCAAACTATTAGGGCCATCAATGAGGGAATTGGGTCAAACCTGAGAACCTTGGCACAGGGATTACATAAGCTATCGGAAATAGGGAAGGACACCAAAACAGAGGAAGCACAAATTGACCAGTGGGACATATTAAAAATAAAACACTTATGTACATCGAAAGAATTCACCAAGAGAGTAATAAGAGAGACTTGAGAATGGGAAAACATCTTTGGCAATGACACATCCGACAAAGGCCTTATTACTAAAACCTATAACACACTTCTAAACTACAACAAGAGAAAAACCAATTGTCCACTCAGGAGGTGGCCAAAGGATCTGAGCAGGAGTTTCTCAAGGGCAGAAATCCAAATGGCCAATAAATATATGAGAAAATGTTCCAGATCTCTAGCCATAAGAGAAATGCGAATTAAAACAACTATGAGATACTACCTAACACCATCAAAGATAGACCAATTCAAGAAATCAGAAAGTAATAAGTGTTGGAGGGGATGCAGAGAGATAGGAACTCT
>NW_022111379.1:29224084-29239329 GCF_000313985.2 Echinops telfairi
TGAATGAGGGGGAGTGCAGAGTGGGGACCCAGGGCCCATCTGGAGGAAATTGGACATCCCCTTGCAGAAGGGCTGTGGGGAGGAGAGGAGCAAATCAGAGTGTAGTGTAGCAATGATGAAATATGCAATTTTCCTCTAGTTCTTAAATGGTTCTTCCCCCCACTACCATGATCCCAATTCTACCTTACATAACCGGCTGGACCGGAGGATGTACACCGGCACAGACAGGAACTGGAAATACAGTGAACCCAGGACAGATGAACCCCCCAGGACCAGCAGAGAGAGTGGCGATATCGGGAGGGTGGAGGGAAAGTGAAGGAGAAAGGGGGAACAGATGACAAGGTCTACATATGGCCTCCTCCCTGGGGGACGGACAGCGGAGAAGTGGATGAGGGAGCGTCAGATGGGGTAAGATATGATAAAATAATAATACTTTATAAATTATCAAGGGTTCAGGGGGTGGAGGGAGGAGGGAGGGAGGGGGAAAAATGAGCTGACACCAAGGGCTCGGGTGGAAAGCGGGTGTTGTGAATTAACATATGAACTAATGTGCTGGACACAAATGATGTATGTACTGATTGTGATGAGTTGTATGAGCCCCTAATAAAATGATTAATTTAATAAATAAATAAAATAGGGCTGCAGTAAAATTTTAAGGGGGGAGGGGCTAAAAACAATCCAGCCTTTCTTAAGCTTAGTCACCACACATCCTAGTGAGGGTCGTTATCAGCAGTTCTTGTAGGTGGTAGTGGTATTTGGCGTCATCCAGTCAATTTGGACTCACAGACAATAATTTGTCAGATCCTCAGCAAGTTAAACACATAATTACCATATGACCCAGAAATTACCCCATGACTCTTTAAGAACAGACTCCAGAGTTGAAAAATGTTATTCAAATAAAACGTGTACATCAGTAAGAGTCAAAATATTTCTTCTGTGGAGCTCCTGAAGGGTGAAACAGCGGAAGTAGTGGCTGAGGGCAAACACATAGCCCGCTATGCCAACAGGACTCCTGGTAATGGCAGCTCAGTAAGTAAGTAAGAGGGTAATGAAAAAGTTCTGGAAATAGATAATGGTGATGATTCCAAGTACTATTGTGATTCTACTCAATGTCAATGAATTGTGCATGTTCAAATGGTAAACTGTGGATTACATGTAGAGGACCACAACATTTTTTTTAAAAAGACGGATGGTGGCAAAATTTGCTATTTTCAAACCTGGAATTTTCAAATTTCACATTTTCTTTAGAAAAACCAGTTTCAACCTACCTATCAGTCGTAGTGCAGTCTGAGTGAGGGCAAGCATTCCCGAGTTCAGCAAGAGGTTCAGGTTGTTTGCACCGTGCTGCAGCGTCAGCATGCTAAGCATCACCAGGAGAAAGCGAGCTTGTGGGATCGTTCCCAGGCTTGGTCCTGATGGGTTTTCATTGGTAATGGTTTGCAGGGGAACTGGCTGGATACCTAAGAAGCATTAATACCCACATCAATTCCTTGCATGTGAATTTAGTAATATATGATGCAGAAAGAATTAACAATTTTTAAAATATCACTTTTCAGTAGAAGTCCACAGGGTAAGGGATAGTGTCGGGCAACTCTGCATTGATAAGTGATGATCCTGTCACATTCATTGCACATGGTTATCTCCATCTGTCTATAAAATTCACCACACTGTTTTAAGTATCTTCTAAATATTACTTCATTCCTTTCTCAATTAATTCCAACTGTATGTTTAAATTCCTTGCACAAAACCAATCCTAAGATTTCTCTGTAGATGTTTACCTCCAGCGGTATTAACAAAGGATACAGGCATTTTAGAGTTTATAGTATAAGTTAAAAAAACACAACAAACTCACTACTATTTAATCAATTCCAACTCATAGAAACCTTACAGTGCAGAGTAAAGTAGTCCCCTATGAGTTTCTGAGACTTTCACTCTTTTCTAGAGGAGTAAAAAGCCTTGTCTTTTTCCCACAGAGCAAATAGTGCTTTTGAACTGTGTATTAAGTGGCTAGTAGCCCTATGTATAGCCCACTGTGCGACCCAGGGCTCATCAATATGATTTAGACACATGAAAATATGTCAAACTTTTAAAACTTTATTATTCTATAATATTTTTAAGATTATGTCTTTTGCCAAATTTTGTTTGGAACTTGAGAGAACAAACAGCAGCTTTGATTATTATTCTAATGTTGTTAGGTGCCACTGAGTCACTTCTAACGCATAGTGACCCAACGTGTAACGGAACACAGCACTGCCCAGCCCTGCACCACCCTCACGACTGTTCTTATGTTTGCAGCAGTCTGTGTCAGTTCATCTTGTCGAGAGCCTTCCTCTCGTTCGCTGCCCCTCCACTTTACCAAGCATGAAGTCCTTTTCCAAGGACTGGTGTCTACTGTTAACATGTCCAAAGAAGAAATTTCATCATCTTTGCCTCCAAGGAGCCTTCTGGCTGTACTTCTTCTAAGATAGATTTGTTTAGTTCTTTTGGCAGACCTTGATCCTTCCAATATTCTTCAATAACACCATATTTAAATGTATCAATTATTTCTCAGTTTTTCTTATTCAATATCCAATTTTCACATGCAAAAGAGGTGACTGTAACTACCACAACTTGGGTCAGGTGCACCTTAGTCTTCAAAGTAACATCCTTGCTTTTAAACACTTTAAAGAAGAATTGTGCAGCAGATATACCTAATGCAATGTTATAAACACAGTTTCCATAACATATCATTAAGAGCCAAACTATGAAATAATGCTAATATAGATGTCATTTGAAAACAATATTTGAATAACCAGATATAATTTTAAAACTCACCAAGCTCTTTAAATTTGACATTTGCATCCATCAAAATATTCCGAATATTCTGAACAGCCCAAGCATACAGCTTGCCAAAAGTGACCTCCAGCAGCATTCGGTTAAAAGGTGGAATCAGATCAACATCCTTTAAACAATCTGTAAGGGGTTCCCTTGGAAACAAAGATAAATAATTGTTACTTAGAACACGGTCACATGTTGAACTTTAATGGAACAATGTTTGCTGCCAGTTTTCCTTAGGAAAATAAAGTTTATAAAATTTACCCTATATTGATTCCTTCAGGAATAAGTCTTTGCCATCCACAAAACATCGCATATTGCACAGATGGAAGTAAGAAATTTTTGGTTGCCAGTTTTAAAATTGTATCTATCCCTTCCAGACGAACCTCTGCTCTCTCCAACTGCAAAATATCAACACATATTCTTAAGTGTTGAGTATATCACGTTATACAGAGAATAAGCTCTCAACAAAGTTTACCTGTTTTAGCAAGCACTTCCTCATTTTTTCCACATCCACTGGCTCTTCTTTAAGAGCAAATTCAGCTATTGTACTAAGAAGGGAGGACTGTGGATAGAGACCCTGGACATTCTGCGTCAACCATTTGTACTTGTGGACACCTGTCACTGTACTCAACAGTGGTTGCCATTTATCCTAAAAAAGGAAAATAATTTAAACATTATTTACTTTAATAAAATATAAATAATGCCAATAAGTTTTACATGGGAAAATATTTTAAATTTACTACCATGGCAAAATTATATTTCTATGTCACAAATGTGCATATTAATGAATTTACAGTAACCAACAATTAATCGGAAGGTTGATTATTCAAACCCACCAGTGAATTCACAAGAGAAAGATGTGGTAGTCTTCTTCCACAGTGACTTACAGCTTGGGAACCCAATGGGGCACTGCTACTAGGTACTACAAGGTAAGTCAGAATCAACTCTAGAGCCAATTTTGTTTTATTCTGATGCTTTTTTTGTACTTTAGATTTGGAATGTGTTAACTTGGCATGCAAGTTTAAATTATCAAGCTTACAGTAAATTATCATTCTTATTGGTAGACTGAGAGACTGGTACAGTTTCCAAAACAAAAAATATTGTCAACAAAAGACTGGTGAATAAATAATGATATAATAAACTCCTAAAAATAAAACATCTCTTCGTATATGTGTCGGACCAGAAAACTCAAACTCAATGCCATTGAGTTGATTTTGACTCATAGCAACCTCTATAAGACAGGGTAAAACTGCCCCTGTTGATTTCTGAGACTATTTCTTCACAGGTATAGAAAGCCTTATCTTTCTCCCGAGGAGTGGATGGTGGCTTCAAACTGCTGACCTTGTGATTAGCAGCCCAATGCATAACCACTATACCACCATGGCTCCTCATGAGTGCTCACAGCACCATAAATTAAGGTTACTGTGCATCACTGGGGCATAGATACAGACACTTTCACTACATTCACTATCCTACAGATGCTAAAGTACAAAACAACAAGCCTTGTAGATTCTTTTGCTGTGTACTATATTTCTATTCAAGCAGTTTCAAACATCCAAAAGATACTTTACCTTGGGTGATTTCATTGTAATGGGTCTCTTATCCATACTTAGAGGACTATGAGGCAAAATGCAAGCTTCTTCTAAATCACTCTCTTCATTTCCAATTTTTTCTTCGTCATTAATAGATTCTGCTTTTTTAGGAACTATGTTTTAAAAATCATTAGTTTTAAAATAAATCTTAAGTATAATTTTTAATTATGAAATTTTAAAATTTGTATTACAGAGTATCTCTACACGGAAATTACCATGTTAATTGAAATGCTCAAACTACAGAAGTAAAATGCATCACAGTCTCACATGATCTGAAATCTAGCACTCACACTGAGCTCCAGGGGCAGAAAGACGGTCAGTGAGGAAGGCGGCAATAGGGAAAAGCCAAACCGGCAGTTTTAGCACCTGTAAACATTGTCTTAAAGGGCTAGGTGGGCTGTGTGCATTTCTGCCTTTTTTGCAAGTACCCAGTCTGCTAAAGTAGCATGAAAAGTAGCCACAAACTATATTGGAAACAAATAGAAATGGCTGTGCTAAAAAATAAAACAAAAAACTTTATTGCAATTGAAATTTCAAATAATTTTTATACGTCAAAAATCCTATTTTTGTGTGTTTTCTAACCACTCAAAAATGTAGAAACTATTTTCAGCTCATGAACAGCACACAAAAGCTATCAGGGTCTGATTTGGACCATAAACCATGGTTTGCCAATCTATCTTTCTCCATGGCTCTACCAACAAAATCAACCACATTATCTTTTTTCAATGTAATCCTCTTTAATTAGGAACGTTTCTACTGAAATTGAAAAGTGATAGATATTATTTCTTCTACATTTTTGTCTCTTTCAAGGCTTCTAGTCAAATTCTACTCAGAACAAGATAAAATTATAAGCAACATATAATACACCTGTGCAGAATACAGTTAGCTTGGCAGGCTTGAGTTTCTCAATCTTGCACATCACAAAGAAAGGCATGCCTATCAAACTAGTCTCTGGTTAAAATAACCGCTAAGCCCATGGTAAAGGGGTTTGTTTTTGTATGCTCTAAGTCCTTAGACCATGCTGTACCAGTTTTAAGTTTATATAAACATTATGTGTCATGCTGAATGCCTGAGCTTTTTGTTTACTGGTTTTAATTTTGGTAGTGGTAGGGGAGAGAAGAGTTACAGTCTGAGTTAGTTAGCTGAAGTTAGTCACATGGACACTGCCTCCCTAGTTGAATGATGCACAGTAAAACCCAAGATACCAAGGTGTTGGTAACTTTCCCTGGTTGACAATATTACTCATGTACTCTCACAATACAGATGATGGAAAAATAAGCCCCTATGTGACTCCAGATTTAGAGGACACCTGGAAGCCTGTGCACTGGTTTCTTCTGGACTGCTCCTATGCACGTTAGCCCTTGTCAATTTAAATCTGTATGCTTTCCCTGCATAAACCGCATCTATGACTATAACAGCTCTCATGTGTGCTATGAGTCCTTTTAGTAAGTCAATGAGCCTATGGGTCGTCTGGGACACCAACACAACATGGGCTTATTAATTATTAATAGCTTATAACTTATTTAAGTTCCCAACATTGTTCCAGACATCACAATAAAAATATTAAAAAGCCCATAAAAAGAAACTTTAAGAGGTGGAATGAGGGTTCAGAAGCCATGGGTATGAAATATGCAAGTGGTAAAGGAAGATTATTCTCTCTCAAAATTGAGACAAGCCTATCTCCTAATCCTGCCATTCTGCTATGGGTTTCTTGCTTCCTGGGCTAAAGGGATCTCAGGTGTTAATGCCGTGTCTTTTTGATCGAGAACATTTCTACGATTTAGAGAAGTATTATGGCTTAAGAGTTTGCACAAAAATAATCAATTTAGAATGAGTTCTGGAACATGTTGGTCTTTCATGCCATTATTGTTCAAAATGACCATCAAAAAAACTCAATGAATTAGCATTGTTTAAAAAGTTGATCTGTGAATAATTCATATTTCATAAGAGCATAATAAGAAACATCTCAAGACAAGTTTAAAACCACCCAACTTGTAAACTGTTTTACGTATTCCTAATCAAATATTAGGCATTAATAAAAAGCGTTTTTCTTTCCCTACCCCGTGTCAGGGTGCTTCCTTAAAACTATCAATAACTCTTTAAATTCCCTTCTAGAAAAACTCCGTGTATCAGAATACTCAGTATTACCAAAGAAAAAAATTTTTTTAGTTTTAAAATTACTGTAAAGATAAAATTATTGCTATCAGAGTAATTAATACAGACACTAAAAATCTCCCAACAATTTAGTAATGTTTGCAGTACATTTTCAGTAGCAACTTACTATGTATTAGAAGATGAAACATTCTATTCCAAAATTTCATCATTATCTATTATCTTGAAAAATAGCAAGTTTTTATATTTGAAAATAAACACATATAACAAGTATACAACAGTGCCACATATTGCAAATAGTAGTGAATGGCTTACTTCTGAAAACACAGACAACTACAAGGGAAATTGATAGTATTTCCTATCTTTCATATTCTTACCTCTCTTTTTTCTTCGTTCTCTAATTATCTTCTGAGCTATCCTCCTCCAACGGGGCAAAGAACTTAGCAGCTTAAACTTAGATATTACAGAAAGGTCATTACAAACTGCAGGCCTCAGTTCATTAAAAAGGAATCTCAAACGTTCAATGACAGGTGCACAGACCTCCTTGTATGAACGGCCCTGTTCTTGGTGTGTCTGCAGAATTAAATATGAAAAGACAACTTAATAACAAATAGTTTAAGAGTGTCTGCAAGATATGGAAAAAAGAAAATTAAAATCTATTTACCTTTATTAGTGAGCATTTCGCTTGATAGACAACTCTGCACACATCTACCACTGATTTAGGCAGTGTTCTGTATTTTACTTGTTCAATGCTAAGTGTACCTGTGTGAACTAAAGATAATGCCACATGACCTGTATGTAAAAAACATTTACAAAAGGGAAAGAATAAATGCATAGCACATGTGAGTGAGAGACCCTACATCACAAATAATATACATTGACACCCAATTGCATACCTAAATCCTCATGTTTTAAGAGGCAACAGAGCAGCAAACGGCCAACTTCTTCCACAGGATGCTCAGGAGGAAAGGTGATTGGTGTGGTCAAATGGCACTGCTTACAGTATCTTTCTATTTGACACAGAAAGTCCTGCAACAGAAACAGCAAGAGATCAGTTCAGAATCATCTTCATAGGTTCACAATAACCCTAGACATGCCACAGCTTCTGATGTACTTTTAATCAGTAAAGTTTCTCATGATTCCTAGAAAATGAATCAAACTAGTCATCCCAAAAGCAAGCTTGCAGGTGATATCTGAAACCAGGTATGGAATAAGTTAATAAAGACAAGTAGTATTATATACATGCTAAGCTCTAAGGTTTACACAAGGACATGCAGTAGGATGACTCAGTAATGGGTGTTGTGGAAAGTTAAAATCTTTCTGTGACTGATCCTCAGAAGCAAGCTTACCTTAACAGTGTGGTCCTGCATGTTGTTGTCAGCAATGGCTTGCAGGAAGGCCTGGGTATGGTCCCCCAGGGCCCATCTGTGGGCACAGAGTCGGGATTTTCTGGCAGGAGTGCCACCAGGAGAGCTGCAATGGTCCTCATCCTTCTCCTCATTATAGCTGTAGTGGATCTGGCTTGTCTGCAGGCCTCCAGAGAAGATGGATGACTGGAGCCACTCTGGCCAACATAGTACAGAGAATGAGTGTACTCATCACACATAAATATTAAAGAAAAAGATGCTGAACGAATACTCTTTAGAGATGAACAGCATCACTTACATGAGAGTTATAGCTGATATAATAATATATGTTAACTGACAGCTCTTATATCTAAGTGGTCAGGTAACACTTTCTGGTTATCAAAAATACCTTAGGCATGGTATCAGGACTGGGTATAATACAACCAAATCTTTGAGAGCCAGGGACAAGAGGACGACCTTGTTTCTCAGGTCTTATCAATGTTCTATTTTTGACAGGGTGCACTCACCACTTTTTTTATCACTCACTTTAATAACACATATTGAAGTTCTCCTTCTCTGACAAATTTCTGCTTTACATAACTTACAACTTTCATAGGTTTTGCTGTACCTTCAGCCCACCATTTACTCTACACCTTGTCTGAAGCTGTCCTAGTTTCATACACACCATGTGAGGAGGATGGGGGCTCTGAATTCTAACAAGGAGGCTGGCACCCAAGCACCATGTACATAATTATTCATTAAATCTCTACTGAAATAACTGTATGCAATCAAATACTAAAGGTGGTAAGAAAATGTGAAGGAGAAAGATCAGAATGCTTTAAAGGGTGCATTAAAGATTAACTGCGGACATGAAAACCCAGCAAAGCTACAGAATAAGATACAAGCGAGGAGCACACCCAGCAGAGGAGTGGCACTGGAGGGTTACAAAGGAGAGTACCATGAAGGCACGATGCATAGACCCAAGGCATTTGTAGAGTAAGAAGAACAGCACACGGTGTGCAATTTTTACTAAGGGATGGCTCATTAGAGATATGGCAATCCAACAAATACTGAAACTAGGATAAACCAGGTCAGATAGGAACATGTACCCAAACTCAATGGGAATGCAAATTTTTTTATTCTTTTATTTTATTCTACTTTTTTTTTTTTTGCATTTTTGGGGAATGCAAATTTTAACTGTTTGTAATAACCAATGGAAAATTCCCCCCAAATTAAGAAATCAATGTGAACCATGAGGTTTTCTTAATAATTGTGTGATCAAAATACTTTCCTAAAACTCAAGCAATTAGACTGGGATGTCCCCAGATAATTTCAATTTGTATTCCGTAAACCACCATTATTAATTTTCACAAGTCAAATCTAATCATGATTCTATACCCCTAACCATACTCGTACCTCTACCCTTACTCTGTGTCCTCCTCTTCCCCGTCTCTACTTAAAACACCTGGGACTTCCTCCTCGTTGAATAACCACACAGTTCACACAGTGGTTTCTACAGGAAGACCTAGTTGATCTCTAGAGAGGGTCACTCAATTGGTGCTCACTGTCCTCCTCCTATCACTATTTCCTGAACTTGTCTCCTCAACTTGCCGAACTAAATGAAGACAGTTTTGCCTCAACTCTTTGAAGACGAGGATAGTGCTGCCACAACTGGAGGAATCTGCAGGGAGCAGACACATACACTCAAGAGCCTGGCACTCTCACCCACTCAATTCCCTATCTGACACAACACACACACCATAATATACAAATAGTTTGAAACCCTGCTCTCCTCAACGATGCCCTCACACTCTGTGTTTCTATCCAGATGTGCCCACACCCAGCTTGCAGGGAATCTAATTTCCTTTCAAGCCTCAGTCAATTGCTATGCTCCCTATGAAGCTGTTCTCTCCCCTGAAGCAACTTACCAATGTCTCCATGAGAACCTAAATCAAACTAAATTGTACCCTTATCTGCTTATGTTGTTTCGATCAACCACAAAGAGATGATCCTCAAGGCCGAAGCAGGCTTTAGTCATCTTTACACACTGAAAGCCTTGCCTGGAGACCTGCACATAACCCAATTGTTCATCAGGTGCTTCTTAGATAAATAAAGGGCAAAAAAATGGAGAAACATACACAATAGGAAGAAAAATGTAAACCCACTTTATGAGCCAGGGAAAAAATAAGTTACCTCAGGTGGTTATGAATATTGCCATACCTACAACATCTGTCTCCAAATCTGGCAGAAGCCCAATTCTCAAACAGTGTTTCTCCCCAAAAAGAACAGATAGCCCACATCATGTGCGCAATATCTAAGTATTTGGTGACAATATGGGTCCATCAGTAAATTCTCACACAGGACATAGGTCATAGGACGCTTACATACCAGGAAGCTCTGTCTCACCACACACCATGAGAATAAGATTGGTTTAGTTTATTACTTGTCCTCATTCCAGCTGTGGAACTCTTCTTTTCTCCACTCTTAATCGACTTATAGCTCAACCAAAATATACTCATCAGTTCACAGAAAATAAAAATGCTCTTACTGGCGCATTCAACCTCAACAGGAGAAAGTGGTGTACTCATTGCTAAATAGGAAGCATGTAATCCGAGAAGAAGGCCCAGATTTCTCTCTGTGTCTATAAGCGGTGAAGATAGACTTCCCAGGTCTGGTATGGTAATGATTTCTTGGTCAGGCTAGGGAAAACAAATTTCATTATCAGTTGAGAAAATAGGGTTAATTAAGAAACATAAAACCAAGATATGACAAAACAATAATAATTTATAAATTATCAAGGGTTCGTGAGGGAGGCGGAGCGGGGAGGGAGGGGGGGAAACGAGGCGCTGATATCAAGGGCTCAAGTAGAAAACAAATGTTTTGAGAATGATGGTGGCAACAAATGTACAAATGTGCTTGACACAAAGGATGTATATTTGGATTGTGGTAAGAGTTGTACAAGTCACCAATAAAATGATTAAAAAAAAGATTTCAGAAATTATAAGCCTTAATATTGTAACGTTAATTAAAATACGCTGAAATTCATTAGACTATTAAAGCTTTGTAAATTTTTTTTAAGAGCAACATAAAACGAAGAAATGGAGTGATTTACATCCTTAAACAAGCCTTCTCATCAAATGGAGACAACCAAATGCCCTGGGTGCCCCATTCCTATACCCTATAATTCTGAGTTTCTGTTCGCATGCTAAACAATAGAAACCAAACAAACCGCACATTATACAAAGCAGACGGCAGATACAGAGTACTGCTGGTGGAAAAACCAAAGTTCAGGTAAAGAACTTAAGTTAGAAAATTCCGTAGGGAACCAAAGAGAAGTTCCCACAGTGATTGTACATAGTGCTTCAGAAAATAATCACATGTATATTAGAAATTATTACATGTATAGAGCCAAATGAGAAATAAAAATATAACAAGCACTGCAGATTACTAAGCTATTGAGTCGTGACCATAGAGGAAGCAATATATTCCAGCAAAATTAAAACCTGTTCAAAAAAGAAAGCACAAATCCAAAAAATATGAAATGTTTCCAGCCTCCTTGAATAATTTATAACCAAAGTAGTTTTTCGAATCATAAAATACCTATGTCTTACCCTAGTGGCATTTAATAAATTTGATTACCTCCAACAAATCCATTTCAGCTCAGAGTGACTTATATAGGACTTGCAAGATTATAAATATTTACATGACAGATTTACATTATAAGGCCTCAAATTTTTTCTGAGAACCAGCTAGTGGATTTGAACCTTGGACTTGTAGTCAGCAGTCCAATTCTTACCTGACAGTGTCTTAGGGACCCTTCCAATCTAAACATATTAACTCCAGTGTTCATGAATATGCAGGGAAGATAAATTTCTACTGTAAGGAATTATGATTATCACTTTTCACAAAAATGTTTATTTTATTAAATATAATATATGCTTATTTCTTATTCAAGACAATAATCCACTCGAAATTTCGATATAAGCTTACAATAAAATTAGAAGGACCAAGGGGCTCTCCTTTTGGTGGAAAAGATCCTGTTATATCTTACAAAGCAATACTTTTAAAATAAAATTTTAAGACCAAAACATCAAAAATCTTAACAGAAGTTAACTGTAAATAAGTTTACAAAAAACTCCTTTTTTTTTTATGTTTATACTTAATACTCTCAAAACCAAACCAAACCCACTGCCATGGAGTGTCTCACAGTGACCTTACATAGGGTTACCAAGGCTGTAAATCTTTAGAGTAGATAGCCCCATCTATCTTCCAAGGGGCGGCTGGCAGATGGTGAACCACAAACCTTGTGGTTGGTAGTCTAATACTTACCAGAGAGTGCCATCTGGCCTCCTTTATTAACTACCCTTTAAGGCAAAGCCATCCTACCCACCACATAGAAGCCAATCCTGCACACAACCTTACCTCCAAGTACTGGCCCACACAGAAAGCGTGCATTGATTCACGCGTGTCTTCAAACTGCAAAGCAGCTTCCAGAGCAACCACTGGGTCTTCTCCTGCAAACTGAGCTAGAAAAAGAAAAAAGTTATAACTACAAAGCAATATGATTTCAACACAATTTGCCTAAATATTTTTATTACAAAAACAGAGAAGAGTAGCAGGGTCTTGTGCAGTGGTGGGATTCAGCCAGTTTGCATGAGTTAGGCAGAACCGATACCTAATTTTTTGTTGAGTTCGGCAAACCAGTTTTTAAAATGACACTTATAATCAGGGTTTTCTCTAAGCTGGGCAAATCACAAGTTCACATTCTTCACTCTGTTTTCATTTTCATCTGTGTAAAAGTGTATTCTAACTCCCGCAGAAAGTTCATTCTGTCCATAGGTATAAAAATTTAGATAGAATTATGCTTACATTTATATAGTTCATAAAACTCATACTTTTGATGATATATACATTTTTATTCCCTGGCATTAAACAAGCATATATAAAAAGGTGCCAAATGATCAAAGGGTAACACCTGCCAGTCATTTCAGTTTGTGTTACCCACCCCAAATTCCCACAAGATATACTGAGTGTACTGGTGTTCCCAGATTGGTAAATTCAATAGGAAGCTAGGACACAATGAACCAACAGAAATGTAAGGGTCCATATGAAAAAAAAAGTTGATATGAACTTATAAGTAAGTTGTAGCCAATCTCAAGATAGGAATAAATTGCAATTTCTCAATTTTTGGAGCCATAATATTGGAATATTGAAGAAGTACAAGTTCCAAGGAAAACATGTGAAGAACAACTGTCCATATTTAATGACATTTTTAATTACCAAATTTTTATTAATGGTTATCAAGATTTCAAGGAAAATGTCCTAAAAATTTCCCAGAAGTATACAATTCATGAAAACTCTCTTATAACATAATCTAACTTTGTATACCTCTCTTATTGTTCTTATTTAAGTATTAACTGTATGAAATAATAAATTACCTTTGGTACATCCTATACTTAAAACGGTCATTAGGGCAGTGAACCAGTTGTTAAATTACCATATAAACTCGAGTATAAGCCAAGGCACCTAATTTTACCACAAAAACTGCATTAAAAATGTGCTGAAAAACTCGGCTTATACACGAGTATAGACGGTATTTTAATCCCTCCACTGGTCCTGTAGTACTGAGGCCAGGACTCTATCCTCGGTTCTAGAAGGAGCCTGTGCCCCAGGAAGTCTAGGCAGAAGGCCAATAGGTGTGGCACACCTGAGGGCAGGCAGGGAGAAAGGAGGCAGTACAGCCTCCTCCCCTCTGACGATGGTTAAGGCCTTGCTCCACTGCTGCTGCCTAGAGAGTAGGCAGCACTGCCAGTTCAGAACACAAACTCTTGTGCATCGTATGCAGAGCAGCTAGCTTCACACCCTAGACTATTGCACTTTGAGGGAAGTCAGCAACTCCAGGGCAGAGGAGAAGTCTGCCAGAAAAGGGAGCCCCTGTCCTACGTGGCCCCCTCGGTGTGCCCTAGTCCTCTTAGGGAGGCTGCCCAGGAGCCAACAACCATGATCTTCCCCTGCAGCAGCAGCCTATCACAAGCAGCAGTCTATAATCCCAGTCCAATCCACAGCCCCTGTCAGCCTCAGCACCAACAACAGTAACAGCAGCAGCAACTCAGGATGGGATCAGTTGAGTAACAAACCCACTGCTGTCAAGTCGATGGCAACTCACTGGGACCCTACAGGACAGGGTAGAACTGCCCTTGTGAGTTTCTGACACTGTCACTCTTCAGAGGAGTGGAAAGCCCTGAAAAGGAACGTTTACAGATGATGAGTGCCTTCCAACACCCCTGAACAGAGCCTAGTGACGGTGTCTCTTCTGTATGGAAAACCAGTTTACACAAAGGCAATTTTGGAAAAAAACACAAACAAATGCCAAGGTTATGGTTCTGTTGACCTCGACATTCCTGCAACAGCCCAGAAACCTATGTCTGTCCTGAAGGGTAATAGAGTCCAAGCTCCAATGACAAAGCAACAGGAACAAGATCTTACCAACCTGTATGTTTCTAATTTACCACTGTCTGTTGATGAGAAAGAACATGAAAATATGTTCAGACCATTTTGGGTAAGTTATTTCTACAAAGATACTCCATTATTCCAGTGGGACAGGTCATTGTGACAGAAAAATGTGAAGCTGTTATTGGTCTCTTTCATGGAAAATTCACTAAGCAGGAATTTCTGCTCCTATAAAACCTTTATGGTATTTGTGGACAGAGAGCAGAAGGGGCAAAATCTGAACAAATACAGCACCCCAGTATCATGGTAACCCCCTGAATGAAGCACGCCTGATTACTACAGTTGGAGTCTACAATTGTAATCTCTACATCTTTGGTCCAGCAAATGAGTCACCTGCCACTAGGCAGCACCAGAACATACATGCCTACAACATCAGCTATGCAATGCACCTACTTGCCACAGTACACACACATACAGACAACAGTTGTATCTGTTGAGGAGGCAAGTGGTCAGCAGCAGGTGACTATAGAGATGTCTAATGACCATGATACATATATCTTTCAACCAAATATGCAACCGGGGGATGTGCAGAAAGCATTCTTAGAAGAAGAAAAGTGTGAAGATGGAATGATCAAGCATTTCCCTAATCAACTGTATTTTAGGGCATGGACAGTTTTGCACAGGCTCTTAAAAAAGTTATTTATACTGAAATCAACTAAAACTACTTTTGCTCTAAGTTCTATAATAAGGTGCATGAAACCCTGAGATTCATCTAGTAGCTATTCCCCTTAACAGGTTTTATCTTAGTAAAGAACAAACAAAAGCTGATGGTGCCAAGCTAGCAAAAGATATAGCGACCCCAACAGACTGGTCTAGAAAACACTCTTAAAGGCCAGCGATCCTTGAACTAACTACAAGCTTTTCTTTC
>NW_022111379.1:29240854-29244068 GCF_000313985.2 Echinops telfairi
AATGTTTTGAGAATGATGAGGGCAATGAATGTACAAATGCGCTTTACACAATTGATGTGTGTATGGATTGTGATAAGAGTTGTATGAGCTCCTAATAAAATGATTTTTTTAAAAAGATATAGTGTCTGGAGTCTTAAAAGCCTGAAGGTCAACAAGCGGCCATCTAGCTCAGAAACAACAAAGCCTACATGGAAGAAGCACACCAGCCTGTGCGATCACGAGGTGTCGAAGGGATCAGGTTTCAGGCATCAAAGAAGGAAAAATCTTATCATTGTGTGCCCACGTTCCCGTTACAATCACTGAAGAAAAATGGGTGCATATTAAATGTGGTGAAGAAAGCTTATGGTGCCCAACTAACAAAAGATAAAGTACCCGGAGTCTTAAAGGCTTGAAAGTAAATAAGCAGCCATCTAGCACAGAAGCATCAAAGCCCATATAGAAATACACCAGCCCGTGTGATCACAAGGTGTCAAAGGGATCAGGTATCAAGCATCAAGGAACAAATATCACATCATTGTGAATGAGGGGGAGTGCAGAGTAGGGACCCAAAGGCCACTTGTGGGCAACTGAACATCCCCTTACAGAAAGGTCGCAGGGAGGAGACGAGCCAGTCAGGGTGCAGTGTGTAGCAACGATGAAACATACAACTTTCCTCTAGTTCCTAAATGCTTCCTTCCCACCCCCTAGCCCCCAACTATCATGATCCCAATTCTACACTGCAAACGTTTTTAGACCAGAGGATGTACACTGGTACAGATAGGAACTGTCATCTAAGACAGATGAACCCCTCAGGACCAGTGGAGAGAGTGGCGATACCAGGAGGGTGGACCGAAGGTGGGGTGGAAAGGGGAAACTGATTACAAGGGTCTACATATAACCCTGGAGGACGGACAACAGAAAAGTGGGTGAGAGGAGATATCGGATAATATAATATATGACAAAATAATAATTTATAAATGATCAAGGGTTCATTAGAGAGGGGGGAATGGGGAGGGAGGGGGGAAATGAGGAACCGATACCAAGGGCTCACATAGAAAGCAAATGCTTTGAGAATGATGATGGCAACAAATGTACAAATGTGCTTGACACAATGGATGGATATATGGGTTGTGGTAGGCGTACAAGCTCCCAATAAAATGATTTTTTTTTAAAGATTTTTATCAAATGTTATGGTGCCCCCCAAAATAGAAAAATAACTTCAATTTTCTGTGTATGCACAAAGACAATGAAGACATCCAAATATATAACAAGATTTTCATGGGTTTGTTAATTTTGATTTATTTTGATATGGATTTTTTGAAGTAGTCTAACTTCACCAATGTTGTTTTGTGTTAGCAGTGTGAGAATTATTGTAATTCACTATTGCCACCAGTGTCTTTCCTTAGTTCGCCATGTGTTTTCTTTCAACTTAGGGTGAAATGTTTTATCCTTGTATATGAATTGCAATTCGCCTTAAATCTTTTGATGCTCCAGCTATTTCAATAGAGTTAGTTCAAACTAGCCACACAGAATTTGACCAAATCAACTGGCCTATTATGCTTTGTAAAACAGCAGTATAGTACTTTTCCAGGTAGTCAATAAAAGTTGCTACTATTTCGGCCTTTTTTTTTTTAAAGACTGATTAACACAAAACAAAGGGACACCTCAATACGATGGCCTTTTACCCCTCTAGAGCTGTCTGAGCCAGCTCGGAACTACTTGTACCAACAAAAAAATGCTAAATAATAAAAAAATTCTTCAAATATAGCTAAATATTTTTATAATACAGTCACCAAAGTCACAGACACATTACAATGTGCAGGAGGGTATGCAATGCTAAAGAGAGCATTTATAAAGCAAATGCTGCTTAAAACGACACATGCTGAGGAAAAAACAGGGTCTTACCAAGAATGCTATTTCCTGTTAATGACTGAGTCTGAAAATCTTTGATGTCATATACTTTCCCACTGATGACTGTCCAGAAGCCCCCATCTTTATTGTGGTTTTCCAAATCAGCTTTGCGGATTAGTGTCACCTCTTCATTATTTTTACAGTTCTGACCTGTAAAAAATGACTCTGTACATACAGAAAACAAAATCAATCAATAAAAACATGGCTTTACATAGATAGACAGATAGATAGATAGATAGATAGATAGATAGATAGATAAGCAAGATGAGAACTAAACTATATGAAAGTATTACAAGAAGAAATAAATTCACAATCACAGTGGAAGACTGGCATCTCTCTGTATAACAAACAAAATTTCAAGCCAAAGATACAAAAGAATGAAGAACAAAACCATTTGAACAGCATAAATGCCAATGTTGATGCTACGTCAGAAACACACATTACTGTGAAGACATCGAACCGTGACCGTCTTTTCTAAGCGGCACTCGGGGACAGCAGCTGGAGGGCACAGACGGCGATCTGGGTAGCGTGCTCCGTGGGTGTGCTGACTTTTGTGCTGATTCACTGCGCTGTACAACCAGACCTGCATAAAACTCACTGCCACTGAGTCCAACTCAGAGGGATCCTAGAGGAGGTGGACTTGCTCCTCCCTCTGTGCTTCTTTATGGGAGTAGAAAGCCTTCTTTCTCCCGGGAAGGTCTCAAACTGCAGGTCTTGCAGTTAGCAACCTACTGCTTAACCACTGTGCCACCAGAGTGCCCTTATCATTGAATACTACTATATTCTGTGTGGCGAGAATAAAAACTGTGCTTGTTCACAGGAGAAAGAAGTTGTAGTGTTTGGCAGACTGTAGAGTATGAGGTGTGCATGTACAAAGACAGGAAACATGGCAAAATATTAAAGAAGCACAGAACCCACATGAAATATATATCAATGGACATTGCACCCCCTTGAGACTTCTCTGAAGGGTTAAATTTTTTTTTCAAGAGAGTTGGTATCCCATTTGAGAAGACCCTGCTGCTGCCAAAGAAAAAACATTCACAAAGATAGCACCAGATCATGATGCTTTACCTGGCAAAGTCTGCCAATCTTACAAACATTCTTCCAAGAAAAGAAATTTCTCTAGCTCACTCATAGACAATATCACGTTAATTGGTACTAAAGCCTGATTATGGATTCTGTTTTCATATTAAACACAAATAGCTTCTTCCATACCTAACTCATACTCATCACTTAGTTTCTTCCCTGACTAATATTCTAAGCTAATTAAGACTGTAGATCCAAAGCCCATTAGTAGGCCACTGGAGATCCCCCTGCAGAAGGG
>NW_022111379.1:29245078-29283778 GCF_000313985.2 Echinops telfairi
GTTGGACTTGTGGGCTTGGGCAGCATTGGGTTGGGATGTTTTCGTGATGCACCTTTTCTTTACATAAAACTCTCTCTTATACGTGAGTCACCATGGATTTGTTTCTCCAAAGTACCCAGACTAATACACATAGTAACTTCTTTTTGAGTGGAGGAATAGTGATTATCAATAACTTGTAGGCAATAACAGAAAAAACAAGCAAATATCACTTATATAATAAACAGCAAACCAAAATCAGCAACACATATTACTATAACCAATATACTAAGAAAGTTTTATTTCAGAAATGGTCAGTCTATTTAACAGGAAAAAAATAATAATTTTCAGATAAATTTAATAGACTATATGCTCATCGAGATTCAGAAAATATTTGATAAAAATAGTCATTCACAATTCAAACACTGAAGCAAGGCCAAGGTAAAAAGTGGGTTCAGAAGAGACTCTGGAACTTGCTCTTGAACACAGAGCAGCTAAAGCAAATGGAAGAAACGATGAAGTAAGAGCAGAACCGAAAATTTCAAAGGGCAGTTTAAGGAGAAAAAGTTCAGTATTATAATGAAATGTGCAAAGATCTGAGTGAGGTCAGCGGTTGGAAAATATGGCCTTGTGAAAGAAACAAAGCTGGAGATCACATGACAGAATTTTGCAAGACCAAGCAAAAGGGAGAGGACTAGCATTTCTCAAGCTGAAAGAAAGAAAGAAAACCAAATCAAGCTCGTTGCAATATTGAAGAATCTTATGGGAACATTTTTAATAATAAAAAGCAACAAAAGAAGATGGAAAGAAAACAGTCTTTGTAACAAAAAGAAATGATCAATATATATGATCAGGAATCAATAATACTCAACGACATATAAAAACTACAGCTATATGAATGAATTTAGGGTTTGCACTTAATTCTAGCCCAATCTAAGAATAATTATTTCCTGCTACATGGTCCTATTCAATGCTTGCTCTCATAAAAAGATTACTGAAGATATGGGTGCTATAGCGAGGTGTGGTAAAGAAACCGATAATACCTGGTTTTCAGAAAGAATAGCATCTGGGGTCTTAAGGGCTAATGAGGAGTCAAAAATAGTCCACATGGAAGAATGTAAGGATTATAAATAATCAAATCCAAACCCAAAGGAGGGAACAGCATCCGAGTTTAAATTCTAAACACCCAGTATGCAGAAGGCTGTGTGTGGCGCAAGCCCCAAATCCATTTGCAGGGCTCCACACACGCAGTAAACCTCCAGTGGACCCCTCAGACCATAGTCCAGGGATTTGAAAAGTCTTGTTATCAGAGAGCATTTTAAAATTCTTTATGGCAGAGGTGGTTAGATTAAAATGCAATGTCTTCTCATTTTATCTCCATTTTGAAGTTGTTTCAGTTTTCAGGTTTTCTGGGGGTTTTTTTTTGTTTGTTTTTTTCATTAAAATTGTTCTTGGTTGTTGGGTTTTTGTTTATTTGTGTTTTATATGATTTTCTGTATAAGACATGCAGGTTAGGTAAATCTTTATAGAAACAACAATTGGGTTAATAATTATGGAGGGACATAGCGGGGAAAGTTGGGGAAATGAGGAACTAACAACCTGAGTATGAGAAAAAAAGTGCTCTGAAATTGACAGCCATAATGATTATACAACTCTTCTTAATGTGACTGAACAATTAAAGTGTTTAATTTGTGAAGTATATGCTATTAAAACTATTTTTAAAAGAAAAATGGTATTTAAGGAAGAAGTCAAACCTAAACTGAAGCCATTATCTAAAATGAAGGCTCCAGGAATTGATGAAATAGCTATTAATATTTCAACAGATTAACGAAGCACTAGAAACACTCATCTATGCCACAACATGTGGAAGACAGCTACCTGGACAACTAACTGAAAGAACTCCATATTTATACCCATCCCAAATAAAGGTGAGCCAACGGAATGCTGATATTACCAAGCAATATCATTAATATCATATGCAAGTAAAATTTTGCTGAAGATCATTCAAAAACAGTTGCAGTAGTACATCAACAAAGGAGCTGCCAGAAATTCAAGCTGAATTCACAAGACAACATGGAATGAGGATTATGATTGCTGATGTCAGATGGAACTTGGTGAAAACAGAAAATACCAGAAAGATGTTTACTTGTGCTTTATTGACTATGTAAAGACATTTGACTGTGGGGATCACAACAAACTATGGATAATACTGTGAAGAATGGGAATTCTAGAACACTTAATTGTACCCATGTGTAACCATAATATACAGATGGAGAGGCAGTTGTTCAAACTGAACAAGAAATACCCACAAGGTTCAAAATCAGAAAAGGTGCGTGTCAGTGAAGTATATATACTTTTACCATACTTATTTAATCTGTATACTGAGCAAATAATACAAGAGGCCGGATTCTATTTAGAAGAATACCGTCAGAATTGAAGGAAGGTTCATTAACAACCAGTGACATACAAATGACACAATCTTGAAGCACCTGATTAAAAGTCAAAGAACGTAGACTTCAAAATGGATTACAACCTAATGTATATTAAAAAAAATCCTCACAAGTGAGCCAACAGAAAGCATGGACAATGGAGAAATGATCAAAGTTGTGAAGGATTTCATTATACTTGGCCCACAATCAATGTTCAAGAAAGTACCAATCAAGACACCAAACAATGTACTACAATGAGCAACTCTGTTTAAATTATTAAAGAGCAAAAGTGTCACTCTGAGAACCAGAGTGAACCTGACCCAATCATGGTATTTTCAAAACCCTCATATGCATAGGAAAGATGGAACATAAACAAGGATAACTGAAACAGAACTGATCCACTGAATTAACCGTGTTAGCAAAGAATGTGGAAAGCACCGTGCAGAGCCAGAACATCTCACGCCAGGAATGCTTCTAAAAAGTGAGGGTAGCAAGACATCACCTCGTGCAATTTGGACATATAAGGAGAGACCAGTCCCTGGGAAAGGACCCCATGCTTGGCGAAGTACAGAGGTAGTGAGGAAGACGTTCAATAGAATGGATTGACATAATGGCTTCAACACGGGCTCAAACCTAACAATTGGGAAGCTGATACAAGACTGAGCAGTGCTTCACTCAGTTATACATAGGCTTGCTATGAGTGAAGCTGAAATAAAGGCACCTAACAACTTCTAAATGGGATTATATTTAATTTCCAATTGCTTTTTTTACTTTTTATTATCTTTTTTCCACACCCATCAATGGAAATGGAAAATTGGTTTTTTTCTTTGTTGTCTTACACCTGGAAAGTCAAGAATAGGTTGAATTTAGAATAATATTAAAAAAGGTTATACCCATTATGGCAGGCCAGGCTAAATCTTCATGATCGTCTCTTTCTTTCCCTGGTGCTAAGTGGTTGAATCGATCCAGATGGTCTAATAGGCCGCCCAAGAGAGGAATAGCTCCAGCCTCTTGCATAAGACCAGCATTCTTACTGAGTAAAAGTGTTACAGACACTACGAGTTCTGGGAGGAGAACACCTATATAGAAAAAGAAAAATGAGGAGAAGCATTATCATTTAAAATATGAAGTTATTTATAAATGTGCTCTCTATCTTTAACTTCTAATTAATCAGAAAATAAGGGAAATTGTGTCCATGACCACAGTTTTATAGCTATTTTGAAAAAGAGCCCTTGGTTGACAAAAATGCATTTGTTTAAATACTGTGTTTCAGCACAGAACAATTACCTCTCAGTTGTTTATTCAAAATGTTTATCATTATATATGGGGTCATAAAAAGTCACTCAGTTATGTGCTATAATGTCACAAAATGAACTTACATAAATATTATTATTAGAATTTACTAAGCTTCTGAAAGGGGCAACTAATTTTTATATGACTGAAGTAAAATCAGACAACTATCATCAACTTCATTATTGAAGTACTAACATTGGTCCTACAAACCTAAATCACTAGTTATATTTGTGGTGATAAGGTTTTAACAGTAAGTAGGTGGCTTAATAGCTAATTGTTAGTAACAAAATAAATAAATAAATAAAAGGACACAGGGCAGCAAAACAAGAAAAAAAATTTAATTTAAAGAGCATATGCATACAGTATTATCTGAAAAAAACATATTTTAACTTTCATCAATCTGCTAAAATAGATACTTGTGCTGAGGATAAAATAGGTACAATACCAGTGAAGTCCCCTTCCAAGACGCAAGCCACTTCTGCAAAGTGCTGCCAACTAGTGGAAGCGACGTTGGCTGCCACAGGCAATAGATCTCCAATGTGTGTGCACAGAAGAGCTGTGTACTTTTTCAGCAAGGATCCAACACCCATTAGCTCAGGACCTTAGAAAAGATTTAGAAGATTTAATTTTCACTGAACTGCAAGATCAATGGTTCAACCCACCAGTTTATTCTCAGAAAAGTGAAGCTGTCTGGTCCTGTAGAAGATTTAAAAGTTTTGAAAATCAAAGGGGCAGTTCTACCCTAGCCTATCAGGTTGCCATGAGTTGGAATCAACTCAATAGGAGAGTTTTAGTTTTCTTTATTAGTTTTATAAATAAATTGAGTATCTCCAATACTGTCCTGTCCTCTACAGATTTTTTATCTTTAAAACAGCAGTATATTAACTCTTAGTCCTTGGTTCTTTTTATATCACCTAACAGCAAAGAGTCCATTTGACTACATCAAATTTTATACAATGCACTACGTCCAACCTAGAAAATTTAAGTGTATAAATACAAAAGTCATAATTTAATATATCTTGAATTTTTATATCTAATCCACAAACAATTGTTTCAAAGTTCAAGTTTAAAATTTGTAAACTACTTCCAAGGAACAAAACCAGGCATTTCTCAGTTCTTATCAAATCACTCACCTCTCTTCCTAGATACTGAATATACTCGAGTATAAGCCAACCCGAATATCAGCCTAGACACCTAATTTTACCACAAACACTGCATATAAAATGTGCCGAAATATTCAGCTTATAAACGAGTATATACGGTAGTCCTTGATGACTTTTCAATCATTTTTGGCTGCTTAACTTTCTAATGTCTACCTCCTCCAGACTACAGATTCACCTATTAAACCTGAACATTTTCATCAAGTGCCTTTTTTTTTTTTTGCAAAAGTAATAAAATATTAAAAATATACACCTATAAAGAATAAACACCTATAAAAATGTAGAGGGAGAGTGGGTTGGAAAGAGGGAACCGATTACAAGGAAATACATATGACCTCCTCCCTGGGGGACAGACAACAGAAAAGTGGGTGAAGGGAGACATTGGACAGGGCAAGATATGAAAAAATAACAATTTATAAACTATCAAGGGCCCATGGGAGAAGGGAGCGGGGAGGGAGGGGAAAAATGAGGACCTAATGTCGGGGGTTTAAGTGGAGAGAAAATGTTTTGAGAATGATGTACAAATGCGCTTTACACAATTGATGTGTGTATGGATTGCGATAACAGTTGTATGAGCCCCTAATAAAATGTTTTTTAAGAAAATGTGGATATAGGCACTACGCCTTTCTTTCTACTCTTGACAAACAAACCTACATGTGTGTGAACAGAAATAACCTTAAAAACATGTGAGAAACACCAGGAACCATGTGGTATATACAGTCTTGGAATCCAATCGCAATCTTCACAGGCACAATAAGGTATGTTGTCCATTTGGTAGATAAAACACATATGACCACAGGAGATTTACTTATTCAAACAGCTAACAAGTCACAGAGGTATAAATGAAACCCAGTCTTCTTCCCACAGCAAGTCTTCCCACTGCACTCAAATGACTTTCCATATGGTATATAAACTAGTATATCACTGTTTACCTCCTACATTATGTCTGTCTCCAGCACTCTATATAAAATGTGATAAATGTTCTATAAAAATAAAACAAATGTAAAGGATGCTCTATCTGATGTCAAAAAACTTAAATCTCTAGAGAATAAAATGAAAATTTTTACTGAATCAAATATAAAAGTAAGCAATCAGGCAAACTGAATGCAAAATGAAGTCTTTTAAGTTCCCTGAGAAAAGTGCACAAAAGAATATAAGAACTATGCACCTGGGTATACGGAACAGGCACAAGAAAATACCTAGAACAAGAAAACTAAAAGGGAGAGGAGAGTGTACAGCCACCAGATAAAAACCCCAAGAATTCCTCAGCAACTACCAGAGACTCCACTAAGAGAGAGATTGTGATTGTCCTGGTATCAAAAAGTTTGACTGAAAAACTAAGCAGAACTAAATTCCTTAGCATCACCTGCTGACAGAATTTCCTTCACCAATGACAAGTATCAGGAGAAGCTTCTATGAGCCCTGCTCCTCCCTGGCACCACCAATATTTCCTGGCCTCTGAGGCCACCCAGCCAACCAAACCTATTACCTCGCCGGCCTCTGAGGGCCCTGGTGGAAAGCACATTGTGTAGGTGCAAATATAATCAGTACCGAAGCTTCACGTTTCAATATTTTTCCCCTGCATCCTTCTTTCCTGCTTTGTTCTGGGATGCCTTACCTCCATGCGCTACCTCTTCCAAGCAGTGTACTTGTGCACATAATAACTCTACCAAAAGACCAGGAATCCCCAACCACAAGGTGGTTTGGGTTTCATTTTTTCAAATTTTGTACTTTTGTTTTATTATAGTTCTCACCCCCCACCCCAACCACCAACTTTTCTCCCACTTTATCTTCTATTGTCCTTTTCTGGTGTGACCCCACACTAAGGAGAAGAGGCACTGCCTCCCCGGGGCAAAAAGAGGGAAGCTGGCAGATTCCTGCAATGCCGCCAGAACAGGGCCTAAGTGCACAGACACACCCCAATCCCCGTCACATAGCACACCCAGGCCTCACCCAAATATTTTGTCCCTTTCATCCCTCTTCTATCAAATCTACCCATTATCTCTATCTGTTCTCTTTTTTGTCATGAAATATATTTCCATTAAACCTAAGTATTTGAAGATTACCTCTTCAAATTTATTTTCCCATTACTCTTACAGATTTGCGGGCTTATCCAAACAGCTTCTTATTATTACTATCACTACTTTTATTTAGTTCTCTCTTTCCCGCTTTCTCCATTTTACCACCATGTTTTCAGCTCGTACTGGATATTTCCCAAGTCACTAGACAGACTCCACTACCTTTACTTGACCCAAGAGCTCACACACCACTGGAAATAGAAGAATGGATAAACTTTAGTACATACACACAGTAAAATACTACGCATCCCTAAAAAACAGTGAAGAAAGCACGGAACCCCTCATGACATAGGTGGGGCCTAGAAAGCGTCATGCTGCATGAAGCTAGTCAATCACAAAAGCACAGATATTGTACACGTCTACTTCTATAAGGCTAAACACAAAAACCAAGGCAGGCTTCTGCTCTCAGGTCCTGTAATATTCTAATACAGTTTCTAAGCAATGATGCAGAGGGCTTGACGACTGCCCATGAACCACATACCAGCCCATTACATGTACATTTTAAAACCACTTCAACACAGGAGATCTCCTATCAGCTAGTTGTTCCAAATGGAGAAAATGGAAGATCATTCTCAGTCTGCCACACAATGTTGTGCTAAGGTTACCCAAATCAGTAGACACTCCTAACAAGAGTGATAATCAATCTTACTGGAAATTCAAGTCAAGATCAGGGAATAGGGACAAGAAGGAAATTACATTTACATTCTTGTGGGTGCAGGTAGGTAAATCATGAGGAGCAACCTCCACACAGGCCAGGGGTGGGGGTTGGGGGTGGTGCTGCTTAACACTACTCATATAGACCCCATGGGAGTTAATAAGCTTGGTACTATGTTCCTAATTGGACACTTTTGACCTAGATTCTATCCAGTGCTTGCTGACCCAGGTCATGTGCTATAGACTACTGGGGCTTTAGACTCTTTTCAGGGTACACAACAAAAGGATTCGATGTGGACCCTACGTGAACTAGGGTTTACCTCAAACCACCTGTAAAAAAAAAGGAACCAACACACTCCCTTGTACTAAAAGCCCTAATGTCATAAAAAGCAGGTGACTGCCGTCCCAAGGGTACTGAATTGGCGGTAATGGGACTTTGGTGTGGATCTCATGTTTTGAGGGTGCCCGATGAACGGGGATCCAAGACTACCATATATTTATGATTTTAATGCCCTCCTGGCTTTCTTACGACATGCATTAGTCTGGTATTAGCCTGCTCCTGTCTTTGTGAGTAAAATTTTAAATCACCAATACCCATTGTTTGTGTAAATAGTGTCCAGTCACTTAAGAGTTTAACCTGTACAAGTCAACAATTCATGCAGAGGTCTGAAGCTGGCTTATCTTGAATAATTTTTCTTATTTAATTTTCATTTAAAACTCTAGACCATGGCTAAATTGAATACACTATCAATAGAATTACTTTATGTCTCAAAGGGATGACTTACAATATTCTCTATCATAAAATGATGATGTCTCAAAAGTGAACACGAGATAGATAATCCATTGATATATGAATGGATTCTGTGCCCACACTTAGGTCCCGTCTATAAATAATTAGTTCTTTTAGCATGGCTCTGTTTGAGGCTCACCCACATGAAGAGATCACTGAAGATAGGGGACGTGTAGAAAAGTGTGGTAAAGAAGTCAGATGGTACTCAGGTACCAGAAGCAGTAGTATCTGGGTCATAAAGGCTTGTCTTCAAACAAGCAGTGATCTCAGTGAGGCTTCAACTAAATCAACATGGATGCAGCATGTACCAGCCTGTGTGATCCAAGGATTAAAATCCAAATCCAAAGGCAGGAATGGTATCAGAGCTTAAATCATGATCACCCGGTCTGCAGAGGGCTATGCATGACAGCGGAAGTCCACAATCTATTTGTAGGATTGACATATGGCATAAACCTCCAGTGATCATAGTCCAAGGAAGTGAATAGTCTTGTAATCAGACAGAGAACATTATAAAATGGATTATGACAGGTGTAATTAGGTTAAAATGTAGTGCATTTTATCCCTTTTGACCCATTTTAAAGTGGTTTCAATTTTTTAATATTTTCTTCTTCTTTTTGATAGAGGTTTTCTATATTTTCTCATCACTGTTGTTGGTTTTTGTATTTGTTTCTTCCTGTCTGTTTTGTTTAATTTTCTGTACATGAAATCCAGGTTAGACGGACATATAGAAAAGATTGATAATTTCCTAAGGGAATGGCGGCAGAGGATAAGAGGAAATGGGAAGTTCATAACAATGAGTATGAGAAGAAAATGCTCAGAATTTGCACAAATCTTCCTAAATGACTGAACAATTATACTGTATGATATGTGAGGTATATGCCAATAAAAATCTTGATATTTAACAAAATGCACTAAAATTCAGGACATTTCCACATTTTAAGCAACTTACTAGAAATATCTGCGATCTGACCAAAACTCTCTCCTGGGTAAAGTTTACTGATAAGTAAACGCTGAAAGCGCAGCAACAAATCCAAGGAGGCAGATCTTTCACGACTGTGTTGCTCGAAGTCCAAACAAGATGAGATCCTGCGAGCAGCATCCTTCAATCTGGCCACAGTTTGAGAAGCAATGTTTCTGTGTAGCAAAAATAAAGTTGAAAAATTTAACAAGTCATCTCTGTTAGAGAGAGAGGTGTTTTTTAAAAAGTACTAAAAGCTTAAATAGAAACACTGCTCATACCGACAATGGCTATGGCTCAGTTCCCTACCCAGATGTGTATCACACATGTCTGCACCAGCGTTACCTCAGTCAGCACTGATCGCAAGAGCTGTTAAGACTCTACCAAGAACTGTTGCCTCTCTCTTTTCCAAAGTGTGCTCCAACAGAGCTACACAAAATAAACCAAAGTGATAGAGGATCTAGTTTAAAAAGGTAATCTTATGAAAGGAAAAACAATAAGCCTAACAATCACATACCTGCATCTACCTTAGAAATCTGTCTCCACACCTACAAGAGTAGCAATCAGTAGATGTAGAAGGAAAAGAGTAAGTCCTGGAAACCATAGTTAGAAAATTAGTGTATATTTTTCATCCCATCAGAATATAGGATACAACTTCAAAAAGATAAAAATGGCAAGAAGGGAGGGATCACCATGACCCGGGAGGAAGCACCAAGCTGCTTGAGTTCCATTAGCAACCTGTTTGAAGAGGGCAGCTGTCTGCATTTGAGTAGAAGGAATAAAAGAAACTCCAATAAGATAAACCTTGCCTGTACAGTAGCTTAATTCCAAGGTATTGGTGTTAAGAACAAAATGAGGAGTGAATTATTAGAGGTAGACTGTCAGAAAAAGAAGAGCGTCATTGACAAGGCTGCCACTGACTATCACACAGCCCCCTGCCCCCCTGAACCAGGAGACACAAACCAGTCCAGGTAAAATCAGTCACTGTCATGGGAGGGGAGCCTAGGAATCACTCCAGGAAAAAACAACAACTCACTGCCATCGAGTGCATTTTGATTGTAACAACCCTACAGAACCAAATAGAACAAGGCAGGCAGTCCCTCAGGGTTCCCAAGACCGTAACTCTTTATGGGAGCAGAAAGCCCTTTCTCCCTCAGAGCGGTTGAGGGCTTCAACTGCTGACCTTGCATTTAGCAGCCCAATACAAAATCACAAGGCACCAGGGCTCCCTACACTACAACAAAGCAAAAATATGCTTTCTGCTTCTACTTCTGGAAAAATATAGTAATAGAATACAATAACAGTTTTATTTCCACAGAATAAAATTTACATCTAAACCCAAAATGTAAAATTCTGATAAGATTCACTAAGTATAGACATTGCATAGCTCTGTATTTTCATATCCATATGGAATTTGATGGCTCTCTGCCAGCATGAGACTAAAGAGTTCCTCTCAAATCTGTTCCACAATGTATTTTTTGCACAAAGGAATTTAGTTAATTTAAGTTTTATCATAAATAATAGTATGTAAAGTACATAAAATGTCTCCAAACTCATTTAGATCTTTGGGATTTTTAAAAGATAACTGATCACTCAACTCAACAGATCAAGAACCTTTTGATCACTAACACATAAATAAGAAATTAAAATGTTAAACTTATCTCCTCAAATGGAGAGGCACATAACCTAGTGTCTGAAAACAGCTTGGATCAGATCATAAGCAGGCTAATAGTGTTCTGTACGATAATATTTCCATGCTTAAGTGCTTCCTCTGTATTTTTTTAAAGTTATGTGCTTATTTTAAGCCTGTCATAAAACCAACCTGACCTTAAACACCACAGGAATCAAAAACTAAAAACTAAAATCACCTTACGTAAGGATGAAGGGATAAAGGTGGGCTATGCAGACAAGACAGGGAGAGTTACCAACAGAAGGACAATGTGCGTGAGTCACAAAGAGAAGTCAAAACTAGTAGTTATATTACAAAAGGTGAAAAGATTGACCGAAAATGAATGTTAATACTTTATATCATTCGTACCAATATTTTCAAAGTAATATTACAATAAATAAAAAGAAGCCCAGGAAGGAAAAGTATGTCTGGAGACTGCTTATGGAAGAAATTGTACAATTATGTTTGACATGGTTGAACTATGGAATGTTATGACATATGTCTTAATTCCCAAGTTACAGCAAATTTAAAAATTAAAAATAAAAACATAGACCCAGGATGAGTTCTGGGCTCGCACTAAATGCTAGCTCCAATTTAAGAACAGTTAGTTCTTACATTATGGCCCTTCTCTATACTCACCTTCGTGACACAATCACTGAGGACAATAGCACCACAGCAAAGTGTGGTGGAAAAAAGATGATCCCGGCTATCAATTGGAATTTTGTCTGGGGTCTTAAAGGCAAGTATTCAAACAAGTAGCCATCTAAGCAAGCAGTCATCTAAGTATTCAAACAAGTAGCCATCTAAGTCCACACAGAAGAAGCATACCAGCTTGTGTGATCCAAAGATGACAATTACAAAATTTGAAAATGGCGAAGAGAAAAGTATCAGAACTAAAATTGTGAACACCCAATTTGTAGATGGCTGTGGAGAGCAGTGGGAGCCCAAAACCCATCTACAGAGTATCTAGTCAGACCAAGCCACTGGCAGATTCAAACAGCCTTACTTTCTGGCAAAGACCACTGTAATCTTGATTATGCTGGATTGAGCTCGGTACCAGACCAGTTGTCCTCAGGCACGACCTGAATTCATACTGGGTGCAAGCATCTCTTAGTTGTCCTATGACAGAAATTTCTTCCCTGGCTTTTTGAACGTTGATGGGGGTCTTATGCATCATTTGTATTTTTTCCTTTATACTAATCTGATCTTATCTTACCACCTTAGTGCGATTTGTCTTTCATTGTTTTCTGCGGGGTTTCTCAACTGGGAGGAATGGATGTATAAGAATAGCTGATACAAGGTGTTACAGGGAATTCAGGGGTGGGGGGGTGGGTGAAAGGGAGGGAAAGGGAATTTCAGGAGTAAACAATGAAGGTGGGAGAGGGGAGCGAACACTAGAACTGATCATGATTGCACACTCGGTTTAGAGGCAATATAACCATGGGGGAGGCAGGAGGCTCTAAGATAGATGTAGTGATTGTACAACTACCCTTCATGTGATTGAATGACTGAACCATTCAAATGTATGATACCTGAATTATGTGCCAACAAAACTGTTGGGGAAAGAAAATGTAACTTTTCTGAAATAGAGAAATAAATACTCCTACATCACGGTGATGATGTAAGAAAAGAAAAATAGAAATTCTTTTAAAAAATTAAAGAAATTTGGAGATATTTCCCATTAATTTTTTCATAGTAAATCTTCAGAAGTCACTGTGCTTAGTGCACATTTCAACTGTAACATTTAACTGAACTTGTACTTATATTCATAAAATGTACGGTTGATAAAAGACATTCACATACCCAAGTTCCCAATGCACTTAAAGTTTCCCACTGGGTGTCAACTTTTACATTTTAATTAATAAAAATTATTAATAACAGTTAAGATTTACCTAAGAAGCTGTTGAATGAGCTGAACAAGAGGCAAGCACTGTTTTCCACAAGATTCATAGATCCCTGTATTAATAAGGTCTTTATCTAACGGAGTCCTACTTCTATGGAATGATGAGGCATTCGCTTCTTGTTCATCAATTTCTTTTTCCTTCTGAGCTTCTTTTTTGGCTTCAATATCCTGTAACACATTGAGATGAATTGATTAGCAATTATCTTACCAGGAAGCTATGAACCGAGCTCTTAGCTAAACCCTCCTTCTCATTGCCTTCATATACTTGCATCTATCCCTCAAATTATAATTGCTGACACTGCGTCAGAAATTCTACTGGTTATTTTGATTACCAAATAATAATAGTAGTAGATTATAAACCAGAGAATAAGATATCAAAGACTAGATGTTGATATAAATGATTGAATAAGTAAATAAATTGAGGTGATAAGATAATTCTTCCTTAAAATGTCAATTCTAAAGACCAACAAACAATCCTTGAACTAACTACAAGCTTTTCTTTCTTTGTGTTTTGTTTTGTTTTTTGTCATTGGTTTGTTGTTGTTATTTTGTTGTATACTGTTGCTTGGTTTTGCTCTGTCTTGTTTTTGTGCATGTTTTTATCTCTGCAGGTCTGTCTAAATAAGATAGGCTGGATGAGCAATCTGGAGGAGAAAACAACAGGACCGACAGTTGCAGGGAAACATGGGAAAGGGGGAGGTGGGGGAAAGGGAGTGGTTAACAAACCCAGGGACAAGGGAACAACAAGTAATCCAAATTGGTGAAGAGGTGGGTGTGGGAGGCCTGGTAGGACATGATCAAGGGTAAAGTAACAAAGGGGAATTGCTGAAACCCTGGTGGGGACTGAGCATGATAGTGGGACAGGAGAAAAGTCAAAGGAAATAGAGGAAAGAGCTGGGAGGCAAAGGGCATTTATAGAGGTCTACATAAAGAAATTTACATATGCAAATATATTTATATATGAGGATGGGGAAATAGATCTATGTGCATATATTTACAGGTTTCGT
Source organism: Echinops telfairi (assembly GCF_000313985.2). Classification (NCBI taxonomy): domain Eukaryota; kingdom Metazoa; phylum Chordata; class Mammalia; order Afrosoricida; family Tenrecidae; genus Echinops; species Echinops telfairi. Next base: position 29,258,996 of record NW_022111379.1, read on the forward strand.
ATTAAGGTAGCAGAAGGACATTGGGCCTCCACTCAAGTACTCCCTCAAGTCAAGAATACTTTCTTCTATTAAATTGCCATTCTATGATGCTCACCTTCCCGACACAACTGCTGAAGAGAAAGCGGGTGGAGAAGCAAATGTGGTGAAGAAAGCTGATGGTGCCCGGCTATCAAAAGATATAGCGTCTGGGGTCTTAAAGGCTTGAAGGTAAACAAGCGGCCATCTAGCTCAGAAGCAACAAAGCCCACATGGAAGAAGCACACCAGCCTGTGCGATCACGAGATGTCGAAGGGATCAGGTATGAGACGTCATCAGACCAAAAAATCTTACCATAGTGAATGAGGGGGTGGGAGTGCGGAGTGAGAACCCAAAGTCCACTTGTAGGCCACTGGAGTCTCGGAGAGGAAATGAGCCAGTCAGGATGAGATGTAGCAACGATGAAAAATACAACTTTCCCCTAGCTCCTAAATGGTTCCCCCGTCCCCCACTATCATGATACGAATTCTACCTTGCAAGTCTGGCTAAACCAGAGGATGTACACTGGTACAGATAGGAACCAGAAACACAGGGAGTCCAGGACGGATGATCCCTTCAGGACCAATGGTGTGAGTGGCGATCCTGGGAGGGTAGAGGGAGAGTGGGTTGGAATGAGGGAACCGATTACAAGGATCTACATGTGACCTCCTCCGTGGGGGAAGGACAACAGAAAAGTGGGTGAAGGGAGACGTCAGACAGGGCAAGATATGACAAAATAACAATTTATAAATTATCAAGGGTTCATGAGGGAAGGGGCAGGGGGGAGGGAGGGGAAAAAATGAGGACCTGATGCCAGGGGCTTAAGTGGAGAGGAAATGTTTTGAGAATGGTGAGGGCAATGAATGTACAAATGTGCTTTACACATTGATGCATGTATGGATTGTGATAAGAGTTGTAGGAGCCCTAATAAAATGGTTTTTAAAATGTCAATTAATATATGTACAGTGAGATAGTGCCTAGGTGATACAAACTATGCACTCACCTAAAAAGGTTGAGCTCAAATTTATCTCAAGATTACAATTCAAACTCCTTTACTAAGTGCTATCAAACATATAACCCAAAATATAACCACTGTCCCACCAGGGCTCCCACAAGAAGACAACATAAAATATTATGATAAAATGTGCAAAGACCTAGACTTATAAAGCCAAAAAGGAAGAACATGGTCAGTCATCTCTTTTTTTTACGGTCAGCAATCTTAAACTGAAAAAATACAAGCCTCAATATTGAATGATGCAGGAAGCATCAAAAGAAGATGGAAAGACTACTCAGAATCACTATAACAACAAAAAACTAGTCAACGCTCAACCATTTCAAGACGTAGCACATGAGGAAGAACCAACGGTACTGAAGAAAGAAGTCAAAGGTGCACTGAAAGCTGAAAAAACAACAGGTCCAGGAATTGATGGAATACCAATAGAAATGCTTCAAGAAGCTGAGGAAGCACTCACTGGAAGCACTCACTTATCTATGCCAAGGGATTTGGAAGACAGCTACCTGGCAAACTGACTAGAAGAGATACATATTTGTGCCCAGTCCAAAAAAAGATAACCCGCCCCATAACTCTCAAATTACCAATAACACATAAATATTATTATTAATAATAAATTATCAATAACACATAAATATTATTATTAATAATAAATTATCAATAACACATAAAAAAGGAAAATTTTGTTGAAGATCATCCAACAATGGTTGCAGATGTACATTGACAGGAACCTTCCAGAGGTTCAAGATGGATTCAGAAGAGGACATGGAACACGGGATATCATTGCTGATTCAGATGGATGTTGGCTGAAAGCAAAGAATACCAGAAAGATGCTTACTTCTGTATCACTGACAATGCGAAGGTGTTCGACTATTTGGATCATAACCAACTGGATATCTGAGAGAATAAGGGGAATTCCAGAACACCTAACTGTGCTCATGGGTCAAGAGGCAATTGTGTGAACAGTACAGTTCAAAACGAGGAAAGGTAAGTGTTAGTGCTATAGCCTCTCACCATACTTACTTAATTTGTATGCTGAGCAACTCATCAGAGAAGCTGGCGTTTATGCAGAAAAATGTGGCATTGAGATTACAACCTGTAATATGCAGATGACACAGCCTTGCGTTCTGGAAGTAAGGAGAACTTGAGACATTTGCTGATGAAGAACAAAGAGTGCAGCCTTTCGTATGTATTACACAATTCAATGTACAGAAAACCTACTCCTCACAACTGGACCAGTACATCATGATAAATGGAGAAAATATTGATGTAGTCAAGGATTTTGTCTTCTTTGAGGAGTAGTCAAAGATTTTGCCTACCTTGGATCCACAATCAATGCTCGTGGAAACAGCAGTCAAGAAATCAAATGACACATTTCAGTGGGTATGTCTGATGCAAGGATATTACTTTGAGGACTAAGGTGCACCTGACCCCAGCCACGGTATTCTCAATTGTCTCAGATGCATGTGAAAGTTGGACAATGAATAGGAAAGACAGAAGAATCAATGCATTTGAATTATGGTTCTGGTAAAGAATAATGAAAATACCACAGACAGCCAAAAGAACAAGTAAATCTGTCTTGGAAGACGTACCACCAGGATGTTCTTTGGAAGCAAGGATGGCAAAACTATCTCATCTACTTTGGACATGTTATTAGGAAAAACAAGTCCTTGGAGAAAGTAATGATATGTGGTAGGTAGAGGAGCAGAGAAAAAGAGCAAGGCCATCGAAAATGGACTAACACAGTGGCTGCCACAATGAGGTCCAACATAAGAACAGTTGGAAGGGTGGCACAAATAGGGCCCTGTGTTGTTCTGTTGCACAAAAGATTGCTGTGAGTCAGACCCAACATGACAGCACCTAGCAGCAACAACAACATAATGAAGTTACAAGCATCAGAATAGGTAATGGGGCCCTCGTGAAAGTTAAATACTGTGGTCAATGAAAGACTTTATCAAAGGAATAAATACTCAATAGACTGGGGAAATGATCAGAAAGTGTAACACTGATAGTGGTCTACATACCTAAAATATATAGAGAACACCTACAATTTAACAACAGAATAGAAAAATCAAAACAAGAGAGAGGACAAAAATAAACACTTCCCCAAAGAGGCTATTCAAATGTCAACGGACACATGGAAGTACATTCAATGTTATTAGCCACCAGAGAAATGCAAATCAAAACCACAATGATATACCATTTCCTTACTACTAGAATGGCAAAGATGAAAATATGAAAAGGGTTTGAGGTGATAATAGAGGTATGAAACTCTCATACAATACTGGTGGGAAAGCAAAACAGTACTGTCCTTGTGGCAAAAAGCCTGCTATTTCCAAAATTTAGAAGTAGAAGTGCAATATAATAACCCAGTATTCCAAGCCTAGTCATATACCCTATGCAACTAATATAAGGACAAGATCAGATACACCTATGTTCATTGTAACACTATTTACAATAATAAAAAGAGGAAACATTCTAAGTACCCATCAAAGAATTGATAATAAAATGTGGTACATATACAAAATGACATACTACTTAGCAACTAGAAAAAAAAAGGAGTTCCCCAAACATCTTAAACCATTTGATGAAATCAAGATGGTTGCACACAAAACAAATATTTTCATTTTAACAAAGCAACAAGAACATTAAAAATACATAAAACCTATTGTTCATCAGTGGTGGCCATGAATGGAGGGTGGGGAAGAGAATTCCCTCCCTAGGTAAGTTGTTATTTTTGTTTATGAAGAAGACAACACTAAATGACTGTAAGTGTGCATACATGGAGGTAACCACAGTCAAATTTAAGGCAAGCAGAAAGGACATGCTGGGAATCACTGTGCTCCAGCATATGTTATTTTGAATTGACAGCAAAAAACACCAAAAGGTATAAATGCTCATATACAAGTACATATAGAAGGATGTGTTTGTATATCATATATTTGTATATGTGGAAATATGAGTGGGCTTCAAAAATTCATAGAAAACAATTCCATTTTCTCACAAACTTTTTTAAGTCCCCTCTCACCTCAGTGCACAGCAGAAAATGCTGCCTTCTAGGACTAAAATTTCAAGGAGCTGGTGAGTTTGGTGTGCTCATTATGGCAACCACCTGGAGCCACTTACTAGGTGAAAGGAAGGGAAAATTCAGCAGAGAAAGACGGACTGATTGGGACACGTTCCATTGGTGTCTGCTGATGTGGCTCAGAGAGGCTAAAGGTGAGAGAGAAGAGGCAAGTCTGAATGGTCTGAAGCGTGAAAAGCTGTGTTCTGGGTGTGGTTGAGCCACACGTCACCTCGTCTGAGGGGTAGGGAGGTGAGGGTCAACTCCCAAACTTACAGCTGGTACCCACAAACCTAGCTTCCATGGCTACAGTGGAGATAAGCCGAACCCAACCAAATGATGAGAAAGATGCCGGCCTCTATGCTGGAGTTCACGGCTGCAGTTCTGATGATTGGCCTGCTGTAGACTAAAGTTTGCTTGTGCAAGTAGATGCCCAAAGGTCCAACCACAAATGAAGACTCGTCATATCAGCCTCAGTGGTAGATTGGGATGGACAATTTAGAAATTGGATACTTAAAGTAGGAGAAAATAAAGGTATGACGTGGCTAGCTTAACAATGCTTACACATGTATTCACAAAAAGAAAAAAGAAAGATGAGGGAAGTTAATCCTTTATTAAGAAAGAAACAATGGCTAGACGAGTCATGGGGGTGGTCTGCAGGGTAGTGAATGATTGAATGTGGCTCTTCTAGCCAAAGTCCCTAACTCCCACCAAGTGACCTTTCCCTGCATGGACCAGGTAAGACGGTGGGGAGAAGATACTGATAGACTCATCTGTGAACAACTGACAACAGGACTCCCTGGCGAGCCATCCTGACCTGTGTAAAACGAGCCCTCAGGAAAGCAGAAGGGCTCTCCTTACCAGCCAGGGCAAAGAAAGGAGCACATCCTCTGGGCCAAATTCCCTGTACAGGGTATTCATGAGACAAACGGCAGGAACGTTTCACAGATGTAGTTTTGTCCATCAAGACAATGCATTTTCCTTTTTCTTCGAAGGTTTAAGGGCTGTCTTACCAGAATATCATTGGGAAACCTTACCCCTTTGGCCCTACAGCTCTGTTCTTCTTACCCCTTCACACATATTTTTGTTCTCTGAACACAAAGGTTATTTAAAGAAATGAGATTTCTGTCCCTTGAGGTTGCTAAAACTGTTGTTTTCAAATAGTATAAATCAAAGAGGGGCAGAATTCTTCAGGAAGGATTAGACAGAAGGAAAAACTGTCTTAAGTATATAGACATAGATGGAGGACATGTCAAAAATAACAATAGCTTCACATTTCGATATTATTGTTTAATAAAGGTTTCTAGTCTTGTAGCAACTCCCGTCAAAATAGTACTTATATATACAATTGTTGCTTCCAAATCTATTGTGACTCCCAGGGTCTTCCTTTGCCTTGATCATTTTACTCAGACCTCCACCTCACTGGATCCTGCCTTTCCCTTCACTCAAGCTCAGGCACACTGATTCCTAAATTTAATCTTCCTTCCCTTCTCATTCTTAGTAACTTTTACAGAACATTTTTTCTACATGTAAACATTTTAAGTTTTTACAGTTGCCTCACAATATTTGACATTCTGCGATTGACTAATGTCACACAACATAGTGTCATTCAGGTTCATCCATGTTATGAACTGTTTCATAGATTGTTATTCTTTAATGTTGCATAGCATTCCATTTTATGTTTGTTTATAGAATCATCCATTGATGGGCATTTACTTGTTTCCATCTTTTTGTTATTATGAAAAAGTGGTAATGAGCACAGGAGTGCATCTGATCTGTTTGTATCATGGCTTGTATTTCTCTGTATACCTAGTAGTGGAATTGCTAAATCACATGATATTTTGATTTCCAATTTTTTAAAAGAAGTGTCAAAGAATTTTCTACAATAGTTACACCATGTTACATTCCCACCAGCAGGGTATGACAGTGTGACAGTTCCAGATCTTTCCAGACCCTCAGGAAAGCTTACGCTGCTTTCTGGAATGTTTTTTGTCAAGTTAACTCTGCTAGTAATGGTGGGGAGAAATGGCTTGTGATCACAAGCATTTTCTCATGTGGTATGTGGACAGGCTGGCAGCCTGGATATTTCCTATGGTAAAGTATCTGTTCATCTTATAATTGAATATCTTTTTATTGTTGAGCTTTTTTTGTCCCCTAACTAGAACAAAAATTTTCTAGAAATTGCAGAGATTAGAACCTTCTCCAATGTCATACCACAAATGATTTCCCTGGTTTGTAATTATTAAATTTTTAAATTTTTAAATTTTAAATTTTTTGGTTGTATTTTGATGTACATAAGTATTTACTTTTTAGTAAGTCCCAGAAATCTGATGTTTTTACATTTTGTGCAGTTTTACTTGTTTCATAAGTGTATTTATGTCATGGATTAGGGACCCTAAGATTTCTCCTAGTTTTTCTTTTATGATATTATAATTTCAAGTTTTACATTTAGATTTATTTAAATATATATGATGACATTAAAATATGCAAATGAACATCTAGTTTTGGGAGAACCATTTGTTAAAGAGGCTATCCCTTACACATATAATTGGATTCAGCCTTTCGTCAAAGATATGCTGTTCATACATGGATGGGAGTTTTGTTTCTGGGTTTGAATTCTTTTCAGCAGTCTAAGTGACTGTCGTTTACCAGGACCAGCCTGTTTTGACTACCATAGCTGTATAGTAGGTATTGAGATCAAAGTGTTAAGACTCCTGCTTTTTTCTTTATTTCGTAGCTTAATGGTTATGTGTTGGGCTGCAGAGAGCCAGGTCAGGAGTTCGAAACCACCAAGATGTTCCATGGGATAAAGATGAGGCCTTAATACATAGTCACAGTCTCAGAAATTCTACCCTACCCTATTGAGTTCTTATAAATTGGAATCAATTCGATGGCAGTGAATTTGGTTTTCTGGCGTTTTTGCTTCTCCAAAGAGCCTTAGTGGCACAGTGGTTATGCATTGGGCTGCTAACCACAAAATCATTAGTTCAACTTTACCAACCATTCCAGGAGAAAGATGGCATTTCATATCCTGCTAAGAGTTACAGTCAAAGGTAAGAGCTGGAAACACAGGGAATGCAGGATAGATAAACCCCTCAGGACCACTAATGAGATTAGCGATACCAGGAAGGTAAGGGGAAGGTGGGGGAGAAATGGGGAACCAATCACAATGACCTACATATAACTCGCTCCCTGGGCAATAGACAACATAAAAGTGGGTGAAGGGAGACATCGGACAGTATAACACATGACAAAATAATAATTTATAAATAATCAGGGGTTCATGAGGGAGGTTCGGGGGTGGGGGGTGAGCTGATATCAAGGGCTCAAGTAGAAAGAAAATGTTTTGAGAGTGATAATGGCAATATATGTACAAATGTGCATGACACATTGGATGTATGTGTCCGTTGTGATAAGAGTTGAACGAGGCCCCAATAAAATGATTTAACAACAGCGAGTTACAGTCAAAAACAAACAAAAAAAAGAGTTACATTCTTGGATACCCACAGAGGCAGTTCTATCCTGCTTTATATGGTCACTATGAAACCTTGTTCCATACGGTCACGATGAACTGGAATTGACCCTATGGCATTGCTAAGTGAGTTGAGTAATAGAAGGCATCCTTGTCCAGTTCTCATGTAAAAAGGGAATGTTTTTGGTCTCTCTCCAGTGAGGATAATTTTAGCCATTGGTCTGGTGGATAAGCCTTTAATTATTTGAAGAATGAATTTCCCTTCTTTCCTAGTCTAAGTGTTCTCACCAAGATTGAGTATTGGATTTTATCATATTAACTTTTCTGAATCAATTAATCCATAGTTTTGTTCTTTTATGTGATGGGTGACTGACTGAATTACTATTGTGGAACCATCCTTGCATACCTGGTATAAATCCTTCTTGTTCAAAATATATTATGTGTTTAATATGGTATAGGAGTCTATTGGCTAGAATGTTGCTGAGAATTTTTACATCAATCAATTGTAAGGGATAATGGTCTACAATTTCTTTTAAGCAGTGTCTGTCTTAGGTATCAGGGTTACACACACTTCAGAAAACAAATTTGGGAGTAGTCCATCCTTTTCTATGTACTAGAATAGTTTGAGTAGAAATTGTATCAGTTCTTCTCTAAAACATTTTTTTGAGTTCGCCAGTGAAGCCCCCTGGATCAGAACTATTATTTCTTTTTTTTTAATTTTATAAAGTCTTTATTGAGTTATAGGATGATTAGTAATTGGAAGGAAGTCTTTTACATTAAGTTTTTTTTTAAATCATTTTATTAGGGGCTCATACAACTCTTATCACAATCCATACACACATCAATTGTGTAAAGTGCATTTGTACATTCATTGCCCCAGAACTATTATTTCTGTTATTTAAAAAAAAAAAAGAACTGTTTGAGTCCTTCTCTTGTGATGAGTGTATTCCAAATTTTCCACCTCAGATTATATTAATTTGGATAGGTAGTTTTCTTTCCAGAAAATTAGCTATTTCTTCTGTTTTTTTAACTTGCTAGGGTACAGTAAGGCATGTGATGGGAGTTCAACCTCTCTATCAGGACACAGCCTAATAATGTCTTCTTAGAAGTGGGGCAGATTTATAAGAGATACTAAGAACTTTTCTTTCTCTTGGCCGTCTTTGCCTTCCTGCTTGCCTGGATCCTGAGTCTGGTCTGGGGTTGCTGGCTGTATTAAGTTGGGTTGTCTAGAGAAACAAAACCAGTGACACTCATGTATATATAAAATAGAACTTTATATCAAGTAATAATTTTCCTATCAAGAAGGCATTCCAGTCCAGTACAAATAAGTACCAGTCTCTTCAAACTCATATAGCTGCAGGCTGATGACACAGAAAGGTGAAGTGGGAAGCAGGGAAATCACAGGCTGGTGGGTGCAGTCATGTGGATCTAAGAGTGGTGGGAAGAGAGCAGGACAATAGTTCTCGGTGTCTGGCAGCCCACAGGAGGGCAGCCCAAGAGGTAAACACAAGAGTCCCAATGAGAAGGAAGGCAAAGAGGCAAAAAACATAATTTATCACTCTCTCTCTGATAAAAAGGCCAAAGAGGCATCATCAGGCTGTGAACTGATTGACAGGTTAGACTCCACCCCTACGTTTTCACACAGTTGTTAACATAAAACCTAACTGCCACCTCAGGTGGCCTGCCAACACTATAAGCTACAGCATTCTGCCATGTTCCTGCTGGCCTTGGATCCATACAACTCTGCATTCAAAACACCTGTGATCTGCCAGCTTCCCACAAAGCCTTCCTGCTTCATTGGCTGGCTGCTTCAAGGGTCTGGAAAGGGGCTCCAGCTAGCTTCTGAACAACAGACTTGAATTGGGCTGGGCCCCTACCATTATATAAATCTTTCTTGATATAGTTATTTCTTTTACACATGAGTGTACCTGGTTTTGTTTCTCTAGAAAATTCTACCTAACACAAATCCTCGGTGTTCATACTCTATTTTGTTTCTGTTGTACCTGTTCTGACAACGCCATTTCATGTCTTGTGACACTTGTATTTTTTAAGTCATTTTATTGGGGGCTCGTACAATTCATCACAATCCATACATACATACATTGTATGTCAAGCACATTTGTACATTTGTTGCCCTCATCATTTCCAAAACATTTGCTTTCTACTTGAGCCCTTGGTATCTGCTCATTTCCCCCTCCCTCTCCACCACCCTCCCCCTCATGAGCCCTTGATGATTTATAAATTATTATTTTGTCATGTCTTACACTGTCCGACATCTCACTTCACCCATTGTTTTGTTGCCCATCCCCCAGGAAGGTTATATGTAGATCCTTGTAATCTGTTCCCCCTTTCCACCCCACCCTCCCTCTACCTTCCCGGTATTACCATTCTCACCACTGGTCCTGAAGGGATCATCCAACCTGAATTCCGTTTCCAGTGCCTGTCTGTACCAGTGTACATCCTCCGGTCTAGCTGGATTTGTAAGGTAGAATTGGGATCATGATAGTGGGGGAGGAGGAAGCATTTAAGAACTAAAGGAAAATTGTATGTTTCATTGTTGTTGTACTGCACCCTGACTGGATCATCTCCTCCATGCTACCCTTCTATAAGGGGATGTCCAGTTGTCTACGGATGGGTTTTGAGCCCACTCTGCACTCACCCTCTTTCACAATGATATTACTTTTGTTCTTTGATGCCTGATACCTGATACCTTTGACACCACGTGGTAACACAGGCTGGTGTGCTTCTTCCATGTGGGCTTTGTTGCTTCTGAGCTAGTTGGCCGCTTGTTTACCATCAAGCCTTTAAGACCCCACATGCTATATCTTTTGATAGCCGGGCACCATCAGCTTTCTTCACCACATTTGCTTATGCACACATTTGTCTTCAGTGATCATATCAGGAAGGTGGGCACACAATGATATGATTTTTTTGTTCTTTGATGCTTGATACCTGATTGCTTTGGCAGATATTTGCATTTTTCATTTTCCTTTGTTAAATTTGCTATGATTGATTGATCACTGATTTCCTAAGCAATTTTAAAAATTTTATTTGTTCTCACATTATTTTTCCATTTCCTGTTTCATGTATTTCTGCTGGTATCTTTCATTTCTTTTCTTCTGCTGACTATAGGTTTTGGTAGCTATTTTTCTAATTGTTGGTGATGTCTGGTTAATATCTTTCTTCTTTTCTCTAATATAGTTTTTACTTTAAATTCTTATCTAAGCACTTTTTTGTTATGTCCCCCAAAATTTGATGTTTTGTTTTCATTCTCATTTGATTCAAGGACTTTCTTAACTTCATTTTTCACATCTTCTATTACCAGGTTTTAATAAGCATTTTATTCAATTCCCATGTATTTGATTTCTTACCCTTGGTTTTCCTGGGTCTTGTTTCCAATTTTATAGTACTTGGACCTCAGAAGATGCTCCAAAGTATTTTGGTGTTTTTAAACAATTTAAGGCTTGCTCTGTAGCTTAATATATGTTATCTTCTGCAAAATGTTCCATGTGACTAGGAAAGAACTATTACAGTGCTGTCGGTCGCGTTGGTTGAGTATGTTTAGATCTTTGGTGTCTCTATTTAGTTTCTTTTCAGTAGTCTGCCCTTCATTGAAAGTGTCTCCTACTGGGGTTGTCCGTTCACTTGTGAATGCGGTTAAAGTTCTATATGCATATTTGGGGGCTCTTCTTTTGGTTGTGTAGATATTTGTTATGCTGATGTCCTGTTGCTGGATCCCCCTGTAATTAGTATACAATAGTCTTCATTTTTCTTCTTTAGGGTTTCACGTTACTGTCGAGTTATCAGAAATCACTATTGCCCCTCCTGTTTCTTTTTGGATGCCAACTGCTTGATAATTTTTACCCTTTGAGTTTTTGGTTTTGTCTTTGTGTCTATGGTGTGCTTCTTGTAAATAGCATGATGATGAGTTATATTTTCTTAGCCATTTTGTTACTCTCTCTTGACTGTTGCACTGAGACCATTCATATTCGGGGTAATTATTGCTGGCACTTTATTGTAATTTGTGGTTTTGTGTGTTTGCGTAATGCTTTGTTCCAAGTACACATTTTTGTTCTCTGAGTTCATTTTGTGTATGCATTTTCTGTCTTTCAGCTCAATGATTTGGGCCAAAGTTGCTCAATTCTACTGTTTTGCTCTTTCAGTGTTTTAACTATTTCTAATATCTTAGTGTTTTACTTCTGGATTTCTATTTGAAGTTGGTGGAGTATTTGTAATTTTCCCTTTTTTATCTTTTTCAGATTGTTCTCATGAGTTGTTCTATTGTCCCTTGTTGTTATTGTTTTGTTCTTCCTGTAACTCAAACATTTTTCCTCCACTCATTGAAAACAGATGGTCATTCTTTTGAACGCCTTCAGGGGACATTTTAATGCCTTTTTCTGGTCTGAAAATGATCAAAACTATATTTTGGCTACTCATTTGTGCCACCTTTTCTTGTTTTCTCATTCGCACTGAAATTGCCTGTTGTTTCTGAGACATGGTGTTATTTTTACATTTGTCCCTGTTTGCCAGGTGGTACTTTAGTGCATGACATTACCAGTGCACTAGTTGTAGCTGTTGAGGAGTCTAAGGTGGCTAGTTCATGTGGCAATAGTGTATTCTAAGACCAGTTTGGTGATGAACACGAGATGGCTACTATTCCCTGTCAAGGGCCCCGTCCTGAAGTCAGCTTTTGTACTTGCCAGAGGTCAATGAGGGAAACAGCCACGTTCCAAGATCAAATCTCCAAAAAAGCGGGGGGAAAACAATGTCTGAAATTTTCAGCCTGACCACTATGAGTGCATTTGAGACCCAATGTAGGGAAGGGAGCTAACATCTAACTTGAGCTGAACATCAGGGCAGGATCAGGGTAAATTTTCAGCACCCTTCGCTGGCAGGGAGCCAACCAATGTGCGAGCTGTGTCATTCTGAACGCTAGGATCGTGAGCTTTACCTCTCTGATGCTAATCCCCATCTCTCAGGTTTGCCCTGCAGGTTCCACTCTCACCTCCAAGGCATGCAGGAGAAGGTCCTCCGTGGGTTAGAGTAAGGCTCATGGCCCCGCAGGTGTAGGGAGCAAGGGAGCAGCTCATCTCTTTCTTTTTAATTAATATATATATATGCTTATGAATATGAAATTTTGATAATCGGGATTACTACATGCTGTTTTTGTATGATTTCCAATATTCCATTTATTTTGTTAATTTGTTCTTTTAATTCTTAGCCTGAATTTTGTCTTTATTTCCTTTGATAATTTTCTAAATGTACTGGAGGAATCTAAGCATAATTTGTATTCATTCCTTATCAGGTAGTTGCAGTGTCATATTTTTTCCTTCCGAAATGACTTCTGGACCTTTATGTAGTCACTAGTTTGGCCCATTTTATTCTGCTTTTGTATGTAATTAGAAGTCTATTGCGTCCTAGATTTGTGGGGCTATCAACTTGTTAATTTTATGTTTCTTTGCTTTATCCTGATTTTTTTTTCTTTCTTTTTGCTTTTTTTTTCTTGATCATACTTGGCAAGGAAACTACATAATACGCTCTTCTGAAAGCTAATTTAGCAGCTCCTAAGTGTTCGCCACATGCACCTAGGTAGCACACAGGAGGACAAGCACATTCTCTAATGGCTGGTCATGTAGACTAGCTGACAATAAGCTGCTTAGGTATTGGCCTCGACATTCATCAACCAGTGATGTGGAGAGACGGTGGTGCCTGTTCTGTGGGAGGAGTGGCGGGTTTGGTCAGAATGATTGAGTAGAATGGCTAGCTGCAAAGTGATGGACAGGGAGTCCGGGGGAAGGGGTATAAAGTCAGAGAAAAAGAAGAAAAGAGAAAGGGAAAGACAGAGGAAAGAGAAAGCTAAAAATAAAATTAACTAAAAAACAAAACACTGAGTTGACATATCAGTTTCAGAGACTTTCACTTTTTATGGGAGTATAAGGACCCGTCTTTCTCCTGGAGAGTGGCTGGTGGTTTCAAAGTGCTGACTTTGCGGTTAGCAGCCCAACACATAACCATTACACCAGGACTCCTCAAAATTAAATTAAACTGAGGAGAAAATAGGGGTTAGTACTGGTGCACATGCTAGACACAAACATGGTAGCAAGAAAATATGGCACTCACTCTACAGAGGATGCCACGGGGGTGTAGGAATGTGTAAGCTCACATGACACCCACATTGTGGGTTCAAAAGAGGGGGGAGGGATTTGAAAAGGGGGGGGGACCACATGGGAGGAGGGGAAACTAAGAAGGAATTAAAAATGTATAGCAGTAAAAAGATCGAACACACACACACACACACATAAATATATATATGTATAATCAATCAACACCTAAATGATAACATTAGGTGTTTTTGTTTTGTTTAAAGAACTCCTTTTCCACAACAGAGCTCCACAAGGCAATAGAACAAAATGACCACAGCAGAATACTGAATAGAGGATGACCAATGAGTGAAAAGATGTACAAATACTTATACACAAAGTTGAGAACAATTTTATATGGGCACTCATCATAGAATACTCAAGTATTTAGGCAAGAGAAAAGCACACATTTAATAAAGGGATTAGACACTGAATAATCATAGCAGCTTTATATAGCCAAAAAGAAGAACCCATATGTCCAGCAAAAAGAGAATCAGTAATTATTCTACAGTCACAAAGAAGACATTTCTTAGCAATAAAAACAAAGTAATGATGCATTGATGAAACCGAAAAGCAGGCATGAAAAGAGTGTGTGTGTGTGTGTGTGTGATTCCATTTACATTAAATTCTGAAACAGGAAAAATGCATTAACAGCTTAGAGCAACAGGGAGAGTATCTAACAACAACTAAGCAATGGGAACTCTGAGGGGTGATAGACATGCCCCAACTAACGAACCAGGTATTTTCATTCACTGAAATAGACACTTAAAAGTAGGTCAAATCTATCAATAAATTTTTTTAACTACTAAAAATTGTAATGTAAAACCATACTTAAATATTAAAGTTTCGCTTTAGTTTTTGTTTTTTTTCTTTATCTGGCAAAACTTTTACTTCTTCACTTATAAGTGTTCGAAATATGGTATTGGAAATCTCAATTCACTGCTATGTAAACAGGCACTGACAGATACCCAGCATTCCCAGGAACATACCTGGACCTCCGCTGTAATGGCTGCATTTAAAGCAGATTCCAACCCACCATCAGCCATTAAGCTGCCCACCAGAAGATCAATCATGAATCGACGACCTGGACTTATGTTTACTTCATTGCCTGAAACTGACAATGGAAAAGTGTTATAACAATTTTCATTAAGCACCATCCCCACATGTACACACCCACTCCTCCTCACATTCACCTGCACAGGGTAAAAGTGCCGAGAGAGCCCGGGCTCGCTCCTCAGCCGTAGGCAACAACACCGACCACCCACTCTGTAGCACCGCCTGTGCAGCTGCTTGCACGGTGGTCAGGACGCCTGCGCTGCTAGCCAAGGTCACCACAGTCTGCTTCAGGCTGTTAAGGAGAACACTGCCCAGTCCTAGACCAAGGAATTCTGGGTCAACCTGGTGACTAATGGCAGCATGCAACTGAAAAGAGAAAAACAATTGTCACTTAGAACTATTAAGTATGAGTGCATTTTAAAACCTTAAAGATTGAATAAGGGAACCGATTACAGGAATCTAAGTATTGCCTCCTCCCTGGGGGGCAGGCAGCAGAGAAGAGGGCGGAGGGAGACGTCGGACAGTATAACTTATGATAAAACTATAATAATTTATGAATTATGAAGGGTTCAAGAGGGAGGGGGAAAATGAGCAACTGATATTAAGGGCTAAAGTAGAAGGCAAATGTTTTGAGAATGAGGAGAGCAACAAATGTACATATGTGCTTGACACAATGGATGTATGTATGGACTGTGATAAGAATTGTACAAGCCCCCAATAAAATAATTTTTTAAAAAAAGATTGAATAAAACATCAATTCCCAAACTTATCTGGCCTACCATCCACTTTTCAGAATAAACAACTCAGCACTTCCCTGGCAAGCAAACCCTTTGTGAACCATAGCCCGTGATTCATGATGAAGTAAAGATAACTGCTGCTGCAGGGTCCCTGGGTCATTCCATGGAGCCGGGCAGGTGTCCTCATACTTTTTAAACAGGGAGCCAGTTCACTGTCCCTCAGACCCATTGGAGGGCCGGACTATAGTTTTAAAAAGAACTATGAACATATTCCTATGCACACTGCACATATCTTATTTTGAAGTAAAATAACAAATGGGGCAAAAACACCCAGAGGGCCAGATAAATGTCCTCGGAGGGCTGTATGTGGCCTGCGGGCGGGCGGTAGTTTGAGGACACCTGGTGTAATGGATTACGAGTTACACAATGAGGAATAGTAAGGCTATAAAAACTTCTAAACAAACACAGGAAGAACCTGAACTGCAGTTTAAATCTCTAACTCATTCTAATGTACAGGGGAACATTAACTTGGAAGCACGTAACACCTCTGTGCTTCCAGTCCTAATGTACTGCCAACAATCCTGATTCATAGCAACCCTATGGAAAGAGTAAAGAAGATTCATGTGAGTGTCAGAGGTTGCAAAGCTTTTTGGGAGCAGAGAGCTGCATCTTTTTCTTGCAGAATGGGTGGGGGGCTTAAACTGCCGACCATGTGGTTAGCAGCCACCAGAGTCCCAGTCTCTGTGCTTCCTCTCTGTAAAATAGAAGTTCCCTAGAATAAACAAATTCACAGAGTCCAAAGTAGTATGGTTACCAGAGGCTCTAGCTTTACGAATTTATATGTGTGTTAGAACACGTGCATATGGTTCTTATTTAGCCTTACTTTAAAATACCTAGGTTCCCAAACTGGCTGATCACTGGAATCACCTGGGGATCTACTAAAAATACATAATCCTGGCCTCCATTTGTAAACTAGTAAATCAGAATTGGGGGGGGAGGGGGGGGGATACGTAGTTTTACCATCTCCCTGGGTGATTTCAATGATCAACCAACTGAGAAACTAGGCTTGAGTGCAAGAACAGGTGTGAAACATTTTTAACAACTAAAAAGCAACACGTGCATCTCGTAAAGGTGATTGTGTTGAAGCACTGTCGCCGATAGAAACTGGTTTAATCGGTGCACAATGAAGACATAAAACAGATGTGGTAGTCAAGTATATTCACTATTTGCCACACATGGGGATCCCCATACCCAAGTTGTTGTCAAGCTAATTTGAACTCGTGTGCTTCGAGGTACAGCTGTTTGCATGGCCCAGTGAATGTACTCGGACACAAAAGGAAGAGGGAAAAGGGAGTCATCACTACCTGAAGTCGTAGAAGATTCAGCACTGCAACAGCCATGCATTCTTTCTCTTGGGGGGGAGGCCAGTCGGCAGTGCCATCCATCCCCTCACTCACTTGACGTAATAGGAGATCCAGCTGCTCAAATGTCATTGAGCAGATATCCACCACAAATGGGACACGGAGGCCAATGGACCACTCAGAACATGATGACCAGGCAAAGCTCTACAGAAAGGACACAAACATCTATAATGAATCCACAAAATTCCATTTGCATCTGTCCCACAGTACATGAGAATGTTACAACAAAAATGCCTTGAATTATGGCTCACTGGTCCCATAAAACTTCCCAAATACATGTGTACTTTTTTGTCTAGCTCACAACCTATTTACAGGATCTTCTCACATTCAAATATTTTTTTATTCAAACAAGTTTTTTATTGTTATCACTCTCAAAATTATTAACATATAGTAATCTATGGCATTGAGGTTAAAAAATCACTTCTTGAGGTAAAACAGAAACCATAAGTAGACAATGACTGGCTAGATATACATTGATCACATGTAGAGCAATCATTAACTCACTATACAAAGTGATAACTGAATAAATTAAGATGGAACATAAAGAACTCTTCAAATAACCCAAAACAGAAAAGGACAAAGAAATGAAAAAGCAGCAAAAAGAAGAAAACAAGTAATGAAATGGTAGCTGTACATCCAACTGTACACAAGTACATTAAATTTAAGTGGTCTAAAAGAGAAGTCTTAAAATGGGGGGAAACTATGTGGTTGCTCAAGAAACTTGCCTTTTTTTCCTTTTCAGTATTTCATTATTTCTTAATTCATTTTTGTTTGTTTTATTGGCATATGATTCACCTTCATTATATATCAAAAAGTACATCAAAAAGAGTTGAGCAATCTTTACCACAATCAATTCTGGAACATTTTCTTCATTCTTGTATCCACTATTACTAGCATCTCCTGTCCCTTCAACTTTCCCTGTCATAATCCCAAGAAGCTATTGATCTAGTTGCAGTCTCTATAGGTTTGCCTATCCTGAATTTCACATAGAGAAAACCATTCAAAAAGAAAAAACAACAATAAAATACGACATTGAAAAATCTCATTCCAAAAATGTAGGAATTAATCAAAAGCTAGGACAAATTAAAAATGGGTCAAAATGGAAAACAAATGTTAAGATGTTAACCTACACCAAACTGCTTCTGGAGTAATCTACTGTCCAGTTCAGGCTGCCTACAGACAAGATAGCTCACATCCCTGTTCAATCTTCTGGGAGAATTCCATGGAGCCTGAATCTACAGGGGACTAGGCAAACGGATTTTGATCTTCCATTGTCATCCTTAGCCTTCTGCAAACCAGGTGCTCAAAACTTAAGCTCTAATATCATCATTCCCTCCTCTGATCCTGGGTTTTATCACTTTAAATCCTTGGATTACACAGGCTGGTGTGCGTCTTCCATATGAATTTAGTTGGCACCTCACTTAGATGACTGCTTAAGACAAGCTTTTAAGACCCTAAACACTATTCCTTCTGGTAGCCGGGCACCATTGGATTTCTTTACCATACTTTACTCCAGCACCTTTATCTTCAGTGATCACTTCACGAGATCACTGGCAAGTAACGAGCAAGGCCACAGAATAAGAATGAATTGTTCTTAGATCAGGGATTGTGATTCAGTGTGAGCTCAAAATTCATTCATATATCTAATGAAGACACCTACTTTAAATAAAATGCTAAGAAGTACCTAATGTCAACATTTATAACTACAGTAAACAAGAACCAACAGAGCAATAGATATGTTAAGTTTATGGAGGAGAACCCAGATACAGACCTAAATACAATTTGGACAAAGAAGCAAAAGCAATTGAGTAGAGGGATAATGCCACAAATGTTGTGGCAGCAACTGGATATCTATAAGCCAAACAAATATGAACAACTGTGGCCTAAACCTCACACCTTATACAAAATTTAACTCAAAATTAGCCACAATGATAAATGAAACATAACACTGTAAAACATATTTTAAAAGATAACATTAAAGCAATCTTTACAGAAATAGTCCACTGTCTAAAGAACTAATAAATCTTTGTTGGAAGAAGTAAAACACACATATATCAGTGTCTCTGGAGTTGTTTCTCTAGTCAACTCAGCCTAACACCGAAGGAATCTCAAAGAATCAATAATGAAGCTCCTAGAAGTGATTTTAATATGACTATAGGATAAAGTCAACATACAAGAAATCAATTATACTTCTATATATTAACAATGAACAAGTAGAGACCATAATGTTAAAAAACTACCAAACCAAACTGTGTATCCAGTACCTGGGCAGGCCCACAGGCAATTCCAACAATGTGCTTCGTATCCAGACCTGGCAGTGCAGCAGGTTCTGGTTTAGTTACACGTAAAGTGTCAAAATGCTGGCATTGGTCATTGCTTCCCCAGCTGTGGACCTCACTGTCCTCAGTCAAAGCCAGGCAGTGTGTGGAGCCTGCAGCCACATCTACTACTTTTTTCCCTGAAAAGAAAGAATGATGCATGGTCAATTGCAATCCTATCTCTTCTGTTTCAATAAAACATTCTCACAGTCATTCTGGCCAGGCGGCAGTTAATACTAACATCTAAAGGGCAACTGATAGGTCTAAATGAAGCCAAATTTGTCTGCTTCAAGTATATCAAATGGTCTCCCTTTTGAGCCATCGTTCTTTTTTTTTTTTCATACCTTACTGTGTAGGCATGCCCTGGCAAAGGGTCACACCATTCACTGTACCCCCATGTCCCAGAGGAACTCCCCTGGAGCCGAGCCCCAAAGCCCCAGGACTAGTTGGGGTGGAGTGAGCCATCCTAAGGTTGTTTCAATTTTAATACTTTCTCCTCTTTTTCAATTGACATTTTTCTGTTTTGTTTGCTCACTGTTGTTGGATTTTCAGTTTACTTCCTGTTTATGTTTTCTTTTGTATGCCTTGTATGATTTTCTGTGTAGGAAACTCAAGATAGGTAAATCTATAGACAGTAACTGGATTACTAATTACCTAGGGACACAACAGGGAGACTGGAGGGCAATGGGGATGAGAAGGAAATGTTCTGAAATCAATTGCGGTGGTGGTGATGGCACAACTCTGCTTCAAATGATTGCTTGATTACATCATATGCTGTGTGAATTGCATGCCAGTAACACTTTTTTTTAATCCTAGTATATTTTACCTAGTACAATTTGTTAAGACTTGAAATAATTAAGGCATCTGAACTAGCTGTACATTTATCTCCTTATGTAGTTTCTCATTCATAATGATACAGCAGTATTTTTATTTAACTGAGATCACATTCTGTTACTCCAAAGTATTGCCATGAAAAGTAATCTCTCAATTCGTTTTTTTTTTAAAGAAATTCTTTGTCATCAGAGTCAGAAAATAAAAAGATGACACATTTTTCAATTTAAACAATGTTAGCAAGTACTGCATTTTTTGCATACATACAGTAATTTGTTTGCTAGAGGAACCCTGGTGGGGTAGTGGGTACGCAGTGGACTGCAATCCACCAGGTCAATAGCTCAAAGCCACGAGTCCTCAGGAGAAAGATGGGGCTTTTTATTCCTGTAAAGCGTTAGTCTTGGAAACTCACAAGGGGCAATTCGAACCTGTCCTATAGGGGGCACCATGAGTGGGCATCAACTTGAGGTTGAGGTATATGTTTGCAAATTATATTTTAGGTTTAACATCACCAAGTGGTATTTCTCCAAAATATTCATTAAAAATTTGTTTGGCTAAAAAGTTATTGCAGTAAAATGGAATAATTCTATACCATCAACATAAAGTATTTCTCAGAAATACATCATAAAAAGTAAAAAAAAAAAAAAAGAATTCAGTTAAGAAACTAAACCAAAAATCAAACCCATTGCCATTATATTAATTTCAACTCTACACAGGGTTACAAAGCTTTAAATCTTTACAGGAGGAGAGTCTCAACTTTCTGTTGCAGAGAAGCTGGTAGGTTTAAGCCAGGCGTCCTCAAACTACAGCCCGCGGGCCACATGCGGCCCACCGAGGATATTTATCCAGCCGCTGGGTGTTTTTGCCCCGTTTTGTTTTTTACTTCAAAATAAGATATGTGCAGTGTGCATAGGAATTTGTTCATAGTTTTTTTTAAACTATAGTCCGGCCCTCCAACGGTCTAAGGGACCGTGAACTAGCCCCCTGTTTAAAAAGTTTGAGGAACCCTTTAAGCCACTGACTTTGCAGTTAGCAGTCCAGGTAAATGGATTAATTCTACCCTAAGAGCCTGTCACAAATTGTTGTTTTTTTAAGTATCAACAATACTTGAAATGCTATCAAGGTAAGGTACATCTATAAATGCAACTTAGGGAGCTGGTCTACTTTACTAATGGAGAAAAACATAAACAGGAAGGCAAATAAAATTAAAATAGTTTCCTATCGTACTAGGCAAATGCTGTTCCTGCACAACTTAGAAGCTTGGAACACAACCATCATCCTTTGAGCACATGCAGTATAATACTGAGTCGTTAAAAAACGAAAGATGAGAAAAGAGCATGTCAACATAAAACCCAAACCAGCTGTCTGATTTGCAGGCATTGAAATCCCACTTTAGAGACCCACATCCTCATCCCCTTGATACAGCAAAAATTAAAAATGTAGTGGGATATTATGCTAGGTGAAGTCAATCAATCACAAAATAATACATACTGTATGATATCTTTGTTATTAAAGAAACTTTTAAAAGATAATGGTTTTACACGCCAAATGAAATAGTTTGATTACGAGAGGTAGGAGACCAGAGCTAGGACTGAGAGAGAGAGAGGAAAAGCAATAGGCTAAAGCAGTGGTTCTCAACCTTCCTAATGCTGCGGCCCTTTCATACAGGTCCTCTTGTTGTGGTGACCCCCAACCATAACATTATGTCGTCGCTACTTCACAACTGTACTTTTGCTACTGTTATGAACCATAATGTAAATATCTGGTATACAGGATGTATTTTCATTGTGAAAAATTGAACATAATTAAAGCATAGTGATTAATCACAAAAACATGTAATTACATATTGTGAAACATTTATTTCTAATTACAAATGAATGAAATTTTGTCTTGAAGCATGGTGTAGCATGGGTAACAGTCTTCACGCCGGGTATTCGTGTGTGGGCGTATCTGCATGTGGGAAGACCCGCCTGGAGATGGATAGAAGAACGGTGAATCGGTTCCTAGGACCATGAGAAATATGTGTTTTCCAATGGTCTTAGATGACCCCTATAAAACGGTCGTTCGACCTGCAAAGGGGTCATGACCCGCAGGTTGAGAACCGCTGGGCTAAAGGGTGGATAGCTTTAGCTTAAGAGAAGGGAGGATAATATTTTACAAGAGAACAAAGCAAACTACTGATGGTTTGATAAGTTGTTTAAATTGTTGAATACAAAAATGATTACCCTGATTAAAAAAATGATCACAAAAAAAAGATTACCTGAAATGTAAACCCTCATCTAATTCACAATAAAAGGTTAAATGCATACATATATATATAGATATAGATATATGAATTAAATACAAAAAGCTCACTGCCATTGAGCCGATTCCAATTCATAGTGACAGGGACCCCAGGACAAGGCAGAAATACCCCTGCGGGTTGCCAAAAGGGTGACTTTTTATGGTAGTGGAAAGCCGGCTGGTGGTTTCAAATAGCTGGCTTTGTGGTTAGCAGTCCAACCACTACACCGCCTGCACTCCTCATATATGAATAAAACAAGAACTAAAAAGGTCAAGGGGATGTGGGGTGGGTTGTATGTGAGCAAGTATTCAGCAAACCATAGTCCTCAGCCAAATGCAGAGTAAGGTCCATTTTTGTGTTTAAAGCTTTACTGAAACATAGGCCTGGTGGTGTACTGGGTTTCAAGCTGGGCTGCTAACCACAAGGACAACAGTTCGAAACCATCAACTGCTCCAAGGTAGAAAGATCAGGTTTTCAACTCCTGTAATGATTCACAGTCTAGAAACCCACAGGGGTAGTGCTACTCTGTCCTTTAGATTCCCTATGAATCTGAATGACTCCATAGCAGTGAGTCAGAGGGACTTTGCCCACCTGTTTGTTTACATATTACCTATGACTGCTTTTGAGCAACCATAGCAAAGTCGAGTAATTGGGACAGAGCACAGCCTTCAAATCTAAAACATTTACTATCTCAGTTAACGAATATTTCTCCACCACTAATACTAGACCCAAAAAAGCCCCATCGGGTGTATTGATTAGTAAAATCTGCTTTCTTTGTTCGCAATGGGCTCTTCACAAATTATCATAGGACCAGGTCAACTTGTTTGAAAATATCCACAATCACCTAAAAAAAGTAATAATTCCTACAGTCCAACTACCATAGTTTTGATGACTACTGTGTGCTACAGCTTATCATCCATAATAAGAATACCATAAAAGCATTTGAGAGCCTTCATCTGAAGCATAGCTCTAGTCTCTTCTCCCACAGATGTCCTCAGCCTGTCTTAAGCATAATGGGTAGCTCATCACTGCAGAAAGCATATGAATTCACTTACTTGTGTCTTTGCTTGAACTTAAATGCATATTGAATACCACAACGTCTATCCACACATCAAAGCCAATGTTATCTCCCACAATATTCTAATACCACAATGAACAACTGTGGTCTTAGTAATTTACACAGTATAACAGTGCATGGCTACCGAAACAATAACTGATGTCACCACATCCATTTCACTGATAAATGAACGCCTTTCACAAAAAAAGAACTTTAAAACATTAGTCAAATAGAATTTTTATTTAAATTTATTAGCAATTATTGTATTCCATTTAAATATATATAACAATCAATTTTCAGTTATTATCTACACCTAGCATAGTATGAATGAAAATTTTTAATATAAGTCCATTCATAAAATATCCACTTAAGAAAAACAAAATCGGCCAACTAGAATAGATGACGATAGAAACTGCCCTAAGGGGTGTTAAAAGGAGTATATATTTCCTACTCACCTTGCAAGCCTTCCAATAGTTTTGGGTAACGAACATGTTCCTCTGTTCCATGTCCAAGTCTCTGATTGTCACCTTTTCCCCATGAATAGACTTGGCCATCTTTTGTTAATGCAATAGAAAACTGGCTTCCACAACGTACTTTGACAACATCCAAGTCTTGGAGTTTTTCAATTAATTTTGGCGTTTTACACCCATCGCTGCCACCTCTGCCCAATTTCCCATAGTCGCCATCTCCCCAAGACCACACTTGACCTAAACACATACAAACATATTTTAATTTACAAACCAGCACATTTAATGGAATTTTTAAAATCATTGAAAATAATCAATTCCATTCAATGAAGTAAACAATTTTAGGCCAAACAAATCTGATTTATATGCTAAAGGCATGGCCACTGCTGCAGGCATGCAGACTATCATAGTATGTGGGATCAAGAGAGAACCGTAGAAATATATCTGTATTTTTTCTAGTAATTATAAAACTTACTGTGGCACAATGAGTTATGATGTGTGGCATTTTGCACTCATCCTTTGGAAACTGACTATAGGGAATTTCTCAAGTTGTTAATTGCCCCTGGGGGTTGTTACTTTAGGTCCTCTTTTCTTTTTAAATCATTTTATTGGGTGCTTGTACAACTCTTCGCAATCCATACATATACATCCATTGTGTCAAGCACACTTGTATATCTGTTGCCATCAACATTCTCAAAACATGCTTTCTACTTGAACCCTTAGTTTCAGTTCATTTTTTCCCCTTCCTCCCCACTCCCCCCGCCCTCATGAACCCTTGATAATTTATAAATTATTATTATTTTGTCATATCTCACACTTGTGTCCAGCACATTATTACATATGTTGACCTCATCATTCTCACAACACCCGCTTTCTACCTTAGTGTCAGTTCATTTTTTCCCCTCCCTC
>NW_022111379.1:29284344-29300434 GCF_000313985.2 Echinops telfairi
TTGTCTTCAGCAATTGTATCGGGAAGGTGAGCACACAATGATATGGTTTTTTGTTCTTTGAGCCTGATAACTGATCCACTTTAGGTCATTTTTAAAAATATAATCTCTCTAAGCATGCTACTCCCCTCCAAACCCTCCCCCCCGCAGTTACAGGCAAGAAACATGACTTTTGCCTGGTCTCAGCCAGTAATTGACAAAAAGTAAAATAGACAAAAATAGACAAAAAGTAAAAACTGACTTATACAAAGCCTTGACACAGAGGCTCAGATGGGGCTTCCAAATCAATGAGAGTCAGCAGGAAGGCAAGTCCTTTGGACAGGAAAGCTCTGTGATGAAACCCTTCTAACAGTTAAATATTATTATAGTGGAGGGAGAAAGCAAAGCAGAGAGCCACACTGGTCGAGTTAAGCAGAGAGAAGAGCTGAAAGGAGCTGTCTTGACCAAGAGAAAAATGAACTGTAGAAGAGCAGCACTGACAAGGGTGTTTCTCTCCACAGAGATGTCACAGGGCATATCCTGATTGAAGAGTTGCCTGGCTGGTGACAGTGAACACCTGTTCTTGGCAGGGTACGTATATCCCATTGAGATGTAGAGACTACATTCAGGGACCTCTGCTTGACCTTGCCTGAAGCATTTTTTCCTACTTCTATCATTCTCTGTGATATAAAAGTTGCCAGTGCGGCCGTGATTCTTTGGTGAATTCTGTGGGTCATGCCAGTGGCTCAATGAACCTAAAGGCACCAGTGGGGCTGGACAAGGAATTGTGTCAACTCTAGTGTTTGCAGCTGGTACCTGTTAACCTAGTCATACATAGCTAAGAATGAGACAACTGATAAGGACAGCTGGACAGGGAAGGAAAGCTAAGATTTCAAAAAGCTAATGTGGTGTAGAGTATGTTACCCACCACAAAATATGGTGTTAGCAGTGGATAATGTTAGTCTATTTATGTAATTGGCACTTTGCAAGGAAAGACTTCCCAATTTGCAAACGCATGTTCCAGACATTTAAATTATTACTTTAACAATGAAATTCCATTGCAAAAAGAAGTATGTGTGTATGTTTGTTTAATCTGAAAACTAAATTGAATACTTTCTAAAAATGCAATAACTAAGTTGCTTCACGAAGAAAAAAAAGAGATAAATTAACTATAAGCAAAAACTGTGAAATTGCTTCAAAAGTGACTAAGTCCCCATTGCATTTTAAATAACCTGCACCATGGATCAGCAAACTTTTCCTAAAAGACAAAACCAAAACCAAATCCACTGCCACAGAGTTGCTTCCACTCTCTTTACAGGAATAGAAGTCCGCATCTTTCACCCCCTGAGCTGCTGGAGATTCCGAGCTGCTGGTTAGCAGCTCATTTCAGAAGTATGTAACCACCACGCCAAAAATGAGATGGCAAAAATTTTGGCTTTATGAGGCACACAGTCTCTGTTCCAACTGCAATTGTGCAAATGCAGCCAGAGGCAACACATAAACAAGGTGACACGGCTGCATTGCAGCACAACACCATTTGCAAAAATATATTGTTAAAGTAAATGGCAAACTCTAGAAGAAGCACACTTAAAGAAAGCAGCGCTCCCAATGTTCAACTCTGTAGACCTAAACAGAAAGATCAGAGAAAGTGTACTACTAGCTTTAACTCAGTTAAGACACCAGCTATTCACTGCATAGCCTGGTTAGCATGTTCCCAACTTTCACCAATATATTCCAGGAGCCCCTGGGTCAGACACACAGGTGGAGGTCTCCATAAGTACAATTCTAACATCACTTGTCCATCAGTTTGTCATAGTGTGATAGCTTGTGTGAGGCTGTGATGCTGTAAGCTACACCACTAGTACTTCCAATGTCAGCAGGGTCACTCAAAGTGAACAGGTTTCAGAAGATCTTTCAGACTAAGAAAAGAAAATGAATAAGGAATTGGTTGCCTGCTTTGGAGGAAGTAGTGGCTGGTGAAAACCTTATGTGTAAAGCATCAAAACATTGTTAGAAACGGAAGACCTAATGAATGGAGGTGGAACATTACCAGAGATAATACCAGGATATGGGCCCCTCGGGTCTAAAGACACTCAAAATGTGATTAAGGAGGAGCTGTGTTCTCTGGGTGCAGTCAACCTTGAGGCTGTGAGCAGGGAAAGCCTGTGACAATGGAGCCTTCAGGCTCTGCATCTGCTGATGCGGCACTCCGCTAGTTACGGAGAAATACCTGCAAAAATCTGCTAATGATCAGAACTCAGAATGCGTGCAGCATGAATCTAGGAAAACTGGAAGTAGTGAAAAATGAAATGGAACAAAAAGATCAATATCATAGTCATAGGTAAGCTGAAATGGACTGGTACTGGTGATTTCCAATCAGAAAACCCTATCTTCTACTATGCCAGGAATGACAAAAGCAAGGGGAACGGCACTGTCGAAAAAGGGCACTGCAAAACTAATCTTCAAGTATAGTGCAATCTGTGGTAGGATTATATCTACCCACCTTGTAGGATCCAATTTAAATGCATGCACCAACCATAAAAGCTAGTGATGAAGAAATCTATCAAAGACTTCAGTTGGAAACTGTTCAAACATGCAATCAAGGTGTACTGAGAATTACTGAAGATTGGAATGCCAAATTTGGAAACAAAGAGTAACAGTTGTTAGAAAATATGGTTTTGGTGAATAAAAAAATGAAGCTGGAGATCAAATGACAGAAGTTTTCAAGACCAATGACTTGTTCAAAGCAAGCAAATCACATTTTTCAACAACACAAAAAGCAACTACAATATGTGTATCTCCAGATTGAATGCACAGAAATTAAAATAATTACATCTGTGAGAAGAGAAGATGGAGAAGTTTCTTATTAGCAGCTAAAACCAGGACAGGTGCTGGCTGTGGAATAGACCATCAAGTGCTCATATGTAAGTTGAGGTGGAAGCTGAAGACAATGAAAACAAGTCCAACAGAGTGAAAATATGTCCTTAAATCTCTCTCACCTGAATGCGGAAAGATCTCAAGAACAGACTGGACACATAAAACACCTAATGAGAGAAGATATGATCAGCTGTTGGAGCACAAGAACATCATTCAAGAAAGCAAAAGGTCACTACAGAGATAGGAGAGAAACGAGTAAAGCGGATGGCAGAAGAGACTGTGAAACTTGCTCTTAATCGTACGGTAGCTAAAGCAAATAGAAGAAATGAAATCAAAGAGCTGAACAGAAAATTCCAAAGGGCAGGTAGAGTAGGCAAAGTAAAATATTATAATGAAATGTGAAAAAAAAGATATATATATATATACACATACAGAAAGACCTGGCATTAGAAACCAAACAGGAAGAACAAACTCAGTATAATTTAAACTGAAGGAACTGAAGAAAAAATTCAAGCCTCAGGTTGCAACACTGAAAGATTCTATGGGCAAATTATTGCATGGTTCAGGAAGCATCAAAAAAAGTTGGAAAGAATACGGACTGATTGCGCCAAAAAGAACTAGTTGAGATTCTACCATTTCAGGAGGTAGCATAAGAGCCAGAACCAATGGTGCTGAAGGAAGAAGTTACCCCACCCCTCAAAAAAGGGAACAAAGAGAAATGAAAATGCTACACTGAAAGTATTAGCAAAAAGCAAGGCTCCAGGAATTGACAGGAAAACAATTGAAATGTTTCAATAAGCTTATGAAGCACTGGAAGGACTTACTCTTCTATGACAGGTAATTTGGAAGACAGCTATTTGGCAATTGGCTTGAACAGATGCATATTTGTACAAATTCCAAAGAATAGTGACCCAAGAGAATGCTCAAACTATAGAACTACATCATTGATATTCCAGGCAAGTAGAATTTTGCTGAAGATCATCCAACAATTACAGCAATACACTGACAGGGAACTGCCAGAGGTTAAGGCCGTATTCAGAAGACGTGGAACAAGGGATATCATTGCTGATGTCAGATAGATCTTGGCTGAAAGCAAAGAATACCAGAAAGATGTTTACCTGTGTTTTATTGACTACTCCAATGCATTTGACTGTAGGGATCATAATAAACAATGAATAGTTTGAGAAAATTGGGAATTCCAGAAAATTTCATTGTGCTCCTGAGCAACTTGTACGGAACAAGAGACAGTTGTATATACCAGAATGAGGGAATACTGCATGGTTTAAAAACAGGTATGTGGCAGTATTGTATCCTCACCATACGAGAGGGTACCCAAAAAAAACTCAAAAAAATGGAATCCATGCCTCCCCCAAAGCTATGTATTTAATTTTTTTTTACAAAACAACCTTATCACCTTCAAAACTATCCATTACATATAATACATTTGTCAAAACTGCAATACCATTCTTGAAAACATTTTCAAATGCATCTGTTTGGATGGGGCTGAAAGTACCTCCCTCATTTTAGTGGCTTCCTACCCACTCCCACCCTCCGCCCCCAACTTCTACATCGTCAAATCCCTATCCTTTCAGGTCCCTCTTCATTAAAGTAAACAAAAAAATATTGCATGGAGCGAGGTCAGGTGAGCAAGGTGCATGGGGCAAGAAAAGCATGCTGCTTTTTTGCCAAAAACTGGCACACTGAGATGGCTGCATAAGCAGGTGCATTGTCGCAGTGGAAAAACAAGTCCCCTCTCTGCCACAAACCAAGCCCTTTTTGTCACACTGTTACACAATCTTTTAAGAACCTCTAAATAGAAAGCTTGATTAAAAGTCTGACCTGGTGGGACAAACTCCAATTGGACTATCCCCCTCACATCAAAAAAACAAATGAGCATCAGTTTTGGGGGGCACCCCCTTGTACTAATTAAATCTGTGTGAGAAGAATGTCATCAATATGCAGATGACACAACCTTGCCTGCCAAAAAGTGAGGAGGACTTAAAGCACTTGCTTATGAAGATCAAGGATTGGAGCCTTCAGTATGGATTAAAACTCAATGTAAAAAAGACCAAAATCCTCAAAACTGGACCAATAGTGAATATGATGGGCGGAGAAAAGGTTGAAGTTGTCAAAAATCTGGCCGTACTGGGATCCATAACAATGCTCAGGGAAGCAGCAATCAAGAGATCAAAAGCTGCTTTGCATTCGGTAAATCTGCTGCTACTTCTTTAGAGCTTGAAATGTAAGGATGTTACTTTGAGGACTAAGGTGCAGGTGACCCAAGCCATGGTATTTTCCATTGCCTCATATGCATGTGAAAATTGGACACTGAAAAAGGAAGGCAGAAAAACTGCACTTGAATTGTGGTGCTGGAGAAGCATGTTGAAAGTATCATGGACTGCTAAAAAGACACAGACACCTGTCTTGGAAGAAATGAGCCAGAATGCTCCTTAGAAACAAAGATGATGGCAAGACTTCATCTTACTTAATTTGGACATATTATTAAGAGAAACTAGTCTCTGGCAAAAGACATCATGTTCGCACAGTAGAGAGGCAGTAATAAAAGGAAGGCCCTCAAGGAGACGGACTGACAGCGACTGGAGCAATGGTCTGGCACACAGCAGTAACTGTGCGAATGGCACAGGACGATGTAGTTTCTTCCTGTTGTACATAGAGGCACCATGGGTCAGAACCCACTAGCAACCACCACAACATGGTACTATTAGTCTGAAACAACAATACTTTAGACAGGTGCACTTCCCCTTAACACATACGTCAAAGAAACAATCATGTGAGACTGCATGGTCTCCATTCTTTGTTTGTTTCTATCTTTGAATTCCTTTAAAGTTTTTTTTAAAATCATTTTATTGAGGGCTCTTACGATTCTTTTCACAACATCTATTGTGTCAAGTACATTAATACATATGTTGTCATCACCATTTTCAAAACATTTTCTTTTTACTTGACTGTGAAGAGAAGAACCTCTTTATGTTGATCCCACAATGCCTACACACAGACACCAGACCCCACATTGCTAATAAAGGTTCCCACAATGTTGGTGACTGACCCCTAAGGATGCCAACATCAACACAACCACAATGGTGTTAAACTGACACCCGTAATGCTGAAAATTGGTCCCTACAGTGCTGAGGACAGACTTTCCCAATGGGGATGGATATGTCCCGCGATGATGGTGAATAGAAGAAAACCCACCACACCACCATACATCCCTAAAACGCCAACAAACTCCCTCCATCACAATACCAAAGAGCACCGCCCACAATTATGATTGACCCACCCTGACCACACTTACATATCCCAAATGCAAGAGGACACACTCACACACAAAATGATGATCAATATTCGACCCTTGATTCTGAGTACAGAGTCCCCTACCAATATGCCCAGAGAGAGAACCCCATGATGCTGAGGGCAGACTCGCACAGTGTCAAAGGTCAAAACTCTATAATATTCAAAAATATAATTTTTTTCTTCAATGGGATTCTAATCACAAATCTGATAAACATATCCTCAGGAAACTCAGTACAATCTCAATAATGAACCAAACACAAAAACAAAACTTAAAACAAGCAAACGACACAGCATACTATATAATATCCAGAACTTTGCAGGATATACTACAGGATATCAAGGCATCTGAACATAGGAAATGTAAAAATAACCAAAGAATGTCAAGCATTCTATTTTAAGTTTTATTTTTGGTGGGAAAATGTTAAAATAGGCAGGGTGGTAACCACTAACTAGCTCTCTGGCTGGAGGCACACTTAAAGCACAGTACTTCTTCAAGAAGCCATTTCACAAAAGACACTAGTGCTCACCCCCACTTAAAGGTTAATGACCTCTTCAGCGGGATGACATCTTGAGAGATCACTGTCCTACAACATTTCATTTGACATCATCAAGACATCAAGAGCCGGCCCAGGGAAGCTTGTGTCCTACGTACCATTCTCAGTCACAGCCAGGGTCTGAGCATCCCCACTTCCACATGCCACATCAATAACTTTCAGTCCTTTCAGCCCAGCTACAAGCACTGGAATGACTTCGTCCTCGCTGGAGCCTTCAGACAGAGAGGACTGTTATTACTACAAGACCCTCATAAGAAATAATTTCCCAGCACACACCCCATCCTCACAGAGCAAACATACCGTGGCCTAGTCGGCCATAGTTTCCCCGGCCCCACGTGTAGAGCTCTCCCTCAGCAGTGATAGCTGCGCTGTACGTGCTTCCACAAGCAATGTGTACCACGTGCTTCCCAGCCTGCTTCCCAGAAAAAGCCGAGATCACCTTTGGCTCCTCCAGCGGCCTGTGGAGAGAAAAAAAGGGCCCCTGTGAATGGCCTTCTAAGGCATTTCTATGGTTGATGACAAAGAAATTTTACTATCAGAAATAAAGTATCAGTGCCTACATTTTTACTTTAAACTGTCTTATGAACAAGATAATATAGCATTCAAAAACCACACATATTCAAGAAAAAAACTTGGTTAAACAGGTATCTAATGCAGGATTTCAAAATAACTGTTAACACGTACACCAAAGTTCATAACAACTCTGTCACAATAGTCCTTTGGGAAACTCGGGAATAATAGTGGTACAGCTACATAATGGAACACTACTCGGTTAAAAAAAGAGGGAACTACAGACACACACAACATGGCTGACTCTCAAAAGCACTGTACTAACTGAGCCACCAGAAACAAAATGTATTATACTGTATGATTTTAGATTCCATTTATTTTAGATTCTGGAAAAGGCAAAATTATAGTGACAACATATCAGTGATTGTCGGGGGTATGAATGGAGAGAAGAGATTGACTGAAAAAGAATTAAATGAAACTTTAGATGCGATGGAAATGCTCAATGGCTTAATGGTGGTAGTCACAGAACATTTTTATCTTGCCACTCTATTTTAGGTACAAAACAAACAATCATGCCAGTTAAAGTAATTACACCATACATACACAGTGTCTCCATGACCTAGTCGTCCCCCATCCCCACAGCCCCAGGAGTACACCTCTCCAGTGGCTGCCAAGGCCAGGTAATGGTGACCATCAGAATGTGCAGCAATTTTTACAATGTTTCTAGAGGCAAGACCCTGGACCAGCTGTGGGGCCTAGAAGAGTTAAAAAAAAAAGGAAAACAATTAGTACAGAAGTTATAAAAGCAGCATAGATCTCTTCCATTGTTAAGGCTCATTTTAATAAACCTGACCCCGTACGGCCTTGTACGGCCTTGCCAATTTTGAGGGAAGGAATGTCTGTCCCCCGTAGAGATCGGTAAGCTCAGGTGAAAACACCTACCAGTGTGTCACTGTTGTAGGCCTGCGTGTACACACGGCCACTCCGAGACAAGATGAGGAAGCGCTTCTCTGCACAGGCAATCTGTGTGACCCCCAGACTGGCCAGGCCATCACACTGAATAGGACCGATCACATTGGCATAGTATTTCCATCCTATTAATCCCCAACCAATGACCTCTTGCAATGATCCCTGTAAGATAATAAGTACTTTCTTTACAGCAGCATGAAAAATATTTTCTGAGCCAAAAATTAATTCATTCTAATAATAACAATAAAATATTATATGGTGGTAACAAAGCAAGACAAGAATGGAGCTGTGATTCAATCCAACAAAATAACTCATAACATTCTGAATTAAAACGAAGGGCCCAATTCGCATGTAGACAAAGAGACTGGCTAGGTTCTTTTTCCACAGCACTTCATTTTAATAGAGCCAATATAAAGTAGTCCATGTGGATATTCAACATGTGAAACACACACACACTGAACCAGGTTTACCATGAAAGGCAAAACTGCAGAAGCCTAAGTAAGCTCCCATGATGTGAGGAGCTGGAGAGAGAAGTGTTCCCCCTATGGATGTTACTAATGGGGGCAGCTGTACCGGATAACTTGACAATTTTCATCAAATTCATTCAATACATTGCCCACCCACTTTGCTATGAACTTCACTATCTGCGTGCACACACGCACATGCACATGTACGCACACAGAGGGGAGCATGTGTATATACTAGATTAGTCATTGTATTGTAACACAACTTCAGTGGCAAAACACTGGTAACAACCTTTGTGTCCAGCAATAGATTAATTAAAAACAAAACTTATGAGAAAGCCACATAAAGACTACTAAACTACTGGGGATGGGGGGAATAGAGACGCTCCCTCTACTGATACAGTAAGATCTCCAATGTACACTGAAAAAAAAAATCCACACACTGGAAAGCAGGGTAGCTCCAATGTGCCCAAGTTGCAGAGCAGTTACTCAGTCTGACAACCATGCGTAATTTTTAAAAAGTATGTATAGGTCAGCTCCAACCCATTGTAGCACAGAAAGCAAGAATCATCCAAGTTCAGAATGAGATTCTTGTGAACTTCTAATTACAAACCATATAGAAAAGACTACCACAGTAAATACCTTGTGAGATGTTGGAGAACTACACAAAGGAGGCATACAGGGCGTTGCCAGGCGGTCCAGGTGGGCTGTGACGACGACTGCCGTCTGTCTTAAGTCAAT
The DNA here is from genome assembly GCF_000313985.2 of Echinops telfairi. Classification (NCBI taxonomy): domain Eukaryota; kingdom Metazoa; phylum Chordata; class Mammalia; order Afrosoricida; family Tenrecidae; genus Echinops; species Echinops telfairi. The sequence continues at coordinate 29,293,748 of NW_022111379.1, forward strand.
GGCCAGCTCGTTATCTTGTGGTAGGGTAAGGTACCTCAGGAAACTCTCATTGGGGCTCAGAGGGCCGGATAAGAGCTGGGTAATAAAGGCAAACATCTTAGGAAATGAGAAAAGCATTAAAGGAAAACTACTAGCCTGTAACCACTCTTTAAATGGGGTGGGGAGGGGGGAGACACTTTCAAAAAGTTCATAAACCAGTGGAATAAAAGATTAGTAATTAAATGTTCCTTTTAGCTATTAAATGACAAATGCTGGCTATAAATTTATACAGTCCATTTATACACCTTAGATGAATGCTAGGAACAGACTCCACAGCCCAAACCATCCTGCGTCCTCCCAGGATCATTGTAAATAAGTCTTGAAATGAAACAAACAGCACCCCAACTTGACCCTGAAAACTAAAGGCAAAACCCATTTTAACTTAGAGACGCCTACTCTTGAGAAAATCTAATGTGATTTGCAAATTAATTCACAGTTCAATTTTCCAAAATGATAAATTAGGCTGAAAAATTATGATAGAAAGGCTACATCTTTCCAGAAAAAAGACCTAAATAACTGAATACCAGAATGTACAAGACTTTGTCTCATGTACTTTGTACATATAATAAGGAGGGATTAGTCCCTGGAAAAGGGACATCACGCTTGGTAAAATAGAATGTCAGGAAAAACAGAGGAAGCCCTTCGACAAGATGAAACGACAGTGTCTGCAACATGGGCTCAAGCCTAACAACTGTGCAGACCGTGTGGGACCAGTAGTCACAGAACAGTGAAACATCTGCTTGCAAAATGAAGCAGTCTTAGGGATTGAAGCCACATGTGAGATTGTGCTAAAGTGGCTTTTGGGTCTGCTAGGGCAGCTGCAGACTGGGCAGCCTCTCCTGCAACAGGGCCAGACAATGAATGAGTAGTGTAGCCTTTCTTAGCAGCCACTTTAAACATTCTTTTCTAATCCATATTCAAAGTGTGTGCTTCAGACTTGATTCTGTGCTAATAGGTACTGCTGGTGCTCACCTATGCGAGGTCTTCCCCACCCACAACATGATTGGGAAATGGGGCTGAAGACCAAACTGGTTCCCTATGCGTACTCTCAAAATGAAACAGTGACAGTAACATTTCACGTTAGATCACTCTTGCGCCTTACCACAATTACTGAACCTCAGTGTGCTAATAGCCCTTCTCCCAACTCAATGCATGACCACCCTGTGCTACCTTTTTGCTACAACTATGAATGATGAGGTACTTGAACCACATCTTTTTTTTTTATTCATTTTATTAGGGGCTCATACAACTTATCACAATCCATACACACATCAATTGTGTAAAGCGCATTTGTACATTAATTGCCCTCATCATTCTCAAAATATTTCCTCTCCAATTAAGCAATTAAGCCCCCCCACCCCACCCCACCCTGGGCATTAGGTCCTCATTTTTCCCCTCCCTCCCCGCTCCCCCCTCCCTTATGAGCCCTTGATAGTTTATAAATTGGTATTTTGTCATATCTTGCCCTGTCCGGCGTCTCCCTTCATCCACTTTTCTGTTGTCCGTCCCCCAGGGAGGAGGTCACATATAGTTCCTTGTAATCGGTTCCCTCTTTCCTACCCACTCTCCCCCTACCCTCCCAGTATCGCCACTCACACGACTGGTCCTCCCACTACCATGACTTGAATTCGACCTTGCAAGTCTGGCTGGACCAGAGGCTGTACACTGGTACAGATAGGAACTGGAAACACAGGGAGTCCAGGGCGGATGATCCTCATCTTTTTTCACTTGAAATACACACCAATCTTTATTCCTCTACTAACAATTCCTTCATGGAACTGAGCACGCCATTTACATCTTCCACAGTATCCAAACCTCACCATCACCATATCCAATGTGCACTACACCGAGAATCACCCAAGCTATAAAAGCCATGCATGTGAGAGCTATGCTGCTCAACTGCAGAAGCAAGAAATACACAGTCAACATTCAGCAGACAGGACTCTATAGATCTACTAGTGGTTATATATGTCAAAACATAAATTCCTCCTACAAAACACATACCACCCAAGAACAAAAATGCAGAGCCCCGTGGCTCTGACCACCCCTTATCTGCTCATGGAATGTTCTATAACACTGGTAGAACTATACCAGCCTGCCATACCTGTCTTACTTGACCATGTACAGACACACCAAGAGACAATCACTGCCACAACATGGACCCTGCTCTATTTTACAGAATTCTCCTTACTTTTTAAATTGAAGCATGCCACTTGGATCTAGAACACCCTAGAATGCTTACATGAACATCAGCCTCTGGATGCAAGACGTCCTTACTGCCGAGGATGCCCTGGAACCGCTGCAGCAAGGGCAGCAAGGGGGCACTGGTGCCCTGTGCAGACCTCTCATTGTCAGCTTCCTGGGCCCCGCTCTCCCACAACTGAAGCAACAACATGATGGCTGATAACATTTGGCTAAAAGAGAAAACATATGCTCTAGTAAAAACAGATTAACATTTTGTCAAAGTCCATCAAAAATAAAAGCAAACAGCTGCACAAGATCAAGGAGATACACAAGATTTAAAGGAAACTAAAATAATGCCATGGAAACAATACTGATAATAAAAATCACTGACACAGAACCAAGATACCAAGTCCAAGAATTCAGCTTGTTGTTTATCAAAAATATATTACCAAAAACACAAAATGTACCAAAGTGTCTAATAGGAAGTTCAAAAAGATCTTTCTATAAGAAATTTCTAATACCTTAAACAAACAGAATAAAATTATTTTAGAAAACTGTAAGGACAAAAGAACAAGTTCTAAAATACCTTACCTCTAGGCATAAAAAAAGGAAGTGAAGAAAATATAATTGTACCTGGTATTAAAAGAAAGAGTGGGCCTTTTAAATAGAGACCACCATGCATCTGCTATAGTCACTGATAATTAAATGCAAGTTCGTCCAATATCATAGCTCTATGGACACAGCGGCACCTCTGTAAAGCACTGGGGTACTGTGGGATTCTTACCTCAGAGTGCCCCTCTGCACAGCCAGCTCCAAGAGGATGGCGAGAGCCAAGTGTTGGTCCTGTAGGGGGATGCTCCCTGGTCCTTTGGTGCCAGGCGCTCCATGGACATCCCTGAAACAGGAGTAGATGCAGGACCAAGCAGCATCAGAGAAAGACATCATGCTTAAAATAGAACTTAAATATTAAGTTATATATATTCTCTTTTGCACAGAAAATATAATCACTTTTAATATTTAGAAACAAGTTTCTGAAACTTGCTACTCAAAATTACTCAGACTTAAAAATACACATTTGTAAACAAATGTGTTAAATGATACTAGTTCACAAAGATGTAATTTACTTAAGATATGCTCCAAGTTACAAAAGCATAAAATAATTCATATCTTAGTCAAGACATAATTAGAAAAATATTTAAATATTTTTTCTAGTTTCTATAAAGTATAAGGTTTTTAGAGTACCAACAGGACCCTCTAGCATTGAAGAAAAACCAATTTCTCAAAGTACCTGAAAATCTATAGATAAAATTATCTGTGCTTATTTTTGTCTCTGATCAAAGAATAAAATTAACATTTTTCATTACTGACCTCATATAAAAGAGGAATAATCTCCTAATATCGCCATTCTAGCTGAATTTTTCAAATTCATTTATAAACCTATTTATCGGCCTTACACCTCTGCTTTAATTAGCCTTCCCAGAAAAGGTCCTCAGAGAAGCTAGCACAAAGACCACCAGTTGTGGAAGAAGCCACAATGACCTCCAGTCATTTAAAAATAAAGAAAAAACGAGCACCATTCAAGGTAGGAGTATACATTTTGCTTTAAATATATATCAGAACGGTGACATTTTCATTTCTATCAGCGGGCACACAGTAAGTACGCAAACATGTTTTAAATGATTCATTGACGAAATCAGAAAGTTTCTGAAAAAAATTATAGAAAGTATCTTTGTTTTTCCATCCCATTCAATATGATGGCTTTCTGGGTCAAATCAGAATGTTATATTAAATTGCTTTAAAAAGCTAACCACCAAGACATGGAATCTTCGAAATGAGGATGTGCTTCAAACACAAATCAGAAAACCCTCCACATTTCCTGGCTTGACAAGAACCTACCCTGTCACGACGGAGCGGAGGAATCTAGTCGCTCTTTCCACGACCTCGAGCCACACAGAGGACACTGTGCTCTCATCAAAGAGAGAGGCCTCCGGGAGCGCTCTCAGGGCGTCCAGGGACTCCTGCAACAGCTCACTGCAGAGGTCCGCGTCCTCTCCTGGGCAAATACAACGCAGAGACCAAGCACCGCTCAGCAGCATGAACAAGCAGACCCAGCCACCCCACACTACTAAGAGTGCTGCCCACACCTCAACAGGAGACACACCACTGTCACATTTTTCACTTCCTCGTTTTTTCCTCTCCATGTCTCACTCCAAGGGCTGAAACTTAATAAAAGTGCTCCAAACTCAACTCTTTATTGCATGGCTCTTACATGTGTAGTACTAACTCGTATTCTTCTAGGAAGTGAGTCAGCACCGAAGGCCCCACCACTGTGCTGATTTACTTAGGGATGGGTGTTTGTGCATACACTATTAAAGGGGCACAGACTAAAAGGTCAAAATGACCCTGAAGTTTCTCTTAGTTCAGAATTATTTGGGGGGGTGGGGGGTAAGCAGAGTGAGGGGTGGGGGCTACAAAACTGAGAAGAGCTCACAGTTTCCTGATGCATTAAAGAAACAGGACCACGCTGGGAACTCAAGTTACCTGACCTCCAGGCTCTGCGTAAGAAGGCAAAGGCAAAAGAAAGGGCCGCTCGGGATCCAACTCTTGCAAGTCCTTCAACCCCTTTGCCTGTGGGTCGGGAGCTGTGGACAATACAAGCAGGAGGATTGGGAGAACTGGTCAATCAAAGGAATATGCAAGTATGAAAAGAGATATATAATATGGAAGAATTTATGCCGAATGTTGTTGGTAGTTTGAAATGTTTTTCCAAGTTCATATTAAACGTCTTACATGAATGAAGTTTTTTCTCTTGTAAAGGTAATATTTATAGGGAATTTTAAATGAGAAAATAGGCATCAAATAACCTCTGGGAGTTGACATTCTAGTCAGGTAGGGCGGATGATGAAGGCAATACAAAGATAAAAACATAGAGGAGAAGGAGGTACTGCCTGTGGAAAGGGTCAGGTAAACCTTGTTAAGACAGAATTGGAAGTCACTGAGGATACTGCAGCCAGTCATTCAGTTCCTAGATCAGCAGTCCCCAACCTGTGGACAGTGACCCCTTTGGGGGTCGAACGACCCTTTCACAGGGGTTGCCCGATTCACAACAGTAGCAAAATGACAGTGATGAAGTAGCAACGAAAATAATTTTGTGTTTGGTGGGTCACAACATGAGGAACTGTATGAAAGGGCCAGCGGCATGAGGAGGGTTGAGAACCACTGTCCTCGATGTACACATCCTCGAGCTACAGGAAAGGTGGGGTAAGGCCCTCCTGCTTATGCTATTCTTTCCCTCCCTCACACCGCACAAGGTCATCCCTCTGCTGAATTAGGTATAATTAGGTGTTTGATCATCCTCATGTGTCTTTTCAAGTTTAAGCACATGTATGTTACTTCATAGGACTTGGTTTCACTTTGCATATTATCAAAAGTTAAAGAAATGAAACCATAAAAATCATCCTGACAAAATGAAAAATGAGAATGTTTAAAATATATAAATTTAATCCTGCTAGACAAGCAACTTATTTTAACTATATTCTACAAATGTACTATAATTTACATTTCTATTATCTGAGGGAAAAGAGCTATATAAATAGGTAATAATATGAGATGACCTCCCCAATATATAATGTCAAGTGAAACTAAAAATGAAGGCCACGGAGTTCCTACAAAGGCAGCTAGTACACACATATCTGTAAATACATCACAGTGCATGTGATTGTTCTAGAAGAGACACTAAAAATGGACGCAAGGGGCTGCCTCTTGAGAGTTAAGAGACAAACTTCAAAGAGTTAAATTTTCTCTTTTTATTTTAATCTTAAATTGTGATTTGGGTTAAAATTTACAGAGCTAATTGGTTTGTAACTCATCAATTCATACACAGTCTTTTGTGACACTGCATGTAATCCCCACAATGTAACAATATGGTTCCCACTTGCTCCCTGTTTACCATTTCATTTAGCCTTTCCTTTCGTGTCCCTTCCTGCCATCTGAGCTACAGATCCCAAGACAAATGCAGCCCTTTTGACCATGTATGGTTGATTGTGGGGGTGGAAAAAAAAAAAAAGATGCAGGGCATCAAACTTAAACCAGGGAAGTCCATTTGCAGAGTTCATTCATTCTGTCTGCATTGGGTATCCTGAGAGACACTTGAAGCTTTGGCTCCCAGAATTAATCAGACCTTCTTTGTTTCAGGAAAGAGCCCTTCCATTAAGCCTGTGTGATATAAGATCTACTAAATTGAAGGAGTGCTCTCCAAAGTACAGATGATGAAGCAAGAAAAAGCCCTGTCCAAACCACAGGTTGCCAAACTTATTTTTAAAAGTACTCAGTGCTCCCTACTGATTAAAAAATTTTATACTATATACCCTCCCCCCAGAAGAATTAACTTTAGAGAACAGCACTGAAGCTGCAGCTAGGGGACAGGGGCATGTCTGATCAGAGCACATGGGAGCAAATGAATGG
>NW_022111379.1:29302811-29304205 GCF_000313985.2 Echinops telfairi
AATTGATGTGTGTATGGATTGGGATAACAGTTGTATGAGCCCCTAATAAACTGTTAAAAAAATAAAAATAAAACCAAAAGTGAAAAAAAAAAAAAGACATGAATGACTAAATAAACTACAGTTCTGATATGGAAAGGTTTAAGAGTTACTCTGCTGTTAATCAATACTAGAACTTTAACATTATTTAGATTTTGTTTGTTAAAAATCCAAAATGTAGCAGCCATCTGTCTTACAGTAAAATTTTGAATCAGCAGAGATGTTCCAAGTCAGGAAGGAGGCTGTCAAAGTCATTAAGAGTAAGTAGTCAAACACAAAACATCACCTCAATTTTGATAAACAAGGGTGCATGAATCTTCAGGGAGCGGTGGTCTAGTGACCCCTAGAGAAATGTAGATACAGATAATTTCCTTATTATCACTGCGAAGCATGCCTTAGCATATACTGTGACATAAAAACCCACTAATCTCTTCCTATAACTATTGTAAAAAATTTTTGTTTCTTGTATGTTAACTTATGGGGTCATGATTGAACTCTCAAACAGTTCACAGGAGAAACCTGGCTATTTTCCTTCTGAAAGTGCTTGCAGAATAAACTGAGAAATTCTTAAAATCAACCTGGGCCCTTTGGCTAATGTAGTGACAGGTTCCTGGATCCCCTGCAGCTGGCAACAGGACATCATGAAATACTACTCAGCAATTAAAAGGAATGAGCTATTGCCACTGCAACAATATGGATGATCTCAAGTGAATTTTACTGAGTGAAAAAAAATCATCCTCTAAAATGCTGTGTGATGGAGATGGAGAACATATTACCGTATATACTCATGTAGAAGCTGAGTTTTTCAGCACATTTTTTATGCAGTTTTTGTGGTAAAATTAGGTGTCTTGGCTGATATTCAGGTTGATTGTACTAGAGTACATATGGTAATTGATGGCAGAAGAAGGTAGGTATAGCTAGAAAAGGACCAGCCAGTCAGGGTGCAGAGGAGCAACGATGAAACATACAACTTTCCTCTAGCTCTTATATGCTTCCTCCTCCCCCCACTATCATGATCCCAATTCTACCTTACAAATCTGGCTAGACCAGAGGATGTACACTGGCACAGATAGGAACTGGAAACATAGGGAATCCAGGACAGATAAACCCCTCAGGACCAGTGGTGAAAGTGGCGATACTGGGAGGGTAGAGGGAAGGTGGGGTAGTAGAAAGGGGAAACCGACCACAATGATCTACATATAACCCCTTCCCTGGGGGATGAACAACAGAAAAATGGGTGAAGGGAGACGTCAGATAGTATAAGACATGACAAAATAATAATAATTTATAAATTATCAAGGGTTCATGAGGAGTGGGTAGGAAGGGAGGGGGAAAAAATGAGGAGCTGATACCAAGGG
>NW_022111379.1:29304305-29309308 GCF_000313985.2 Echinops telfairi
ACAGATAGGAACTGGAAACATAGGGAATCCAGGACAGATAAACCCCTCAGGACCAGTGGTGAAAGTGGCAATACTGGGAGGGTAGAGGGAAGGTGGGGTAGACAGGGGGAACCAATCACAAGGATCTACATATAACTCCCTCCCTGGGGGACAGACAACAGAAAAATGGGTGAAGGGAGACGTCAGACAGTGTAAGACATGACAAAATAATAATAATTTATAAATTATCAAGGGTTCGTGAGGGAGGGGTATGGGGAGGGAAGGGAAAAATGAGGAGCTGATACCAAGGGCCCAAGTAGAAAGCAAATGTCTTGAGAATGATGATGGCAACAAATGTACAAATGTGCTTGACACAATGGATGATGTATGGATTGCGATAAGAGTTATATGAGCCCCCAATAAAATGATGTTTAAAAAAAATAAAATGATGATGATGCAAAAAAAAAAAGAAAAAAAAAGGCCGCGTAATGGTTCTTAGTTCTGTGTCCTGGCTGTGATGGTGACCAGTCTGCATACGCAATAAAACAGCAGAGATATGTGTACACACACAAATTACAACTGGAGAAATTTGAATAAGGCTAGATTGTACCAACAGTTGTATACTATAATTATGCAAGATGTTGTCACAAAGGGGAGTATCTGTCTTATGAACTCTCTCTGTAGGATTTCTTATCACTCCATATGAATCTATGATAATCTCATAATAACAAAGTGGGTTTTTTTAATATTATTAAATTCTTTCATGTAATGAAAGATAAACTTTATGGTAATTTCATCACAAAAAAAATACATAAAAAATTCAATAGGGCTCTCAGCTACTCTACATCTTAGAATCCATTGCCCACTTCTACAGATTCTCCTTTACTGTCCATGACAGCCACCAGCAAAAAGGAAAGACACAGCCATGCCCATTGGCTGTTAAACAATGAAGTCTTTATTGACCATGCGATTTGCTTTTAAAATTATGAATCAGAAATATGATATTATGTGGCATCAGCTAGATTGAAAACTAAAGACCAAGACAATAAACTATATTTAACATTTCTCATCTTTGCATGGCTAGATGATTGATTTGGTTTTGTTTCTTGCTTCTTTCTGTCTCCTGTACTTTCCATGTGCTCTGCCAACAGTAAAAAATACTAATTTAAATACAGAAATTAAAAGTTCCACTTAGCAACCTATTAGCCTACCCGTCTAATGATTAAAGTTTGGTAGACAGCTAATAATTTAGGAAATCCAGGACTTACGTTTTTGAGTGACCTTTAGCGCGTTTTGCAGAGAAAATCTGCTGATTTATACCACCATACCAAAGACTGTTTAAAAGCATTGTCTTACCATAAGAGAATTTGATATGAAAGGAAAAATATGAGGAAGCTAGACTACTAATTATAAATACTAGTATTACGACCTAGTTCCTATCTACTAACAAAACAAAGTAGACCAAAAATAATACAGAGCTCAGATCACACCAGAAACATTAATCTAAATGTTTGGCTAGTTTTTATAGTTAATTACATAGAATGCTTTGTAAAACAAAGATTATTAGTGTGGCCTGTTATTTATAAAAAATCAGCAAAGCCATTCTCTCTAAATTACAAAACACATATGTCAAAGGGCAAAGAAAAGATAAAATCAATTATGATGAAAAAAGAACTATAGTGAAAACCTTAATTTAACTGTTCTACTAAAGGCTATGTGTACTTCAAGTACCTTAAACAAGCTGACTGTACTGAATTTTATATTTATTGGCATTATGATTTTTGCTTGGATTATATTATTACCTTTTTTTGTCCACTGGAGGCAAAGAAATATTGCTGCTTTTCCATTTAACCTTGACATTCTCCTGAAAAACAGTTCTATTCAAGGCAATGAAGTAGCGTTCTAAGACCACCAGCCTCTGCTTGAGTCTCAGAGCTGAGAGAGTAGTGGTAGCTGATTGAAAAGCCAGAGTCTGCTGTTCTTTGACCAGCACAGTAAGACATTCCTTCAGTTCACTCACATCTAAAAGGTAACAGGGGGAAAAAAAGAATAATAATTAGCAAGAAATAATAATAATAGTTTATCAAGGGATCACGAGGGGCAAGGCAGAGGGAGGGTAAAAAGAAGAGCTGATATCAAGGACTCAAAAAAAAGTAAATGTTGTATGGATTGTGATAAGAATTGTACGATCCCCCAATAAAATGATTTTTAAAACTAGTAAATGCCTAGAAAATGATGGCAACATATGTACAAATATGCTTGATACAATTGATATACAAATTGTCATAAGAGCTGTAAGAGCCCCCAATAAAATGATCTTTAAAAATAAATAAATAAAATAAAAGCATGAGAAAACAAACTTCTTAATAGGTTGGACATGATTTGCTATAATGGTGGTAAAATAATGAATATTCAAGTGCTTAGTATGAGTCAAAAACCATTTTATGCTTTTTGCATTATCAGCTCAGTAATCCTCACATTCACCATCATAAGAATGGTATTATGTATCCATTTTATGGACGAGGAAACGGAAGCACAAAACTTTCCAAGGGCTTAAGAGTAGTATGGCAGATTACTCCTAGCTACCAGGTTATACTGCTTTTCTGCAAGCCTCAGAGTCTGCAAACAGAAGCAAAGTCACTTATCAACAGCCCATTTTCTACACAGACAAAAAACTCTAGCCATTATTTTCATGTTATAAAACCATAGTAGATGATTGATATCCCAAGATTATGGATATGAAGACAATTAGATTTTGGTTCAGATTTCTTATTTGAGGGTGCCCAATACATGGTGGCTCTGGATCACTATTTTCTTAACTTTCAATAACTATAGTTTTGCTTGTTTTTAAACTTGAAATGGATAAACAAACAAAAAATACATAAAGAATGGGAGTAATCTATTCTTTACCAAAAGCTACAAACAGAGCACAGCCTATAACTCACTTTCAAGATTGCTCAGAAATACCAGTTAAATTATAGATCTTTAAGTCCTGTAATACTGTAAACTACATCAAATCAGTTGGGGCATGATTCTCAATGGTTTGGCAATTATTTATTATATAAGTTGGCAGATGTATAATAATGTATTCGCCTCCTATGACATAATCAATTAGTCAGTTGTAGGAGGATCAAGATGGTATGCAACACCTTTACTGTTATCTTACAAGAGGCAGAAGGAGAGAGAAGTAGACAGAGAGGGAGACTTCCGCACCATCAAAAGAGAAGAGCCAGGAGAACAGCGTACCCTCTGGACCAACAACTTCTAGGACCCAGGGGAGGTTGGCACCCAAGACATAAGGAGATCTTCAAGGAATAGCAGGCCAGCGATTGCTAAGAGAAGTCAAATAGCTTTCCCCAGAGCTGACAGGAAAAGAAAGCCTTCCCTAAATCCAGTGCCCTGAATTCAGACTTCGAGCTTCCTAAGTTGTGAGAATAAATGTGTTTGTTAAAGCCATACACTTGTGATATTCTACTATAACAACACCAGATAAGTAAGACAAATAATGACCAACTTTGAGACAAACTGTCTTTGAAATTATTGTTACTTAAATCATAAATGAAGGTTGTGATGAGTTGGGGATGACTCCTTGGTAGGTAACAAAAATGGATGATCCCTTCAGGACCAGTGGTGAGAATGGCGATACCGGGAGGGTGGGGAGAGGGTGGGGTGGAAAGGGGGAACAGATTACAGGGATCTACATATAACCTCCTCCCTGGGGGGCGGACAACAGAAAGTCAGTGAATGGATACGTCAGACAGTGCAAGATATGACAAAATAATAATAATTTATAAACTTTCAAGGGTTCATGGGAGGGGAGAGCGAGGGGCGGGGGGAATGAGGAACTTATGCCAGGCACTTAAGTGGAAAGCAAATGTTTTGAGAATGATGAGGACAATGAAGGTACAAATGTGCTTTACACAACTGATGTATGTATGGATTGTGATAAGAGTTGATTCTTAAGACAAAGTTGAAAACTAATCCTATTTCTTTATACTTATTTTATGTAATATAATGAGTATAATGGCATCTTTGGTGTCTAAAATAACATACATAATAAGTATTTAATTTTAAATGTTCTGAAGCACATATAAAAACTGAAGAAAAATGTGAATATATAACCCATAAATAAACATTAGTAATATTTTGGAAGGTGTCCTTTCAAATAGCCTTTATGTCTATATATACTCAATACTGCATAATGCATCTTAACTTTCACATAAGTTTGTATGGTTATCATATTTCCATTCCAATGAACAAAGGTCTATAATAATATTTAATATTTTTGCTTAAAGACTTTAATCAGATTGAAGACATATCGTTCCATTGCCAGTTTGCTGGTAAATCCCTTGTGTTTGACCAAGGATGTAATAGCCTTGCTATTAAACAGAATACATTGGAAAGTAGGTTATTGCAGATGCAGTTAGGTTAAAATTTAACACTCTATCGTTTGAACTACCTTTTAATTCATTTTAAACTTGTTCTAGTGTTTAATATTTTCTGCTTTCTTTTCATTGAGGTTTTTATCTATTTTATTTTGTTATTGTTGTTAGGGGTTTTTAAAAATGACTTTCTGTATGTGAAATCCAGGATAGGTAGGGTAAGTCTATAGAGACAGTAGTAGGATTAATGGTTCTTTGGTATTGTGGCAGGGGAGGTTGGGGGGAAATGGGGAGCTAATAATAACGAGTACAAAGACAAAGATGTTTTAAAACTGATGATGATGATGATTGTACAACTCTTCTTATTATGATTGAACTATTGAATTCTCTGACATGTGAATTACATGCCAATAAAAGTGTTAAATTTAAAAATAAAGTAAAACTGTGCTTTGGGTAACAGAATAGAACAAATGATCCTCACTAATGGTTCACTGCCTTAAATTCTAAGTGTGACAGAAATCATCAAAACACAACAGTTCAACCTGGCCTGCAGAAAGCTATGAAAGCCCAACATCATTTACAGGGTTCACAAATGGATTAAGTTTCGAGTGAATCCTCTCTGACTATAACTGAGGAATGTCA
>NW_022111379.1:29309629-29311721 GCF_000313985.2 Echinops telfairi
CGTTTGATCGTCACTCTATCTAACCCACTTTTAATTTGTTCTAGTTTTAAATATTTTCGGCTTTCTTTCTGAATGAGGTTTTTTTCTTTTACTTTGACATTATTGTTACTTTTTATTTGTTTTGGGTATGTTTCAGTATATGAAAACCAGGATAGAAACATTAACTAGATTAATGGTTCCATGGGTGTATGGCAGGAAGGTTCGGGGGGAAATGGAAAGCTAATAAGAATGAAGAAAAAGATGCTCTAAAATTGACTGTGGTGATTATTGTATGGCTCTTAATGTGGTTAAATTATTAAATTGCATAATATGTGAATTACGTGCCAATAAAACTATTGTTGTTGTTTAAACACTAAACGGTTCATTTAGCTGTATTTACACATGAGATATGAGAAGCATGACCCCTGCGATGGTCGAGGACACGTGAGTGTTCTTCAGGAAGGTGTGGGTATTGGCAGCAGCACAAGAAAACAGATAGAGATAGAGTAATAGAAACCTCAACTAAAATCCAAAACCAAACCTACTGTCAGCAAGTCGATTCAGAGTCATTTTGACCTTATAGGCCAGGGTAGAATTGTCCCAATGGGATTCCAAGACTCTACTCTTTACAGGACTAAAAGGCCTCATCTCTTTCCAAAGGAGCAGCTAGAAATTTTGAACTGCTGACATTGTGGTTAGCAGGCCAACATGTAACTACATCACCGGGGCTACTTTGACTCACTGATGAGAAATATGGGCTAGTACAAGTTATGAAATACGTCTGTTAGGTGAAAGATCCATATCCATGAACAAGCAGAACTTCACAAGGAAACAACCCTTATGATCATAGATGCAAAAATTCTACATATAATTCTGACCAGAATTCAACAAGATATTATAAAAAAGTAATTCACTACGATCAAGTGGGATTTATACCAGGGATTCAAGGATGGTTCAACATCAGAAAAACAATCAATGTAATACACCATAGATACCACAGAATAAGAACCACATGATCGTAACAGTAAATGCAAAAAAGGCTTTTGACAATATCCAATACCCATTTCTGATTAAAATCACTCAATAAAACTGAAATATAAGGGAAACTACTCAACACAATGAAAGCCATATATAAAAAAACAATGGCCAATATCATGTTAAATGGGGAAAAACTAAAAACAATCCCCCTGAGAATGGGAACTAGACAAAGATGCCCCTTATCACCACTCTGACTCAACATTGTGTTGGAAGGTTTAGCCAGAACCAGGTATCAGAAAGAAATCAGGGGAATACAAATAGCAAAAGAAGAAGTGAACTTCTCATTATTTGCAGATGATGCAGTTCTATATTTAGAGAACCCCAAGGACTCCATAAAAAGATTGTTGGAGTTCTAGGTGCAAGAATCTCTTGCCTGATATTCTTTAAAATATTGATGGAGGTCTTTTCTTCCCTGCTCACTGTGGTATTTTTATCTTTGTATTACTATTGTTTTATCCTTACCACTTCATTTAGTTTTTGTTCTTTATTGTTTATGTTGGGTTTAACAGTTTATGAAGGACAGAAGGAGTGGATGCACAGAGATAAAAACTGAGCAAGGATTTGTAGGAGATGTACGTGAGTAGGGGGGAGGTGGGGAGAGTGAAATTTGGGGAGTAAACAGTAAAGGTGGGAGGGGGAAGGAACACTAGAACTGAATGTGATTACAAGCTCATTTTAAAGGTGACTTGGTCATGGGAGGGGGAGAAAATGCTCTGAAATTGATTGTGGTAATGATTGTACAATTCTTCACATGACTGAACGATTGAATTCTATGATGTGGATTATGTGCCTATAGAAAAGAAAAAATAAAAATAAAAATTGTTGAAGACAATTTAGGAATTGGGTAAAGTGGCAGGTAACAAGATTAAACAACAGAAATCAATTGGATTCACATTTACCACCAAAGAGATTCCAAAAAAGACACGAAGAAAACAATACCATTTACCATAGCCACACACAAGATGAACTACTTAGAAAAAACATAACAAAAGACATATAGAAAGAAAACTACATAACAATGATGAGAAATACAACTTTCCTCTAGTTCCTAAAGGTTTCCTCCCCGCTCCCACTA
>NW_022111379.1:29313300-29316294 GCF_000313985.2 Echinops telfairi
GGGAAAAACTCTTTAGCAATGACACGACAGAAAAGGGGTTAATCACTAAAATATATAAAATTCTGCAACAAGAAACAAGAGATCCAATTAAAAGGTAAGCAAAAGATATGAAGAGAGAACACACCAGAAAAGACACTCAAATGGATAACACATAAGAAAAAGCTCCGATGACCAGTTATTTGGGTGATGTACATCAAGACAACGATGAGATACCACCTTACACTCCCACAATAGCAAAATTCAAAGAAAGCAACAAATGCCGAAGAGGCTGTGGAGAGATTGGAACTGGCATATACACCACTAGTGGTATTGCAAACATGTATAACCATTATGGAAAGCTATACTGAAACAACAGGAAATAGAAATACCACATGACCCAGCAATACCTCTGGTTGGGCATATACCGCATATACCTCAAGGAAGCAGGAACAGACATATGCTTCCCTCATGTTTACAGCAGCAAAATCCGCAAT
The DNA here is from genome assembly GCF_000313985.2 of Echinops telfairi. Lineage (NCBI taxonomy): Eukaryota > Metazoa > Chordata > Mammalia > Afrosoricida > Tenrecidae > Echinops > Echinops telfairi. The sequence goes on from NW_022111379.1 coordinate 29,313,774, forward strand.
AGTAAAAAGCTGTCAACAACCCAAATTCCCATCAATAAATGAATGACTAAAGAGACTCTGATACATACCCACAATAAATACTATGCACCCTTTAAGGTGTTAAAGCCGCGAATCGCCCCATGACATGGAAGGGGCTGGAAAATGAGTCAAGGTGGAAGGGAGCATGTACATCTCAAAGACAGCAATTACATTTGATAGTGAGTAAAAGGTTAAGAGCACTCTCCCATCAAGAAAAAATGCTTAGCAATACTTACATAGAAGCCAAGGGGAGAACACACTCCACACTATGTTCCTAATTGGACAATTTTGACCTAGTTTCTATTCAGCCCCTGGTGACCCTGGTCAAACCCTATTACTCAGACTTCAGACAGTGTCTTTCAACATCCTTCAAAGACCACACCACAAAGATTCAATGTGAAACCCCACTAAATGAACTGGGCTTTTCCTCAAACTCACCTGTGGCAGATTTAAGGGACCAACATATTCCCAGGGCTGAAGGCTGAAAAGTCCTAGTGTGAGAAGGAGCAGAGCTACGCAAGACATCTATACATACACTGAACAGGTACTACCTGTTCAGGACTCCCTTTCAACTGGCTGGCAGATCTCTTCCTAAAGCCACTAAATTGTATCAGTTCTAAACATAGCGAATGACAACATCAAAACAGCCAAATCACTGAGAATCATGGTTAAGAAAGTAGACACACAATTTTAACCATGACAGTCAACTCCTTGTCAATTTGGTCCATGTACACACCTCCTAAAATCCTATATAAACTCTAAATAAAGACTATTATAAAGTCAAACTGGCACCTAACACAATACAACAAACACACTGTGATTGTTGCGGACTGTGTCAACTAGACACTCCTGGATAAGGTAGGGGTAGGGCCCAACCTATCCATCAAGTCACACCTTGATGCCACTTCCTTCATGTCCTAAGCCTCTTTGTATAAGAGTGAGAAACACTGGGAACTAACTCTCTCTCTCTCTCTGATCTTTCACCTTCCTGCTTGCTGGCGCCACCCAACCCCTGCCATGTTTCCACTGACTTTGGATCCATGAGACTGCACTGAATAGCCTGTGAGCGTCATGCTTCACCCTTGTGCATCATCAATCCGTCTGCAGCTGTAGAAATCTGAACATGGTCCTGGCTTGCATCGGATTGAAGGACTTGAGTTGGACTAGGTTGAAATGGCTTCTTATAAGAAGAAACTACTTATTTAATATAAAGCTATTTTGTATACAGATAATTAGTGTCACTGGATTTGTTTCTATAGACAACCGGCCCAAGACACACACAGGCACAACCAAAAACACTCTAGCTTCATTTACATCTTATATTTTGTAAACAGCAAAAAACAAAAATATTTGATGAATACATACAAGGAAAACATGTTCATAACAATCATATTCCCTGTTACTGCCGACAGTTGCATGGTCATGGTGGCAATTAAAACTGTCTTCTTCCACCATGCATTCCATATTCCCTTTGCCCTCAGCAAGCATCTCAGCTGGTCATGGACCTGATGACCCACTTTCATTGCAAAAGCAGTCACGTCAGAAACGGAATGCTGAATTTTCCACTGAATTGAATCACAAGGCACAGTAGTACTAAGATATCCTACAAAAGCTCTTATATTCCAGATATCCTTTTTTTTAACCAAGACTATGTAGTATCAACGCAATTTCCTCTAGGCAATCAGGCTCAATCAATCACATAGCCGCTAACTCTCTTTTTCCCAGAGATATGAGGATCCCAACATGACCAGGTAACATTCTTAACATCCAGTTCAATGGCACCAGTACTTTGTCTCCAAGTGGGAGTATTTCTCCCAAAACCTCCAAATTTGCAAAGCATACAGTTACAGCAACAAAGAGCAAAAATTTCCAAGTGGGTCACTAAAAGTACCCCGTTTCCCCGAAAATAAGACAGTATCTTATATTAATTTTTGCTCCCAAAGATGTGCTAGGTCTTATTTTCAAGGGATGTCTTATTTTTCCATGAAGAACAATACAGTACACATTTATTTATTTGTGGGATACTAACACTGGGGGAAATAAAGCTGGGACTTATTCCCTGACGGGTACGGAGGGAATCTGGAAGGCCAGTTTCCAAAGTAGGAAGACCACCACTCTGGTAGTTGGAGATAATAGTCCAAGTACATTTTCCTGCCATAGTCTGTCATTTCCACAGTTTCTCCCTCTAAAGCTGTGCTGCCTTAAAATGAGCACATGGTTAATTCATTCTCCCTATAGAAACAGACATTCCTATTTGGCTCTATTTCTTCCTGCCGTGGTATCCAATCTCTCTCATACCTTCCTCCAATAGTAGATGGGCATAAGGGAACTTTACCCCCAGTGCCTGGATTCAAAATGTTTGCTGTAAGCCTGAATTTTGGGCTATATAAATTGGATCATGAAGTTTTGTCTTGACAGCTTTTAATGTATAGAAAATAGTCATGTCGCCCATGTGACTTTTGAATTTTATATATAAGACAAAAGGGGGGAAGACAAACAAGCG
>NW_022111379.1:29318424-29321279 GCF_000313985.2 Echinops telfairi
ACTGTAATCTGAGATAAATATCAAACATGCTGACTCTGAGCAAGAGCTGAAATGAGTATGAAAGAAACTGCCAGAGACCCAAGGACAAACTTAGTAACTAATTAGAAGATAGTCTGACCATCTACAGAGCTGTGACCCTTTCCCTTTTTAATTGCCTTTACAAACTATCAGTATTCCAGTAAATAGTATCCATGCTCAATTCATACAGGGAACTCTCTTTGCTCCAGTGGCGTATCTTGTTTATACTTAAGGTATAAACCTCGAGAGAAGCATGGGCTTTCTTTATTTTTGAAGTGACTCTATGCTTTAATAAAATGTTGGCTGTGTCTGCTGTGTGGATTTGAGTGTGTGAGCACTGCTTAACACTATCTCCTTACAAATCATATGAGGACCTTGCTAGTTCCCTCAGGAACGACAAGCCGGTGACAAATGCCACATAAGCAGTTTCTCTGTATTAACCTTCAAAGTTCTCCCACCTCCCAGTTCAGGGACCTACTTTCTATTTCTACAGATTTGTCCATTTTTGAACGTTTGATGTCAGTAGTACTGTGATGGTTAAGATTGCATTCAATGTCAATTTGGCTGGGTCATGGTTCTCAAAGGTTTGGCAAGATTACTGTAGAGCTGTCATAAACCAATGTCTTTTTGAGACACCAAGTAGACACAGGTTAAGACAGAGGTGGAGTAAAACAAATGCCAACACATTTGGAGATCTCCAAGAAGCCAGAAAGCAGAAGCTGTAAAAACAAGAGGCTTCCTGTAGAAACAACAAAGAGACAAGGACTACACTCAAGCCAATGCTCTGAATTCAACTGTCTAGCCTCTGGTGGGGCTGTCAGACTGCTATTATTTAAAAAAATCAAGAGAAAGGTTTTCATATCAAAAGAAACAGACTCATGACTACCAGGGGTGGGAGATAAAAGGAGAGAAGGGGAAATAATAGGGTAGAGGATAAACAGACTAGACGGTAAAAACACAAACCAAACTCACGGCTCTCCAGTCAATGACAACTCAGAGACCCGGAGAATACCTATCACATGGGCAACTGAAGAGACAGGGTGCGTGCGGCAGGGACAGGGCAAGCCAGAAAGAGGTTTAAGTTGTTGAACGCAAAAATGATGATCTGATAAATATACCCCCCACCTAATTCACAATAAAAGTTATAAAAATAAATAAAACCGTGTAATTTATAACTTTGGGTAATTTATAACTTTGAAGACTTGTATTAGAAAAGAAGATCTAAATATCAATGCTCTATGCCTGTCTTACTGAATCAGAAACAGAACAACAAAATAATCTGAGGTGAGCAGTAGAAAGGAAATAATAAAAGAAAAAAAAATAAAGAAGCAACAAAACTGAGAGAAAAAAATAAAGCAATCCCAAACTGGCTCTAAAAGAAGGTTTAAAAATCAATTAATATTGATAAATTTCCAGCTACAATGATCAAATAGAAAACACAAATTACCAATATGAAGAATAAAAAGACATGACTACTGACCTAACAAAACTCAATCTGACCCTCTAAGATGCACACATTATAGAAACAGAGACTCCACAAGGTAACATCCATCTCATTAAGGAGTGAACTTTATGGAACTCTGACAGACTAACAGTAATCTTTGTTAGTCTCACTATTGTTGTAGGCTTCATTCCTTGGAGATTATAAATTCGGGTCTCTAAAAAACTTTACATTGATAAAAGTAATCTATTTAAATGGCATTTCTTAACAAATCAACCAGCATATGACACAATTCAGAAAATATCTAGAAAACAGCTAACACTAGCACTTTGGATATGCCAGGCAATTCTAAAAGCACTTTCCTTTGTGAATTCATTGACTCTACAATAATCTCAAGAAACAGGTGCTATTTTTAACCAAAAACATACAGGGATTCATATGTATGTCCATGCAAAAAAAATGTCTGAATATGCACACCAAATTTGTAATAGCAGTTAAGTCTTGAGAGAAAACTGGAATTAGGGTAGGTAGTCTTGCAAGATTTCCACTTTAAATTTATCCATTTCATAAGAAAACATTCACGTATTCCCCCTACGTTAAAATGACCTGAAACAAAACACATCAATATAAACACCAGGATTACACATAGTATGAAAGAATGAAAAGAGGAATTGCATGGTAATTAAAGGAATGTCTAGTAAAGGAATGCCAGATCGAGCTTTACAAACTAACAGAATTTCAGACTGGCGTTATACCTGGTTGCTTGCCCCAGACCCAGCTCTCAAGAATTGATCTGGCCTTATATGCAGGCACGGAAGTCTCTTCTTCATCTTTTTTCTCTTTATCGTTCAGCTCTTCTTTCTTTGTTCCACTTTGACTATCAACACCATCATCTAGAGAAATAAAAATTAAATCTGTAAATACTTTCCCACACACAGCATTCACTCATTCTCTTGGCAAATGGCCATCCCAGAAATCAGTTGAGTATACAATTGAATGTGTAATGATAAAAAGACATGAGTATATAAACCACTGCTATGAAAAGTACATCATAATTTACATAGAAAGGCACAAAGGGACCTTTTTCATATAGAAATCAACATATCACTGAAATTCTCCTTTGAAACATATCTTTCAAAATAATATTCTATAGACTTCCTAATATGGTTCACAACTCAGAAACTTAGGCTTTATATTTAATTAGCTGGATTATACAAGATTTCCTTTACTGGCATTTCCTAATGCTTATATAAAGTCAGGGAAAGGAAATACAGAATAATAGCTTTAAAAACGTTTTTAACTCTATTTAATGCCATGCCGTCCCTGGTGGGTTACAAGTTGGGCTGGTAATATACTCCACTAACAAATGAGAAGCCCTGTTACAAGGGGCACTGCT
>NW_022111379.1:29321379-29323225 GCF_000313985.2 Echinops telfairi
CAGCCATTATGGAAATCGATTTGGCGATTTCTAAAACAGATGGAAATTGAGCTACCTTATGACCCAGCAAACCCCCTACCAGGCATATACCCATAAGAGGCAAGAAACAAACCAGAGCCAGACATCTGTGCTCCAATGTTCATCATGGCGCAGTTCACAATTGCAAGGAGTTGGAAATAACCCAAATTTCCATCAACGGATGAATTAATTAAAAAACTGTAGTCATACATACAATGGAGTACTACACATCCCTAAAAAGCAGTGATGAACACCTGAAACACACAGCCGCATGAAAAGAACTGGAGGAAATTACGCTAAACAAAGTAAGCCAAACACATAAGGACAAGTACAACACGAGGTAAGCAACAACAACAACAAAAAAGCAAAAAGGGACATATGGGAAGAGCTACTAAACACATACGTACCCAGGGTGAGGTCCAGGTACTAATGTAGGTGCCAAACCCAACCCAGGGATACGTATGGCAGCCAACTATAAGGAGGAAGAGAGACAGGGGTGGCCGGGGAACAGGGTACTACCCACCCAAGAGGAGGGTGTTCTCTGTATCTCCACAGAAGGGAGAGAGGGACCAGACTTCAACCTGGCTCACCAAGACGTGAATGCAGCATACAGGCATGAGCCAGGGAACGAATAGAGAGGTAACGGGCCGGTCCCCAATTCCAATCGCATAAGCACCCCCACCCCAGAGGAATGCACTTCAGAGAACAACACTGAAGCTGCAGCTCAGGAAGTGGGGCGCATCTGATCAGGAGCACAGCGGGAAGGAGAGAGTAGAACATACCCTAGCCCACCAATCCCTGAGGGCAATATCCCCGCTCAGAGCAGCCAATGCACACAGGATCACAGGGCCGGGCCCATCACGGGACAGGACGACGTGTCCCTCAGACATATAGCGCCAAGGGGGACAGCACTGGGCACCGTGGGAGATGTTCCTGATCTGACCCCACCGCATCGGAGTGAACACTAGGGGTGTACAGCAGAGCAGCATGGGGAGCCAAGGAATGCCAAAGGTGGACTTGGGGGCCAGGGCGTGGCACCCCAGCGGACTGGAAAACACTCATAAAGGTCAACGGACAGACCTGGAACTATGTGAGGGCTTTTCAGTTTTTGTTGTTGAGTTTTCTTTTTCTCTTTATTTGTTTGTTTATTTATTTGTTTTGTTGTATTAGCTGTTGTTGATTTATTGTTCGTCTCCTTTTTTTGTTGTTTTGCTTGGCTTTGTTTTGCACGTATTATTGTCTATGCACGTCTATCTGGATAGGATAGGAGGGATGAACAATTCGGAGGAGAGAACAGTGGGACTGTCAGGAGATGGAGAGATGGGGGGCAGCAAGGAGTGGGGTGCCAACAAACCCAGGGACAAGGGAAGAATAAGTGACCTAAAATTGATGGCAAGGAGGCAAAAAATGCTTGGAGGGGCTCGATCAAGGGCAAGAGGAATTACCAAAACCCGAATGAAGGCCAAATATGAGAGTGGGACAGGAGAAAAGTAAAATAGAGGAAAGAACTGGGAGGCAAAGGATAGTTATAGAGGTCTAATACAGGCATGTATATATGTAAATACATTCATATACAATGACAAGTGAATAGTTATGTACATATATTTACTTATAAAGTATTACGGCAGCAGATGGACACTGGGCCTCAACACAAGAACAATTTGTTCTACTAACATGGTACTCTGTGATGTTCACTTTCCCTGACATGATTGCTGAAGACAAAATGGGTGCATAAGCAAATGTGGTCAAGAAAGCTGATGGTGCCAAAGATAGTGTCTGGGGTCTTAAAGGCTTGAAGATAAACAAGCGGCCATCTAGCTGAGAAGCA
>NW_022111379.1:29323865-29326167 GCF_000313985.2 Echinops telfairi
GGGGTCCTTGTCTTTGGTGGCCACTGCACTGGTGCCTTAGCACTTGGGCTCTAGCTCGAGCTAGTCAATAAACTGTTTCCTTTGTTGTTTGCAACCTCGGTGACTCTGCCTCTCTGTTCCAGGGGCCAAGGGAAAGCCGGCAGTAACACAGTCAGAGTGCAGTATAGCAACAATGAATCACACAACCAACCTTCTAGTTCAAGCAGTACTCAACCTGTGGGTTGCGACCCCTTTGTACATTGAACAACCATTTCACAGGGTTCACCCAATTCATAACAGTAGCAAAATTATAGTTATGAAGCAGCAACGAAAATAATTTTATGCTTGGGTGGGGGGTCACCACAACATGAGGAACTATATTAAAGGGCCACAGCATTAGGAAATGTGGGAAACAGAAGGATTTCTCTCAAGTTGTCTCCCCCAAATATATGCCAAACTTAGCTGCTTGCAAATGACTATACACTTGGAGGTTATAGTCATCAGTAGATCAGGGGATATTCTCCCTGAGGGTTATCAGCCATCTAGAGCAAGCAGTCACCACTGTTTATCCCACAAGTAGGACCCACTCCCTTCTGATAAAGATAGTAGTTGTCTGTTTCCTTGTAGGAAATCCCAGAGAGGTCAAGCCCACCCATGGTTGGCCAAAGTTAGGCCGCCATCATGAATCTAGGGTCCGCCCATCTTGTCACAGGTAGTCCTCCAGTTCCTCCCCTTCCTATCATGTGCACACCCCTAGCTCATGCCCTTCCTATCACTGTACATCCCCTTCCTATAATGTGTATGCCTATTATACTGCCCCTTACCATGACATGTCGTTACCTGCAATCACGCCCCCCGAAGTAGATATAACCCTTGGTTAGCAATAAATGGGGTGCTGGAACATCCTGCTGGGTCCCTGCCCCACCTTGCCTCAGCCCACACTGTGCACAGACCTCGCTGGTAAGATCATGGCCATCCAGGAGGTGAGCATGCTACCATGAAATGTGTCTGACTCCATTATTTCAATCTCTCTTCTATTTCTCATGCTCTCGATGACTTTAATATTTATATATCTCAATCGTACAATTGTGCCTATCGAACCCGTGATTAGTAGTGGGGGGCTGGCACCCCTTACAACCACAAGGAATGTTGAGAACCAGGGCTCTAGTTCTTTAATGCTTCCTCCCCACTTACTACCATGACCCAATTCTATCGTACCAATCTGGCAAGACCAGAACATGTATACCGGTACAGATAAGAGCTCGAAACACAGGGAATCCAGAAAAAATAAACCCCTCAGAACCAATAGGGGGAGCAGCGATGCCAGGAAGATAAGGGGGGTGGGGGGAAGTAAGGGGGAATCGATCACAATGGTCGACATATGGCCCCAATCCCAGGGGGGCAGACAGCAGAAAAGTGGGTGAAATGAGACAGCAATCAGTGTAAGACATGAAAAGCAAAAAAAGAATAATTTCTAAATTATCAAGGGGGCATAGGGAGGGAGGCAGGGTGCGGGAGGGAATGGAGAAAAATGAGGAGCCAATGCCAGGGGCTCAAGTGAAAGGAAAATGTTTTGAAAAAGACGACAACATATGTAAAGATGTGTTTGACAAAATGGATATATGTATGGATTGTGATAGCTGTAAGAGGCCCCAATAAAATAAAATTTAAATTAAAAAAATTATACACCTAAAAACAAAAATCGTAACTTTTAGTCACTGACAATTTTAAATTTTATATGAACAAATGTAATGACACTCCTTACACAGTTTAGAGAAAGAGCTAAGAATTAACCTTAAATTTGAAGTATATTCTATCATAGCAAGATCTCATAAAATTGTTTTCTGGCCTAATTATAAAGATATACCTAATCTGTGAAAGAAATTATTCTATATTCAGATTATAGAAAAGTATAAGGAGAGAAAATACTTCTTAAATAAAATATCAAAACACAAAAGAAAATATGATGGATTCAATTACATCAAAATCGAAATTTCTACTAAACTAAGAATATCATAAGCAAAAATATCAGAAGTGGAAAAGAAAATGGGAAAATTTATTAAAAAGGAAATCCGTATGGCTAATACTCTCAAGATATATTCAAACTAACACTAAAACTACTAAAGATATATTCAAATGTTTAGAAACCAAACACCTCACTGCCATAGAGTTGGTTCTGATTGACAGCAACCCTACAGGACAGAGTAGAACTGTCCGATGGGGTTTCCAATGCTGTAATATTTATGAAAGCAAACTGCCTCAATCTTTCCCTTCAGGAGCGAATGGTAGGTTCAGACCACTAACCTTTCATTTCAAGCCCATT
>NW_022111379.1:29327076-29327938 GCF_000313985.2 Echinops telfairi
ACCCTTGGATTACAGTGGGCTGTGATTGATCTATTTCATGCACTTAAGGAGGGGCTTTGTCTTTTTACTATGCAAACTGAGAAACTTGTAGTCCAGCTAGGAGGCGATTGGTCAGGTCATGATCCTACTCAGAGGTCCATATCTTGAAAATGACAAATCCGCCTATTTAAGGGGCTTTCGAAAAATTCGTGGAAATGGAATTTTTCCACAAACTTTTTGAGGACCTATCCTATGAGCAGTCAAACCCTCGGAGGCTTTTTACATGACAGATGAGGTCAGGAGCCTCCTAACATCGCGGACACACTTGCAAAGGGCTGTGACACTGACAAAAGTAAGGCGCCCCTTGGAAACCTTGCTGCAGAGCTGGCGACAACAGCTCAGAAGGGGCCTGTTTCACAAAGCTGCCAAAAAGAACACTGCGAGGGGGGCGGCGCAGTTGCCACACCCTGTGATCTGGGCTAGCTAGCAACAGAGAAGCCAAAGGCAAAGGAGCGATCACCTGCTCGACTTCTGGCAGTGGCAAGCATCCTGCTCCGACAGTGCTGAAAGCTATAAAGCCAGAGGGAGTGAAAGGAGGTCTACCCTAGAGGCCCAAGGAGAGTCCACAGACAAGCAGGACCCTTCTTCTCAAGACTACAAGGAGCTGAGAGAGCTGTCTGGCACTGAAAGAGGGATGTGCTCTCCACTTCAGGAGAGCCACCCAGACCTCCCATATGTGCTTCCAGATCCTAATCCCAAATTGTTCCTGTCTTCTCCAAGTTGATTGTGATTCAAAGTTGTGGACTGTTACTTCCCTATATCAAAGTAACTGTGAGTATGGTGCTGCTCCGTGTAGCCATGGCAATGAATTATCACACCCAGT
>NW_022111379.1:29329580-29330543 GCF_000313985.2 Echinops telfairi
CCCCTGAAGGGGCGGTGGTTATACATCAATCATTGCAATTGGGTCCCCCATTCACCCCCTTCGTCACCCCCTTTCTCTCTACCCTCATGGTATCGCTACTCCCATTACTGTTCCCGGGGGGGTTATCAGTCCTGGATTCTGGGTACCAAGAGCTCTGTCGGTACCAGTGTTCATGCTCTGGTCTAAGAGGGTTTGTAAGGTAGAACTGGAGTCATGATAGTGGGGAAGAGGAACCACTGAAGAACTAGAGGAATGTGTGATTTTGCACCCTGGCTGACTCATCCCTTTCTTATGGAGAATGATCTATTTTTAAAACTCCATCTCCTCTTATTCAATCATTCATCATTTAATAAAAAACACCCCAGAAATACATGCAAGTGAAAAAAACATAGTAAGGAATAGTGCATATATTATGCAAAATTTTGTGTAAGATGTAAAAAAAAGAAGATACCGTATATACTCAAGTATAAGCCGAGTTTTCAGCACATTTTTTATGCAGCTTTTGTGGTAAAATTAGGTGCCTCAGTGGATATTCGGGTCAGCTTATACTGGAGTATATAGAGCACACATTCACACGAAGAATAAACCAAAAATGAATAGCAATGCCAACTAAACAGTTACAAGAGGGGAAACAAATGAAAGATACTAGAGAAGATTGAAAGTCTCTGTACAGAATTTCAATTTTTATTTCTAAACACATAAATGGCTTTCATTTTCAAAATCTTAAACCTTTTATCTAAACCTATGATTAGAAACAAGAAATTAACCTAAATATGCATCAAAGAGACAAATATTTCAGGGAAATATTGCACTGTAGGTCATTCATAGGAAATGCCCTAAGGAAGTAAAAAATAATAATAATCTGTATTAATTGGGCTTAATAATCATAGTATTAATATAATTAGTTAATATACTTTGAATAAGAAAACCAAAAATTACTAGAAACAAAGATTTTAAGTACAA
>NW_022111379.1:29331236-29333087 GCF_000313985.2 Echinops telfairi
GGCTTATCAAGATGTATTAATAACTATTGACAACTGGATGCAAAAGTTGGAAACAAAGAGGAAGGAACAGTAGTTAAAAATATGGCCTCAGTGATTGAAACAAAGCTAGTGATCACATGATAAAATCTTGCAAATCCAATGACTTCATTGCAAATAACTTTTCCCAACAACACGAAAGATGCAAAGGCTTCTCCAGATGGAATAGACAGAAATCAAATTGACTACATCTGTGGGAAGATAGGAGCAAGAAAGAAGCTCAATATCAGCAGCTAAAACCAGGCCAGGGGCCAATTGTGAAACAGATCATCAATGATCTATATGTAAACTGGGGTTGAATCGATCCCTAAAGAAAATGTAAACAAGAGTTAAAATACAATCTTGAGGATATTCCACCTGAATTTAAAAAAACATCTCAAGAGCAGAGTTGATGCACTGAACACCAATGACTGAAGACCTGAAGTGCTGTGAAATATTGCCACCTCAAGAACATCATTCATAAAGAAAGCAAACGGTCTTTGAAAAGACAGGAAAGAAAGATCAATATGGAAGTGAGAGGAAACTCTGAAACTTGCTTTAGTGGTAGAATAAGTCTTGCAAATGGAAAAAATGGTGAAGTCAAAGAAGACAAAGTACAATGTGCAAAAGCCTACAGTGAGAAAACCAAGAAGCAATATCTACTTAGTGTACTAAGTAGATATTAAATTCAAAGAACTCAAGAAAAGCAAAACTACAGTTGAAAGACTGAAAATCTCCATGGGTAAAATATTGAATGATGAAGAAAGCATCAAAAGATGATGGAAAGAAGACCTAAGTTATATTCCAAAAACAACTAGTCGACATTCAAATTCCAGAGGTAGGATATGATCAAGAGCCAATGGTATGGAAGGAAGAAGTCCAAGGTGCATTGAGAGCATTACCCAATTAAAATGTTTCAACTCACACGTCAATGCCAGGAAATTTGGAAGACAGCTTCTTGGCAGACTGGAAGAGATTAATATCTGTACCCAAACATATGTGTACCAAAGAAAGATATCCCAAAAGAATTTGCAAATTGTAGCACAATCATTTCAGTACATTGAAAGGGAGCTTCCAAAGGCTCAAGACAGATATAAAAGGTCAAGGAACAAGGGATATCATACTTATTTCAGAAGAATCATGGGTGAAATCAGAGAATATCATAGAGGTTTACTTGTGTTTTATTGACTATGTCAAGGCATTTAACTGTATGGATCATAATAAACTATGGATAGCTTTGAGAACACTGAAAACTCCAGAATACTTAATTGTGCTCATGTACATGGATCAAGAGGCAGTTGTACAAACTCACAAAACAAGGGACGACTGCATAGTTTAACATCAAGAAAGGTGGGCATTAGGGTTGCATCCTCTCACCATAGTGATTCAATCTGTATGCTGCACAAATAATCAGAAAAACTGGTTTTTAACAATCCCACTGAAAAAGGGGACCAGACATGGATGCCCCTTGTACCCACTCTTATTTAACATCATACTGGAAGTCTTAGCTAACACCATAAGGCAAAGAAAAGACATCAAAGGTATTCGCCTGGGGATATCAAGAAGAGGTGAAACTATCGTTATTTGCAGATATGATTTTATATATGGAAAATCCCAAAAGCTCCACAAGGGGAGTACTGGAAGCAATAGAGGAATATGGAAGAGTGGCAGGATACAAGATCAACAAACAGAAGTCTATCAGACTGCTATACACATCGGATAAGACCACAGAAGAGGAGATCAAAAAGGTGGTACCCTTCACAATAGCCAAGCACAAATTCAAATATCTAGGAATATCCCTGAGACTAAAAACACAAAAGATTTGTATGAGGAAAA
>NW_022111379.1:29336561-29339120 GCF_000313985.2 Echinops telfairi
CCAAATTTGCTAAACAACTTTCTTTTTCATTAATCAAGTGTCAAATTCCTTCCCAATTCAAAAGCCATAAATAAGAAACAGATGTTTTCCAATCCAAGTGAAAGACACCCTCAAAAAGATAGGTATTTTTTTTGAAAAAAGGAAAACCTATCAGAAGGCTTGCATCCAAAGTCAATTATGGCAGGGCAGGATGCTGAGGGGTTAAATTATGTCTAAATAATTCCGTAAGATAAAATTGTTTTTGTTTCTTAAAATTAATAAGCAATGTTGGGGAGAACAAGTGTGAAATCAAGGTCAGCAATCACATTTTTCATGCTACTGCTTTAGTACCCTTTGGTGCACAATCCTTTGGTGCACAATCCAAATCCTAAGACTTCTGGTAAAAAGTTCTATGCAAAACTTGTGCGCTAGATTTACATCAACAACAACAAAAAGCAGCTAAGGCTGTTTATGTACAAGTAGCTCATGGGATTTTTGTCTCTTAGTTGGGAGGTTTAAAGACATAGTTTTCTTGTTGTTAGGTTGATAAGAATCACTTCTGAAGCATAGTGACCTCAGGGACAATGAAAAAAAATGTACCACCCATTCCTGCACCATCCTCACAGTTGTGATGGATGTTACAACCACTGTGTTGATCTATCTCATCAACAGTTTTCCTCTTTTCACTGCCCTTCCACTTTGCCAACCATAGTGCCCTTTTCCAGGGACTGGTCTCTCCTCATAACATGTCGAAAGTACATGAGATGAAGTCTCATCATGCTCACTCCTAAGCAAAATTCTGGCTGTACTTCTTCCAAATCAGAAATTCTTTTAACTGTCCATGGTACTTTCTGTATTCTTCACCAGCACCATAATTCAAATGTATCAATTGTTCAGTCTTCATTGTTCAGTGTCTAAGCATCTTTTTGGTATACTCTGCATTGAGCAAAGATCCATCTGACATCATCAATGTTAAGCCTTCTTCCATGTCCTCTTCTGAATCCATGTGAATCTCTAGCGGTTCTCTGTCAATGTACTGCTGCAACTGTTGTTGAATGATCTTCAGCACAATTTTACTTGCATGTGATATTTATGATATGGTTTGATAATTCTACATTCTGTTGGGTCACCTTTCTTTTGGATGGATATAAATATAGATGTTTCAGTCAGTTGACCACGTAGGTGAGTGAGCACATCCAGTGCTTCATGGCTTTGCAGAAATATTGCTCTTGGTAGTCTATCATTTCTTGGAAACTTGTTTTTCACCAATGCCATCAGTGCAGCTTGGATTTCTTCCTTTAGTAGTATGAGTTCTTGATCATATGCTACTTCTTGAAATGGTCAAATGTTGATTAGCTATTTTTGGTACAGTGTCTCTGCGTATTCCTCCCATCTTCTTTTGATGCTTGCTGAACTGTTTATTATTTTGCCCATAGAATCTTTCAATATTGCAACCTTAGGCTTGAATTTTTTTCTTCTGTTCTTTCAGCTGAAAAGATTCTGAGCAGATTCTTCCTTTTTGGTTTTCTAACTCTAGGTCTCTGTACATTTCACCATAATACTTAGTCTTCTCGAACTGCCCTTCGAAATTTTCTATTTCTATTCAGTTTTTACTTCTTCAGTTCTTCCATTTGCCTTAGCTACTCTATGAGTAAAAATAAGTTTCAGAGCCTCTCCTGACATTCATCTTGATCTTTTCTTTCTTTCATCAACTGTACGAATTAATTGGCCTAATAACATAGTCAATGTTTCTATTCTATCTTCTGGTTATCTGCACAGTGCCTGGGACCTCAAGGTACGACACAAGAGAAAGCAGATTCAGTCATGTTATTGTTAGGTGCCATGGCTTGATTCCAGCTTACAGCGGCCCATATAAACAAAAACAAAGTGCCCAGCACCATTTTTACAATATGTTTGATCCTATCATTGTAGTCACTGTGTCAGTACATCTCACTGAGGAGCTTCCACTTTTCTCTAAGACCCTCTACTTTGACAAGCATGATACCTTTTTCAAGGGAGTGGTAACTTGTCCAAAATACTTCCGATGAAGTCTCATCATTCTCACCTTTTCCAAGACAGATTTGTTTGGTCATTCATTACATATTCAGTATTCTTTGCAACACTATAATTGAAATTATCAATTCTTCTTCTGTATTCCTTACTCCCTGTCCTGCCTTCACATGCAAATGGATGATTAAAAATACCATGGTCAGGTCAGAAACAGGAGGAAATGGAATATGTAACTAATTGACTCCTTTGTCATGCTCCAGAAGCATTGAATAGTACTTACCTCCCACTACTGAATACTCTGATCAAAGATTCTATAGAAAAATCCTGATTGAAGATAGACAATACAAAACAAAGTTTCAAATTCTCATGGAAGACAGACTCTCTGAAGCCACAGAGGCTGTATAAACCCCCAAGACTATTGCTCTAAGATAATCTTTAAACCTTAAAACAAAAAACATCATCGTAAGTATTCTTAAAAATCAAACAATATTCAGGCCTGTCAGGATAGGACAGGCTGGATGAACAATCTGGAGGAGAAAACAACGGGACTGACAGTTCCGGGGGGACATG
>NW_022111379.1:29340577-29350718 GCF_000313985.2 Echinops telfairi
CAAACAATATTATAGCTTCACTAGTAAAATAATGTTTTCAGAATTGTACTCTCTTAAGATCTATCTATACAAATCAAATTGACAATAGCAACTTGAATTATTAAACAGAAAAATTATATTTATGTTAAGAAGGGTAGAAAAATTCAACTGAAGAGGTGAAATGGTTACACAACTGGAATAATGTAATCAATGTCACTAAACTGTGCATATAGAAACTATTGAGCTGGTATATATTCTATTATGTATATTCCCAACAACCACAACAAAAATAAATCATATTTAAAATGTTTTAAACTAGATCTCTTCATTTGTTTCTAGGATATTAGAAAGACCTTTGAAGATCTGAAAGATTAAGAAGAACCAACCTCTGGATTTATACAGGATAATCACAAGTGAAATGACCAACACGCTAAGGTACATATTGTCCTTTTCTTTATGTGTAGCTGCCTCATTCATTGAAGCCACTCAATTCAGCACTGAAATGGTTTTAGATCAAAGTGCTAAAACTTGTATTTAGAAGTTTATGATTTATGATTATGATTACTGAAAAACCTTCATTAAGTAGTTACTTACACTTTGTTTCTCAAAGCACATAAATACTAATATAAAAAAATTCTTAAACCAGTTTGCCTGAATCTAAAGATTAAAGAAATAAGAAATCACTCATCTCTCCAAGAATTGCATCTTTATTTAAAAGTCTCATCTGCCAATGTAGCACTTCCCACCAACCCAAGGAGCAGAACCTTTAACAGGCATCCCGACCTTTTACTCAGGTGCTACCTTTGTGAGAGCCTAAGCAACAGCAGCAACCACTGCTTTCTTTTCAGATGTTTGATTCTTCACCTTGGCTGCTTCTCTGGCAGCCCCAATAGAGTATTTTCATTGGGCCTTTCTAACTTTTGGCTTCTAACTCCTCTTGGCCATTTTATCAACAAGCGATGCACCAGTAATGGCCCTTTGGATTTGATGACCCATCGGCTCTTTTCTTTTGAATTTCTTCTAAATTAAACTTTTTGTGCTTCCTTCTGTATTGGACAGTCCATTTTATTTGCTGAGGTTTCCTCTTCGTAAGAAATACTGATTAAGAAACTGGAAAACCTTCCCATTGATCTTGGCATAGTACCTTCCACATCCAGGGTAGATCTTGTACCCAAGGCAACCGCACAGCTTGACTTTCATGGCTACAGCTGAGAACTCACTGCCAATTCTTAAAACAAAGTTCTGGAGCTCTGTCCTCTCTAATGTAACAGCATTAATAACAACCTCATTGTGCACAACATAGTTCTAAATAATAGGATGTCATATCTACAAATACTCAACACTTGTTTAAAAGAAAAGTTTGAGAGGCAATTACACTTCACTACTAGGATTTATTACAATTTCCTAATAATACTACGTGGCTTTTAACGGACAGTCGTGAAGAGCATGAAGGGTATTATAAAATGTATATTACTTTAAAGGGAAGAAGTGCAACAAATGAGGAAACAATTTCTCCTTAAGAAATGGTGCTGACAAAATTAAATATGCCTTTGCCAAAAAAGTTACAAACAAAACCCGTATCCTCACACCTAAATACAAAAATTAACTAAAGGTAGATTAAAGACCTAAATATAAAATTAATTATAAAGATCATCAATGAAAATACAGGGACAAACTTAGGTACCCTAATATATGGCATAAGTACACTATCAAGCATAATAAAAACATACAAGCAGGGCAAGATAAACTACATGACTGGGACCTCCTAAAAATAAGACAAATTTGTTTATCAAAAGATTTCACCCAGTTCTTTGGGGGGTTTTGTTTGTTTTATGGGGCTGAAATCATGGAGGGTGTCGCAGAGAGAAAAAGAAGGTTCTTGCTGCTCCAGAGACACATAAGAAAAAGAGAAGAATTTCGCAGAACTGAAAATCAAGCACCTAAGAAAGAAGCTTGCCCAAAAGATGTTTCAAAAGGCACAGAGGAAACTTAACTATGAAAAAGTAAAGCACTCCCACAAGGAATATAGGCAGGTATACAGAACTAAAAATTGAATGGCTTGGATGGCAAGAAAGGCTTGCAACTTCCATATACATGGAGAACCCAAGCTGGCATTTATGATCAAGATTAGAGGTGTCAATGGTGTAAGCCCATGGTCCAAAAGAATGTTGCAGCTTCTTCGCCTTCAACAGATCTTCAATGGCATCTTTGTTAAGCTTAACAAGGCTTGAATTAACATGCTGAGAACTATGGAACCATACAGTGCATGGGGGTACCCAATCCTGACATCAGTAAAAGAACTGCTCTACAAGCCTGGTTATGGAAAAATCATTAAGAAGCAAATTGCACTGACACATAACGCTTTGACTGCATGATCACCTGGGAAATATGGCATCAGCTCCATGGAGGATCTGATTCATGAGATCTATACTGTTGGAAAATGCTTCAAAGAAGCAAGTAACTTCTCATGGCCTTCAAATTATCTTCTCCATGAGGTGAAATGAAGAAAAAGACTACCCATTTCATAGAAGGTGGACATGTGGACAACAGGCTTATTAGAAGGATGAACCAAGGTGTCCACCATGATTAGTTCTGTAATCTGGTC
This sequence comes from Echinops telfairi, assembly GCF_000313985.2. Classification (NCBI taxonomy): domain Eukaryota; kingdom Metazoa; phylum Chordata; class Mammalia; order Afrosoricida; family Tenrecidae; genus Echinops; species Echinops telfairi. The sequence continues at coordinate 29,343,162 of NW_022111379.1, forward strand.
AGTTAATAAAACAGTAACTGCTTTCAAATTGGGGGCAGAAAAAAAACCACATTTCCCCCAAAGAGTGAAAAGATAACTCACAGACTGGGGGAAAAATTTGGGTAATGACATAGACAGAAGAATAATCTCTAAAAGTTATAGAAAATGTTAATACCTCAACAAGAAAAAGTCAAATAACCAAAAATGAAAAACAAGAAAAGGACATAAAAACAAATAATTCATAAAGAAGACATTCTGGCAGCCAACAAACACATGAAACGTTTGTGATAATTAGCCACTAGGGAGATGCAAATCAAAACAAGAAGATATCACCTCAACACAAGACTAACAACAAAGTCAAAATACCAAAGTGCTGCTGAGGGTGCAGAAAGACTGCACACTCACACACTGCTGGTGGTAATGTAAAATGGAACAACTACTATGGAAAACACTGTGGTAGTTCCTTAAAAAGTTAGGAACAGAAATACCGTATAACTTTGCAACCCTTCAATTTGGTATACCCTAAAGAATTAAGAGCTATGGTACAAAAATGCACCCATACACACAGAGGTTCATCATAGCACTATCCACAATAACAAATTGATTAAAACAACCTAAATGTCCACCAGTGGAAGAATGGATAAATTTTGATACGTACACACATGGAATACTATGCAACATTAAATAATGATGAACATGAGGAAAAACTTCGTAACATGGATGAACCGAGAGGACATTAAGCTGACTGAAACTAGTCAATTACAAAAAGACAGTGTATTCGTATTATAAAAAGTCACTGCTATAAAAAGACATAAAGAATCAGTCTTTAAAAAAAAAAGAATCATACTTTGATGGCTGCCAGAGTTGGGAGCCTTCCAGGAAGGGAAACTGCTGGTTAGACAGCAGACATTTAATAGCATGGGTGAAGGGGAAGGCAATATACAGTAAGAGGCAGGTCAGCAAAAAAATGAAGGAGGCAGAGGAAGAAACTGGGAAGGAGTGCAAGAGTTTAAGGCAACAAAGGTAAATACTGTCGTACACCTCCATAAGCCCCCAATAACAATAATTTATGGGATGTTTACTGGAAGAAAGACAAGACTTTCTACTCCCATAATGATTTACAATCTCAAAAATAATTTTTTTTTAATTTTTAAGGAAGATTTACAATCTCGGAAACTCACAGGCATTGACTATACAGCAGTAAGTTTTTTGCTTTTGTCTTTTATGGGATGTCCATGGGCAAACACGCAAGCTGAATGAGTGTAAGACGGAATAAGAACATACTCATGAAAAGATGTTAGACAGAGGATCTAAGTACAAATTATGTCCATAAATGCTATAAAGAGCATAGAGATGAAGTTATGAAAACTTCTAGACATAACCAAACACTTTAGGGTAAAGAGCTGCTCGGCCTGGGAACTCAGGTCTCAGGACACCAAGGCATAATAGTGTCTACAAAAGCAATGCTCTCCATCAGTGTTTCTCTCAGTGGGAAATACCACCACCTGGGGGGTGCTGGAACAAACCAGAGGGTACTGCAAAAGGGGATAACTACACTTTATCCCAGGATATGGTGACAGCACAAAAGTTCTTAATTGCCAGCGGTGAATAACTGAATGATTTTTTTCTAAAAAGAGGGCAGTAGGCCAAATAAAGTTTGGGAACCTATGCTCTACATCCTATTTCAGTGACTACTGACCGGGGACTTAATAGCTCATCAGCAGCCATGAAAGGTGCAACTACTGAGCCCTCCCACTTGGAAAAAGACTGGTGAAAATAGGAGACCCATAGAAACAACTACACCAATGGACTCCACAGCCATCATCTCCATGGCCCTGAAGAACTAAATGATGCCCAACGACCACCGCCAATGGCTCCCGAATACATAACCTTAAAAGATCCTAAAGAGAGTGGGAGGAAAATGTCCAACAAAACTCAGACTCCTAACAAAGACCAGGCTTACTGATTAGACAGATTGGTGGAGCCCTCAAGATCATGGCCCTTAGTGACCCTTCAGGCCTGGAACCAAAACACCCTCAAGGCTCAATTGGCAGCCAAACAACAGAGAGGTCTACAAGAGGAAGAGGAGATTAGAGAGACATGTGTACCTTGGAATAATCAACCAATTGAGATCAAGAGACAATATTTACCCAAAGACTAAATTCCAAATGGTTAAGAAAGGAGGAGGAATGGAAACAGAAACCCAGAGAAAGTGAGATAAGTGATTACAGCGTTAGGCTTGCACTCAATGACATGAAACAGGATGCAAAGGGATTGTTGTATAGAAAACTCATCAGTTTTGTAGCCTTCACCCAATCAACAAAAAAAATTTAAGGTAAACATACTTAAAATGATTAACTTCATGATGTAGAAAATAACATCAAAAAATATTTCAGACATCTCTTTTTTCTAATGATAAGAGTTCAAAATTTTCAGGCAAAATTAGTTGAGGGCTAAATTTATAGACATATTACTGCATTGTTTTTAATCATTTATAGACAGGGTTATAATTAGTTTATTCAATCAGAACAGTAGTTTCTAAAGCTAATATTCTGTTCCCTTGTGTTACTGATGTGAAATGCTGAGCACTCTTTTTTACTGAGGCTAGTTACATATCCAAACCTAAGAGTTCAACTGAAAGAACCCTTGCATCTCCAGAAGCATCAAAACAAAGGGTCCCATAAAATGAGTCGGTGCCTGAGGGCATAATTACGGAATATCATTTCTTCAATTTTTCCTCTCATAGTTTTTGAACATCTCAAAACAATTACTAAACAATCGCTAGAAAAGCTTAAGAATAATGCAGATGTCTTTTAGAACAATACTATGCTATATGTAATCTTTTGCAAAACTACAGCTGAAGTTACTAGCACTTACAAATAACTGCAATTAAAATACAACCATAATCACTCTACAAAATCACCCATGAAAATGGATATAATAAAAGATTTCATGCTTTTAAGAAATAAGTCTGCTTCTGTAACATGAGATCCAAGTTACATTCCATTATGTATATCCTTAAGAAAGCCTTAACCAGAACTTTAAAGATGGAAGCAAGAACACACCAAGAGAAATGCATGTCAAAAGCGCACCTGTATATCTGTTTTCAACCATTTGGAGTCTAGTCTTGCCTGGGCAACCAAGCAGAAAGAATCAGAGGGCATCTTCCCTCCAGAGTCCTCCCAATTGTCAGACCTGCAAGTAAAAGAGAAGGGCTGAAAACATAGTTTTTCATAATTTCAAGAGGCCCTCCCGCGAGGTTTCCTGTAGTAAAACAGACAAGAACGGGTGATGAAGGGGAAGAAGTGAGGGTGGGGGAGTGAACGAGGAAGGAAATAAAAAGAATGGAAAGGGAGGAAGACAGAAAAAATATCTAATTCCAGGATAGGTAAGAGTTACACACGGAATTCTCCCGACTTCTTCACTACAACGCGGACTCCTTCAGGGCCGATGGTCACGGGAGAGCAAATGACAATGTCATTCCCCTGCCCTTAATCCAAAAGTATCCATAGGCGACCGGGAGCACCTCATCTCAATGAAAATTTACACCTTCGTGAATCGGCTGCTTTAAGCCAGGATCGGCAAATACGTGACACACACTAATCAAGATTCACGTCTGGAAAGAAAATTATTTATTAGAAATGGACAAACAGCAGAAGACGCGCGAGAACGGTCTGCGCAGGACCGAGTCCTGCAGTCAAGCTAACGCCCGTCGACCCCCCAGCCGCCCTCCACCCCTGCCGGCCGCCGCCGCCGCCCGGGGCCTGAAGCCCTGGCGCGCCGCAGCCTCCCGCCTCCCGACCACGGCCTGCGAGCGCAGCCTCCGAGCTGCCGGGCTGCTGGCCGGCGTCCGCAATCCCGGCGCCGCTCGAGACGGGGCGCGACCCACGACGCGACGCACCGCCCCAGCCACCCAGCCAATCGCAGCGAGGCAGTTCCGGTACCCCTCTTCCGGCTCTCCAGACTCTCCGCCGGCTCTCCGCGATCCCCTCCCTCCTTTCCTCCGGGTCGTTCAACCTCTGCAGCCTAGCCAATTACCGGCGCCAAGAGGCGGGACTTCCGCCATCGCTCACACGCACGAACCGAGACTGCGCCCCACGCAGGGACCGGTGCACGCGCGCATGCGCTGATGCCTGGCCCTCCTGCCCGCTAGAGAGAGTTAGTCGGTGGGTCGCCCGCAAAGTGTGCGCTGATGCAGACGTCCAAACCGTACGCCAGTGCTGACTCAGCGAGTCCGCGTGGGTTCATGGGCCTGGAACTGTTTATGGGAGTAGAAAGCCCAGTCTTTCAGGAGAAATTAATTCCATTATCATTAGCATTACCTCATGCCCTAGGAGGAGGATTTTTAATGTTCTCCAATAAAAGGATGATGTCTCTAAAATGATCAGAGACATCTGTAAATCATATATATATAAATGGTTCTTGGGTTCTCACTTCTTTCTAGCCCCAATCTAAGCAATTAATTATTACGATATGGCCCTACTCTCGCCCTCATAATAGATCCCTGAAGATGTAAGTGCTATAACAAAGTGTGAAGAAGTCAGATGGGGCCCAGCTATCAGAAAGAATAGCATCTGGAATCCTAAAGACGTCGTAAAACAAGCAACCATCTAAGGAAGGTGTCAACTGAGTCCACATAGAAAACCACACAAGCCTGTGTGATCCGAGGATTGTAAATAATAAAATGCAAGCAAGTGAGTGATCTCAGAGCGTAAATTGTGAACAACCAGTTTACAGAAGGCTATGGATGACAGTGGACACCCAAAATTCATTTGCAGAATCCCCCACATGGATGAAGCCTCCAGAGAATCCCCTCCCATCATAGTCCAGGGATGAGAATAGCCTTACTGTCAGACAACTGTGTAAAGTTGATTACAGCATAACCGTTTTTATCATTTGATCTCAATTGACATATTTTAAAGTTGTTGTAGTTTTTCATATTTTCTGCTTTCTTTTAAGATTTTCCTGGTTTGTTTTTTGTCATTGTTGGTTTTTTTTTTGTTTCTTGTTTTTGTTTTGTATGATTTTCTATATATAAAGTCCATGATACTTGGGGCATGGCAGGGAAGTTGGAGGGGGGGACTATTAAATATCTATATATATGCATATATATGTCTGCCCATATATTTTCACATATAATCATATAGAAAATATCGAGTGATTTTTAAAATTTTGTAACCGTTTTATCGACATATACCATAATTCACATAACATACAACTCAGTAGTTTAAGCATATTAAAAAGAATTGTGCAATCATCATAGCAGTCAATTTCAGAATGTTTTTCAGAACATTTCTATCTTCTATACGCATTATTAACTACCCATTTCTCCCCAAACTCCCCTGCCATTACCCCTAAGAAATTATTAATCCAGTTATTATCTCTGTAGTTTGTCTCTATAGATTTACCTGTCCTGGATTTCATATAAAGAAAAACAAACCAAAAAATCCAACAAAATAAAACAGAAAAATCTCAATTGAAAAGATAACACGAATTGTTAAACTAGAGCAAAATTAAGATGGGTCAAAAGGGAGAACAAATGATAAGGTGTTAAACCTAACTATATCTCCATTAGTTGGGGTTGAATTTTTAATTATAATAATAATTACTTGGAATTGATGGAATTAGGGGTGGTATTTTATATTTTGGGTCTTTTATTAATTTATTGAGTTTTTTAAATAATGAATTTCTATCATTTGACAAAAATACTGGTGTTATTCATTTACTCATGTATTGCAAGTATGTTGTAACCAGTATTCATCTGTTAGTTTGTCCTAATGTGGTAGTTTGCATGAAGCTGTTTCATGCATAAGCGGGTCATCTATAATGGACAGAGTGAGACGCACGGGGAGAAGGGCCCGAAGATCAGCTGCTGGAGAAAAAGGTGAGCCAGCTTATAGCATTGAACACAGTGCTGGAAAATTAGCTCTTCGGTTTGAAGTCACACAAAATTAGACTGGGGAAAAGTTGATACCTCAAAGTAGAGTCAACATAATTGATGTAACGTTTGGGGGACCTTCTTTTCCTGATACAGCATGGCTCAAAATGAGAAGAAAGAACTACAAACATCCCTTCATAACTTGGAATATATGAGTCAAGAAAAATTGGGAGTTGTCAAAAATGAAATACGACACTTAAAGATGTATATCCTAGGCATTAATGAGTTGTACGAGCCCCCAATAAAATGATTTTTTTTTTTTAAGTGGTGAAGCAGGTGTCAGGTGGTTCCCTAAAGGGCATTCTGGGCTATGCTGAGGACCAGGTTCTCTCCTGTGAATTCTACAGAGATACCCACTCTTCCACCTTTGAAACTAGAGCCGGCATGGCCCTCAATGACCACTTTGTCAAGCTCATTTTCTGGTACGACAATTAATTGGCTACAGAAACAAACTGGTGGACTATATGGTCCACATTGCTTCTAAGGAATAAGTGCCCCACGGACAGCAACAGCATTAGAAAAAGAGAGTCCCTCAGCTGCTAGGGAATCTTTGCCCCAACTTGTTTCCCCAACACACAAAATATCCTAGCACCTTGAGTTTCCATCCAGACCCCCTGAAAAGGGTGATATATAAAGTACACTGTACCCAGCCGCCCAAAACAGAATTACAACCTTGAAAATATTATGTAGGGTGGCTATAAAGTTGGAATCAACCCAATGGTAGTTGACGTGTGTGTGTGTGTGTGTGTGTGTGTGTTTGGCATTTTGCATCTGAGCATTGATGAACAGTTTTATTAATTTTCTCCCGTATTTTCTCTAGTGAACTTGTCTGACTTTCATAAAGATAAAATGTTATTTTTTAAATATCCCATAAACTAAGTCCAAAATATGTACAATTATTCATTTTCATCATCATTGTCCAAAGAAAGGAGGCTACTCTTTTTTATTTGCTTTTGTGCGTTCCTTTAACTGAGTGCTGCTTATTTATTTCCTCTTCATTCTCATCTCCTTTTTGGAGCTTGCTGTCAAATCCGAATATAGAGGAACTTTTGACTGGCTTCCGGTACATGATTCTCCCATCGGCTGGCACGGGTTCTTCAGCTCCTTTGGCTGCCTTAATCTCTGCTTTAATTTTCATGACTTCTTCAGCTGACAGATCTCCTTTTTTCAAAACCACCACTTAGGGCTGTTCGTCATCTTTGTCGCTGTGTTCGCCATCTTCTTCTGGGAGTTGAGGCTGGGTTCTCTTGGTGTCCACAGTGGGCCCTTCCTTATAGCCGACCTGCTGCTTGAAGCAGGCCAGGAACGTCAGTTCGGCTGGCCACACGAAAGACACCTGATTCGGCTTGCTCATGGCGGCTCTGGGGGACAACAAGCTCCCACAGCAGCCTCGGGTAGCTGACTTTTTATAGACATATATAATCTTCACTAACGATTATGTGTTGAGCTGCTAATCACAGGTCAACAATTTGAAACCACCAGAGATTTTGCAAGAGAAAGACAGGGATTTCTACTCCCATAGAGAGGTACAGTCTCAGAAAGCAGTTCTGCCCTGTCTTATAGGGTTATGAGTCAGCTTCGACTCAATGGCAGTGAGTTTATTTTTTGTTTTTTGTTTTTAATTGTTTTATTAGGGGCTC
>NW_022111379.1:29355353-29356645 GCF_000313985.2 Echinops telfairi
AGCCCTTCCGACTTTGTCCTTCTTCTTAAGGAGTTCTCGGCTAATTCTGGACTTCTTCCCTCTCCATATGAAATTGGAGAGGTCAGTTTTTCCAATACTTTGAAGAAGGTTGTTGGTATTTGAATTGGGATAGTATTAAACTTATAAAGTGCCCTGGGGAGGATAGACATGTTTACTATATTGAGTCTTCTGATCCATGAGCATAGGATATTCCTCCATTTGTGGAGGTCGCTTTTGGTTTCCTGTAGTAGGGTCTTGTAGTTTTTCTTGTATAGGACTTTTGTTTTTTTGGTTAAGTAAATCCCTAGATATTTCACTTTGTTCTTGACTATTGTGAAGGGTACTGCCTTCTTGATCTCCTCTTCCATGGTCTTGTCCAAAGTATATAGCAAACCAATCAACTTCTGTTTGTTAATCTTGTATCTGCCACTCTTCCATATTCCTCTATCACTGTCAGTACTCCAGTTGTGAAGCTTTTGGGATTTTCAGTGTACAGAATCCATATTGCCTGCAAATAACGATAATTTCACCTCCTCCTCTCCCAGATTTGCTATTTTTCTTTGGTTGGTTAGGGTGTGTTTTTCAATTCTTAGACACATTTTATTATTGGAGACTTCAATTTTGAACATACTGAAAAGTGATAAATTCTCCTAATATTTTCATTATAATTACTATATCCAGTAATAATTATCTAAAGCTGATAATTGGTAAAACATGAGAAACTAAAAATAAGTGATTTCAATTTGCCTTTTCCAATCTATCATATTATCAAAGTTTATTTGAATAAATATATAGTTTGAGGTTGGATTATTGGTTTCTAATTTCTTAACATAGAAATGATAGTCACAAATATGAGACTATAGCTTTTCTTCATTGCTCTGTGAGGGAGTGGTGGCAGAATTCACTTCAAGAAGCAACATAAGGAAGGATTGCAAATTCCCATTGTGTATTATTTCATGCTACCTCAACAAAATTCATGACATCAGCATTATATTTAGATTATATCCAGGCTGTGGTTAATAAGTAAAATAGAGCTATGAACTCTCTTGCACACCTTTTTAGTGTATATGCCCAGTGTGTTAGTCTAGGTACTTTAGAGAAACAAATCCACAGAAACTCATGTATAAGAGAGAGTTTTATATAAAGGTAAAGTGAGCATCAAGAAAACATCCCAACCCAGTGCTGCCCAAGTCCACAAGTCCAACATTAACCCATTAACCCATATGTCCAACACCAATCCACAAAGTCCTCTTAGGAGTGTGGTACTGGAGAAACAAACCATCCTCTGCTAC
>NW_022111379.1:29358230-29372906 GCF_000313985.2 Echinops telfairi
CACCAATGGGCTTTGAGTCTCCACTCTGCACTCACCCACCTTTACAATGATATGATTTTTTGTTCTTGGATGCTTGATACCTGATCCCTTCGACAGCTCAACATCCATTCTTGACAAAAACACCCAATAAAATAGGAAAAGAAGGGAAATTCCTCAACACAATAAAAGCCATATATAAAAAATCAATGGACAATATCATACTCAATGGGGGAAAACTGAAAGTATTTCACCTGGGAACAGAAACCATACAAGGATTCCCCCCACCAGTCTTATTTCTCATTATACTGGAAGGTTCAGAACCATACACATTGAAGATAAATCCAGGCAATACAGTCAGGCAAAGGAGAAGTAAAACTCTCAATATTTGCAGAGGCTGTTATTTTATTTATAGAAAATGCGAAAGAGTCAACAACAACAAAAATTGTTGGAAACAATCAAGAGATTCAGTCATGGAACAAGATAAAAGATTAACAAGCAGAAATCAATTACATTCCTGTATACCAGGGTAGAGTACTCTGAAAAGACATCAAGGAAAAGTACCATTTATAAAAGCCACACAAAAGATCAAATACTAATAAGCCTAACCAAAGAAACAAAAGACCTGTACAGAGAACACTAAAGGTCAGTACTATAAGAAAACAAAGAGACCTACATCAGTGGAAGAATGCCCTATGATCATAGACAGGAAGATTTACTGTTGTGAAAATATAATACTAGCTAAAACAATCCATAAATGTAATGCAGTTCTCATCCAAATAGCAACTTCTTTCTTTAGTGAAATGGACAACATAATCACGAACTTAGTATGGAGCGGGAAAGTACCTAGGATAAGGAAAGAACTCCACAAGAAGAAGGTAGGAGACCTCACACTACTTGCTCTCAAAATCTGTGACACAATCACAGTAATCCAAGCGGCCTGGTACTGGCACATGCAGAAATAAATCCACTTGCTTACAAGCAACTAATCTTGGACAAAGGGCCAAAAATTATTAAATGGGAAGGAGATAGCCTCTTCAACAAATGGTGCTGGCAAAATTGAACCTGCAGAAAAATGAATCAGGACCCCTACCTCGTTCCATGCACAAGAGCAAACTCAAGATGTATCAAAGGCCTACATGTCAATCTCAGAGGTACAAGGATCATCAACGAGAAAACAGGAACAAATGTGCGTCCTATTCCAGGGCATACCAAACAAACAAAACAAAATCACTGCAATCGTGCCAGTGTCAACTCAGCAGCTCGATATGAGAGGATAGAACTGCCCCTGTGAGTTTCTGAGACTCTAACTGTTTATAGGAGCGGAAAGCCGTGTCTTTCTCCCAGCAGGGCATACACATACTGCCAAATGTACTAAAGGAAGGCCACACAGTAGACGACAAAATAGATGACTGGGACCTATTAAAAATAAAACACTTATGCATATAAATTTAATAAAAACTTCATCAAAAGATTAAAAAGAGAGCCAATGGACTGGGGAAAAGTCTTTAGCAACTACACAGTTCACAGGTCACAGTAACAAGGGACTAATTTCTAAAATCCACAGAAAATGGCAATACTCAATAAGAAACAAGCAAACAAATAATCCAATTAAAAAGGAGGAAAAAGACATGACCATACATTTCACCAAAAATGACATTCAAATGGCTAACAAACACATTGAAAAAAATGCTCATGATTACTAGAGATATCATCTTACATGGACAATGATAGTCCAGTTTAAAAAAATGAAACAATATAGAAAACAACAAATGCTGGCGAGGGTGCAGAGAGATTAAAGCTCTCACACACTGCTGGTGCACTTGTAAACATGTACAACCCTTGTGCAAAGCGTTATGATACTACCTAAAACAACTGGCAGTAGAAATATCATACAACCCAGCAATACCGTTGCCTGGTATATACCCGAAAGAAGATATAACATGAGATTCAACAAGAACAGAAGTATGCACTTAGATGATTATCACATCACAGGTCACAGTAACAAGAAATTGGAAGGAGACCAAATGTCCGTCAGTGGGAGAATGGGTAAAGAAACTGTGTACATACACACAATGGAATACTATGCATCTCTAAAAAACAGTGATGAAACCAGGAAGCACTACATGACATGAATGGACCGGGAAAGCATTCTACTAAGCGAAGTTAATCAACCACAAAGGGACAAATATTGTATGAGACCACTGTTATAAGGATAAACACCAAAACAAAGGCAGGCATCTGTTCTCAGTGCATATAGTCTAATCCAGTATCCAAGCAACAGGATGGTATGCCTACCTGATGTTCATTATCCATATATCAGACCCTTATGTGTACATCTAAAAACCACTTTGGCAGAGGAGACACATCCCAGCTGAGGTAAGTTTCTCATGTTGGGAGGAGCGAGAGAAGACCAATCAGTTCCAGCCATACAGCATTGCTCCATGGTGACCCCCAAATCAACAGCCATTCCTGTATGGGTCTTCAGGGAATTGTAATGGAAATCAAAGTGCAGAGTTGAGGGGTGTGGTTGTCTCTGTCTCAGAGAATGTGATTTCACTTCTACTGGGGAGTAAACCCAGAGGGGAAACCTGCCATTGAGAAAAACTCTTACCATATATAGACCCCCCAATAGGAGAATATACCCTGTATTAGTTCATAATCAGGCATTTTATACTGAGTTTCTTGGTGGTCCAGACTGTGTGTTACAGATTACTGGGACTTTAGACTTTGTCTTTTTGAGGTACACAATATCCTTCATAGACCACACCAGAAGGATCCAATTTGGAAACCCCACTTAGCAAACCAGACTTTACCTTAAACAAACCTGCAGATCAAAGGAACAGAAATACTCCCTTGGACTTAAGGCTGAAATGCCCTAGTGTGAGAATAAGCAGATGACTATCCTAAATTTGGATTTGGAAACCATTGGACTTTGGTTCAAATCTCTTGCTTCAAGAATAACCAATACTTGTGAATTTAAGACTACCATATATTTGCTATTATACTCTGCCTTAGTGAATGAGCATTATTGAAAGTTTTTCCTAGCTTCGACCCTCATTTTTTGCATAAATAGTATCCAGTCACTTGTTTTTTAATCAGTACAAGTCCACAATCCATGGATTTTAGTTTAAAAAGCTGTTCTATATGTGTATACTTTTTTTTTCCCAACAGTATTTTATATTCTATACCTTTGGCTAAATTAATGATATGATCAATAAAATTACCATATCATGTGGAAATGATTGATAATATCCACCACCCCCAATGGTAATGATGTCTCTAAAGTGAACCAGGGACATAAATAAACCATAGATATAGGATTGGATTTTAAGCTCACATTGAATAATAAGCCCTAGAATAACCTCCTAAGAATGTGACATAGTGGTTACATATTGGACTGCAATCCTCAAAGTTAGCAGTTTGAAACCACTAGCAGCTCCACAGGAGAAAGAAGGGGCTTTGTACTTCTGTAAAGAGTTATAGTTTTGGAAATCTACAGGTGAAGTTCTATCCTGTTCTACAAGGTCGCCATGAGGTGGTATCAACTCGACACTAGTGAGTGAGTTGAAGAACAATTACATCTTATGACAGGCCCTATTCCACACTTGTCCTCATGAGGGGATCGCTGAAGATACGGATGCTGTAGGAAAATCAGGTAAAGAAATCAGATGATGGGTGCCTTGCTATCAGAAAGAATAGTGCCCGGATCTTCACTTCTTTTGTTGTTGTTGTTTTTGGGTTTTTTTAAAACATTCTATTAGGGGCTCATACAACTGTTATCGCAATCCATACACACATTAATTGTGTAAAGCGCATTTGTACTTCATTCTCAAAACATTTTCTCTCCACTTAAACCTCTGACATTAGGTCCTCATTTTTCCCCTCCCTCCCCGCTCCCCCTCCCCGATGAGCCCTTGATAGTTTATAAATTGTTATTTTGTCATATCTTGCCCTGTCCGACGTCTCCCTTCACCCACTTTTCGGTTGTCTGTCCCCCAGGGAGGAGGTCACATATAGTTCCTTGTAATCGGTTCCCTCTTTCCTACCCACTCTCCCTCTACCCTCCCTGTTTCGCCACTCACACCACGGGTCCTGTAGGGCTCATCCGCCCTGGATTCCCTGTATTTTCAGTTCCTATCTGTACCAGTGTACATCCTCTGGTCTAGCCAGACTTGCAAGGTCGAATTCGAGTCATGGTAGTGGTAGTGGGAGCGGGGAGGAAACATTTAGGAATTAGAGGAAAGTTGTATTTCTCATCATTGTTACATGGCACCCTGACTGGCTCATCTCCTTCCCGAGACCCCTCTGGATCTTCACTTTATGAAGCTAGCATAACCCTGATACCTGAACCAGGAAAAGACACTATCAAGGTGGAAAACTACAGATCAATAATCTGTGCCTGCGCATAGATACAATTGGTCTCAGCAAATTCCTGGTCAAAAGAATTCAACAATATAGCAAAAAATATATACCATGATCAAATGGGATTCATACCAGGTGCACAAGGACGTTTCAACCCCACAACAATTATTGGTGTATTCCACCACAAAACAAAAGATAAGAACCATATGATCATATCAATAGACACAGAAAAGGCATTTGACAATGTCCTACACCCATTCCTCATTTTTTAAAAATTACTCAACAAAATAGGGATACTTGGGAAATTTCTCAAGTCAATAAAGGCCACATAGGCAAAACCAATGGCCAATCTCTCCAACAATGGAGACAAACGTAAAAGATTACAATGGGCTCCAGACACAAATGATCCTATCCCCACTGTTATTTAACATTGTGCTGGAAAACTTAGCTAGAGCTATTAGGCAACAAAAATATATCAAAGAATCCAGATTGGTAAGAAAGAAGTGAAGCTCTTTCTATTTGCAGATAATATGATTTTACATATAAAAAATTCATTAATTTGACAAATGTTGGAAACTATCAAGAGATTTATCATCATGGCAGGATACAAGATTAATGTAGGGGGGGAAAAATCAAGTTCCAGTGTATTAATGAAGAGACCTCTGAAAAGGAAATCAAGAAAACAATATCATTTATAAGAGCCACACAAAAGATGAAATACTTAGGAGTAAACTTAACCAAAGAAACAAAAGACTTGTACAAAGATAGCTACAGAACAAGTACCACAAGAAACCAAACGAGCTCTACACAAATGGAAGAATAGGCCATGTTCATGGACCCAAAACCAAACTCATTGCCACTGAGTCGATCACAACTCAAGGCTACTGTACAGGACAGAGTAGAACGGCCTCTAGGGGTTTCCAAAGCTGTAACTCCTTCTGAGACTAGACAGCCACAGCTTTCACCCAGCTGGGAGTCTCAAGCAGCTGGGAGTCTCAAACTGCTAACTTTGTGGTTAGCAGCCCAAGGCGTAGCCACTACTTCACCAATTATCCTATATTCATGGATAAGGAGGCATAATAGTGGGAAATTGTCAACACTACCCAAAGGAATCTATAAATAGAATGCAATTCTGATCCAGATCCAAAAACTGATTACTAACTTCACACGGAAAGGTAAGAGAGCCAGGATAATCAAAGAACCTCTCAAGAACAAAATAGATAGCCACTCCCTTCTCGATCTCAAGATCTATTACAGAGCTATAATAGTTATAACAGCTTGGTCCAATTGTATGGAATAAAGAACCCAGAATTAAATTCATCCACCTTCAGACAACTGATCTTCAACAAAGGGCCATGAGATAGTTACATAAGCAGGTGTCAACTTTTAGAGGGGTGGAGTCTAGCCTGTGAATCAGGTTGCAGCTTGATGGCATCATTTGGAGGCGCTAAGGAGAAAACTAGCTCACTGGAGGCGGGACACACACTCACTCTCTGTGAGACATTACTGACTACAAGCTTGATGGAGCTACGCTGATGCAGCTGAGCCACGTGGAGAGACCCCTGCCAGCCTTGGGATCCTTCTACTGCCCCTAGATCCACAAGACTTTCCACCCACTGGCCTGTGATCTTCCTGCATTCAACGTCATCGCATGTGTTTTGTGAGTCTGAAGAGGATTTTACAGATTGGTTTCAGACATATGGGCTAATATAGGATTTATGGACTTGATCTGGACTGGGCTGGGGTGTTTTATCAATATTCAATTGCTGTTGTATATAAAGCTCTTTCTTATACACATTGAGTGCCTATGAATTTGTTTCTCTAGTCCACCCAGACCAACACAGGCCATAAACATTAAATGGGAAAGAGATAGCCTCTTCAAGAAATAGTGCCGGTAAAATTGGATCTCTACCTGCAGATAAATGAAACAGGACCCATACCTCGTTCCATGCATAAGAATGAACTCAAATGGATCAAAGACATGAAAAATAGGGGCAAACATATGGGCCCTATTGCAGGGCATATCAAACATAATGAAGGAAGTGTACACAGCAGACAATATAGATGACTGACACCTAATAAAATAAGACAATTGAATGTATAAAAAGACTTTATCAAAATGTAAAAAGAGAACCCATGACCTGAGGGAAAAAATTGACAACACTACAACAGATAAGAGACTAATTTCTAAAGCTATAGAAAATGACAGTACCTCAAGAAGAAAATGAATCACACAGTTAAAAAGTAGGGAAAGGATATGAAAAGGCAACACCCAAATGGCTCACAAACATATGATAAAATGCTCATGATCACTAGCCATCACATAGCCAAATCAAAGCTACGATGAGTTATCTCCTTAAAGTAACCATGGCAGCCACGTTAAAACACACAGAAAAGCCCACATGGAAGAAGCACACCAGCCTATGCAACCACGAGGTGTCGAAGGGATCAGGTGTAAGGCATCATCAGAACAAAAAAATCTTACCATAGTGAATGATGGGGGGAGTGCGGAGTGGAGATCCAAAGCCCATTAGTAGGCCACTGGAGATCCCCTTGCAGAGGGGTCTCAGGGAGGAGATGAGCCAGTCAGGGTGCGATGTAACAATGCTGAGAAATACAACTTTCCTCTAGTTCCTAAAGGTTTCCTCCCCGCTCCCACTACCATGACTCGAATTCGACCTTGCAAGTCTGGCTAGACCAGAGGAGGTACACTGGTACAGATAGGAACTGAAAATACAGGGAATCCAGGACGGATGAGCCCTATAGGACCAGTGGTGTGAGTGGCAAAACAGGGAGGGTAAAGGGAGAGTGGGTAGGAAAGAGGGAACCGATTACATGGAACTGTGTGTGACCTCCTCCCTGGGGGACAGACAACCGAAAAGTGGATGAAGGGAGACGTCGGACAGGGCACGATATGACAAAATACCCATTTATAAACTATAGAGGGCTCATGCGGGAGGGGGGAGCGGGGAGGGAGGGGAAAAATGAGGACCTAATGTGGGGGTTTAAATGGAGAGAAAATGTTTTGAGAAACGATGTACAAATGCGCTTTACACAATTGATGTGTGTATGGATTGGGATAACAGTTGTATGAGCCCCTAATAAAATGTTAAAAAAAAAAAAAGAAAGAATTAAAAAAAACAACACAGAAAATAACAAGCTCTGGAGAAGCTGCAGAGAAATTGGAATTTTCATACATTGCTGGTGGGCAAGTAAATATGTATAACCATTTTTAAAAAGCAATATGGCACTACGTCAAGCAATGGGAATAAAATTCCATATGACCTAGTAATCCCTCTGTCGAGTATATATCCCAAAGAAGTAAGAATCATAACAAGAAGAGGCATTGCACACCCCTGTTCATTGCAGCACTCGTCACAGTAGCAGTTCTGCCAGCACTATTTGCTGAAGATGGAAACAACCTAAAAAGAATCTTCTATTTTATCCAATAGAGGAATGGATCAAGAATGGAGTACAATGCATTGTTTAAAAACAATGATGAAACATCTCATGGCATGGATAGACCTATAGAACATTATGCTGGATGAAATAAGTCAATCACAAAAGGACAAACATTATATGAGACCACTGGCATAAGGGGAGAAAACAAAACAAGATAAAGGGAATCAACTTTGGAAATTTCCAAGGGGGAGAGGGCAAGGGCAAGGGAATGGAAAAGGGTAAGGGAAAGATACAGCAATGGGCTAGAATGCTGATGGCTTTTAAATACATAAAGTGTTAGATAGTTGTCCACAAGAATGAGAAGAGAAATCAAGGGCCAAGTGAAGGGTAAACTATTGAGGGATTGATTAGTGGTTTAAAGTGTTGAATACAAAATTGGTGGTCTGAACTGATGGTCTGAAGTGTAAACTGCTACTTAATTTATTGTAAAAATTGTTATTAAAAATAGTCTCTGAAAATTATAGTAAACTTTAGCACTTCAGCAAGAAAAGGACAATCTAATTATAAAATAGACATAGGACATGCACAGACTTATCAACAAAGAAATTCAAGTGATAAACATGGGAAGAAATATTCATGATAATTATCCATTTGAGATACAAATCAAAACAATGAGATATCACCTCATCCAGCATTAATAGTAAAGCTTAAAAAAGTGATAACAACAAATGTTGATGAGGATGGAGAGAGACTGGAACCTTTATACACTTTTGTTGGGACTATAAATTGGTGCAACCACTGTGGCAGGCAGTATGGTGCTTCCTCAAAAAGTTAATAATAGAAATGTCATATGACCCAACAAACCTCTATTTGGTATATATCCTAGAGAAATAAGAGCCATGACACAAGTAGATAAGAAAAACATGTTCATTACAACACTATTCACAATAGCAAAAGGATGGAAATCACCTAAATACCCATCAGTGGAAGACACCTTGGTACATACATCCAATGGAATAGAACACAACATTAAAGAATAATTATGAATCTACAAAACACTTCACGGCATGGGTAAACCTGGAGGACATTATGCTGAGTGAAATTAATCACAAAGGGACCAATATTGTATGAGACTGTTGTTAAGTGCTATCAAATTGGTTCTGACCCTACGCACAACATAAGGAAACATTTCCCAGCCCTGAACCATCTTCACAACTGTTCCTATTCTAGAGCCCATTGTTGCAGCCATTGTGTCAATCCAACTCCTTAAAAGAGCTTTGTCACTGCCCCTCCACTCGACCAATCATGTTGTCCTTCTCCAGTGTCTTAACTCTCCTGACATGTCCAAAGTATGTAAGATGAAGTCTAACTATCTGTGGTAGTTACATACTATGCTGTCAATTTGAGAGGATTAAGGGTGAAGGGGTGGAGTTTAGCCTGTCAAGCAGGTCGCAGTTTGATGGCCTCATTTGGAGGTGCTAAGGAGATAAATAGTTCACTGGAGGTGGGACACATGCTCACTTCCTGCGAGATATCTCTGTCGACAAGACACATGGAGCTATGCTAGAACTCTGGAGCCTTAGGAGCCATACGGAGATACCTACCAGCACTGAGATGCTGACACCGCCACTGGATCCACAAGACCTTCCACCCACTGGCTTGTAATCTTCCTTCATTCAGTATCATTGCATGTGTTTCTTGAGTCTGAAGGGGACTTTACAGATTGGTATCAGACATATGGGCTAATATTGGATTTATGGGCTTGATCTGGAGTAGGCTGAGATGTTTTCTCAGTCTTCAACTGCTCTTGTATATAAAGCTCTTTCTTATACACACATGAGTGTCTATGAATTTGTTTCTCTAGTCAACCCAGACTAACACATCATCTTTGTTTCTAAAGAGCACTCTGGCAGAACTTCTTCTAAGAGAGATGGGTTTGTCCTTTTGCAGTCCATGATACGTTCAATGTTCTTCTCCAGCACCACATCACAATTCAAATGCTGTCTTCCTTATTCAATGTCTAACTTTCACAATCATATGACGCAATTGAAAATCCCATGGTTTGGATCAAGAGCACCTTAGTGCTCAAAGCAACATCCTTGTTTTTCAACACCCTAACGAGTTCTGGTCCTCACAGCGGCTGGGGCCACTCCTTCAAGCAGGGGAACAGGGAGAACACGCTCCACTTGATGCTGTGCAACACTGAGGCAGGCTGTGACAAACCAAAAGGCCCTCGGCAGCAGTGGTGCTCAACCTTCCTAAGGCCGCGACCCTTTAATCCAGTTCCTCATGTTGTGGTCAACGCCCCCCCCCAACCATAAAATTATTTTTGTTGCTACTTCATAACTGTAATTTTGCTACTGTTATGGATCGGGAGACCCCTGTGAAAGGGTCGTTCGACACTCAAAGGGGTCGTGACCCACAGGTTGAGAGCCACTGCTCTACAGGAATGAGAGGAGAACCTTACTGGACAATCAGGTTCAGACCAAGGGAGGGGAGCATCTACATTTCAGAGGAGGCACTGATATTTCTATTGGTGGGTATGATGGTTAAATAGAAATGATCAATTTCATTTCAGGAAGAGACCCTAAGCAATAATTGCAGGGAACCTAAGGAGAGAATAAGCCTGATTTTATGTTCCTGGGTAGACACTACGAATAAGTTTCTACCCAACCCTTGGTGAACCACACCATGGACTAAGAACTATGATGGCCTTAAATGCTGGTCTTATAGGTAACATACCATTCAAAAGGGCCACACCAGAAGAACTCAACATGGAAGCCAGACTGAAAGAACTGGGTCCTACCTCAAAACTACCTGTACCCTTGGACTTAGGATGGCAGTATTCTGATGGAAGAGGAAGCAAAGAATGGCCAGGATGGCCACACCTAGACTGTGAAATGGTGGGCATTGGACCTTGGGTAGGACCCCTGGCTTCATGGGTGTCCAATGAAAGGGGATCCAGAACCACAATATATTTAGTACTTTAATACTCCCCTTGCATTAATATGACAGGCAAGGATCTAGACTTGTAAGAAATGATACAGGAAAATTTCCCCTAGCACTAGCCCCATGCTCAGTGTTAATGGAGCTCAATTAATTAAGTAGTGAATCTGTACAAAGCAACAACTCTTGAATTGCAGCTCAAAGTTGGATTATACATGCATAAACTCCCCATCAACAGTATCTTAAATTCTATGTCACTGGAAAACTCGATGTTATTGATGCAATCACCTTATACCACAGAGGGATGATTGACAATGTTTTCTTTTTTTTTTTCTTTGTTTTTCTGCCTTTTTTTTGTTTTTGTTGTTGGTTTTTGTTTTTGTCATAATATGACCACCAAAGTAAACCAATCATTTATACTCTGTGGACAAGCAGACAGATGCTGCACTTCCACTTAATTCTAGCCCCAATCCAAGAACAGTTAGTTCTTATAACTTGTCCCTGCTCGAGATTCAGCTTCATGAAGAGATCACTGAAGATACAGGTGCTATAGTAAAGTGTGGTGAAGAAAGCAGATGGTGCCCGGCTATCAATTGAAACAATGTATGGGGTCTTAAAGGCTTGTATTCACATTAAGAAGCACAAAAGCCTGTGTGATCCAAAGATGATGATAACAAAATCCAAATATGATGAAAGGAAAAGTATCAGAGCTGAAATTGTGAACACCCAACTTGTAGAAGGCTGTGGAGGACAGTGAGAGCCTAAAATTCATCTATAGAGAATCTAGTCAGATTAAGCCTCTGGCAGATCCCCTCTAACCACAGGCAAGGAACTCGAGAGCTATACTATAAACAGAGATTATTGTACACTTGATTTTGGTGATGAAACTATGGTATAATACTTGGTCAGTTAACTTCCTTCTTGACCCAACAGAATTTGCTCTAGGCTCAAATATTTTTACTTGTTTCACCACAGAAATTTCTTCTCTTTTTTCTAAAATATTGACGGTGGTCTTTTCTTTCTTACTGTTTATCATTATATTATTATTTTCTCCCTGCCATTTTGCTTTTTGTTTCTGTTGGGTACCTCAGTTTGTGAAGCACAGAGTGGATGCATAAAGACAATAACTGATGCAATGGTTTATCAGGGATGGGGGAGGTTTGAGGGAATTGGGGGAGCATACGGGATGCGGGAAGGGGAGGGAACATTAGAACTGATTGTGATGATGTATATACAACTCTTGTTTAAAGTGATTTTAATTATGTAAGTATATGATATGTAAATACTTTATCAAGAAAACTTACTACCAAAAAAAGGAAACCAAACTTGACCAATGGTTACCATGGGTGGAGGAAGAATGGTTGCTTAGGGGAATTGAGTTTATGTTAATGGTGGTGGAATAATTTGGAAAAGGTTAACAATAATGGTTGTGTAACATGAGTATAATATGTGGCACTTACATGTAGAAGTTGTTGAATTGGAGAATGTTTTGCTGTGTACGTTTTTGCTACAATTTAAAAAATTACATAACAATGAGTACAAGGAAAAAGAAAATGTTCTAGAATTGAATGTGGTGATAATTGTACAACTCTTCTTGATATGATAGAATTATTGAATGGTATGACATGTGGATGCAGTGCCAACAGAACTGTTAAAAAATGTTTCATGATGCAGGGAGCATCCAAAGGAGATGAATCTGCAAAAATAAATAAGTCTGTGCAGCAGATTTACCCAATGAAGCCGCCTTTTGGTCTCTTGACTGCTGCTTCCATGAGCATTGATTGTGGATTCAAACTAGACAAAACCCTTGACAACTTGGACCTTTCATTATATGAGACTACTATTATAAAAACTCGAGAATAGGTTTCAGATGAAAGAAACTTTTTTTTTTTTATGATTACCAGAAGGTGAGTGAAAAAGAGGAAGACCCTCAATGAGATGGATTGAATCAGTGACTGGAACAGTAGGTTCAAAAATTATTTCAAGGATGGTGCAAGACTGGAGGGTGTTTCCTTCTGTTGTTGCTAAGTGAACTGATCTTAATGACCCCTAACAACAACATAAGTACAAAGGGAAAGGTGGGAAGGGAATTCACAGGCTACAGGGTAGACAAATGATAACTTGGGTGAAGGAGAATATAATACGCAATAGGATTAGAAAAAAATTATGGAGACCAGGGAGTTTTGAAAGGATTATAGACCACAGAGACAGATGCTTTTTTCTATAAAACCCTGCAACAGTGGGTCTATGACTGAACAGGTGTAAGCGGGAGAGTGTGAGCATATCAGGAATAGATATACATAGAAGTGTGACAGAGGATATTTGTATATGCATATTTACTGTTTTACAAAGATATCCATGTATGTGGTAGAGCATACTAGAAGCAATTATGAGTACTTCTTAGACATAACCAAATACTTTGAGGAATGAGTTACTGAGCCTAGTGGTATTAGAACCATTGTTTCAGGGGACAGCAAGGTCAACAGGCACGATCTAGTTTGTAAAGACAATATTATACAGCCTACTTTGGTAAACAGGGGCTGGGGTCTTAAAAGTGTATAAGCAGCCATCTAATGTGCTCCTACTGGCCTCTCCTCATCCAAGGAAGAGTGACAACAACCAAAAGACACATAGAACCAACTCGTCCCCTGGACTATGGGACCATGCAAACATCAGTCTTGACAACCCTGAGAGCAGATGAACTACAACAGCTCTGAAAAGGATCACATTAGAGGGTCCTGGATAGAGTGGGAGAAAAATGTGGAACAAAATTAAAAATCACAAAAGTGTCCAGGCTTATTGTTCAGAGAGACTGGTGGCACCCCCAAGAGACTAAGGTGGCCCTGTCACATTTAGAAGTTTGGAACTGTTTAGAATATCAACCATTTATAATCAAAAGGGCAGAGGGTTAGTTAAAAAGGTCGAATGGAAACTCACAGAAATATAGGGACGAAGTAGGATAAGTGATGGCACACGGAAGGGTTTGCAATGGATGAGTTGCATCAAAATGTGTACTGAATTTAAAATTATGATCTTCTCCGTAAACATTCACCTAATCCATAACAGTTTTTAAAATGTTTAAATGAGGAAATTAGACGATCTGACCACAAGCTCACAGCTCCAAGTGTGAAGACAGTGAACTTTATGGGGCAAAGACAGCCTGAGGCAACAGTCCCCATATTCTCATAGTCAGGATTCCTATTTGAGTGCCACAACTCCCATAGGTGCCTGGCTTAGCCAGTGGCCTGCACTGTCAGATCAGCTGCCTTGAAGGGCAGTAGTTCCACCTGGTGCTTGGAGCTCCTCCAGTTCCCAGAATTTCATGAGACTTATTTATAGATTTTTTAAAAAGTTATCTGAAATTTAAACTTAATTGGGAAGCTTGTGTTTTATTTAATTCTGAGAGTCCTCCCTTTCCTTTACACACTCACCAAAGCCTCATTCGTGCTCCTTCACCTTCCCTTGGCTCCTGCAGGAGAGCAAGTTGACCATTTCTTCTAGGCCTTTGATCTAAGCCTCCACGTGACCTGCTGACCTTCCTCACACATCTACCCCCATCCCCACCCCATACAGACCTCTCCCTTGGTTTCCACTTGCCCTAGCAGCCTCCTTGTCCCAGTCTACCTTCCTCACAATCAAGACCCGTTGCTCTTAGGTTGAAAATCTTTTGCTCCAAAAACCCAGCCCAGCCTCAGAGTCTGAGAGCCTTCCAAAGGATTTGCTTCGTTTTCAAGACTTTAGACTGGGATCCAGGGCAGCGTGGGGTGAAAGGCAGGCTTTCTACTCCTGTAATGAGTTAGAATCTCTGACTCCATGGTCGTGTGTGTTTTTTCGTTTTCCACACCTTAGATATTCTCTAGTTGGATGATTAACATCTGAGACAAATCCCGACTTCAAGGATTTCTGCCTCGGAGGTCGTCGAGGGGCCTGGCTGGCTGCACCTCAATGCAACCTCAGCCAAGCCCACCAGGGCCCCGCAGAGACCCC
>NW_022111379.1:29373397-29375801 GCF_000313985.2 Echinops telfairi
TCAATTCCGCGCTCGCCCCAGGGGACGGAAGCGGGCTCTGCGGGCCAGAGGGGCCTTGGTGCCCTTGTGCTTTCGCTCGGAGCCCGCGGTGGGCTGGGAGGTGAAGCTGCTCTGCCGCCCTGGGGTTCGGATCCTCACGCCCGCCACACGTCATTTGGTTCGCCCAGGGAGATGTCTTTACAACAAGGCCGCATTTTCCCAGGCCCTTTGGTATCGTTTTAAAGCTTCTTGCTTCTCCCGAGCCAAGTGACAAGCTCCTCGCAGGTGCTGTGTCACTCTGGGTAGGAGCAGCACCTGGCTGTCTGGGTGCAGACCCGGTCTGTGTCCTAGGGTGACTGGCCATCCTTCGGCTGCAGAGTTGTTCCTTTGGGGCCCAGAACCTCCACGGTGGTCCCACACCTTTTGCTTACAGTCGCTCCAGAAGCAGTCTAGGAGTCACTGGGTGCCCCCTGAGCAGTGTTAGCTGCGTTCCTGCCCCCGTTTCTCTCTTCCCAGAGGCCTTGTTTGATTTTATAGGGTTTCTCTACTTGTTCCCAACTGTTCATTTCCAAGCAGCCCCGGGGACACACCGAGTTAACATTGCTAATCGCAAGGTCTTTGGGTGTCATTTAAGCATCAGGCACTCTGAGAAAGCTAGATGAGAATCCTATAAGGTCACTGTATCAGAACCAACTGGTGGGTGGGCCCTGGACTGGTTAGGTGAGTTCCCAGTTTCCCAATCTTTCCTGCCCTTTTGCAGTCTTGTAGAAGAAACTGTGTTCTTTTGATCCGGGTTTTATGATCACTCCAAAATGGTCTGAACATACCGTCTGAAGACTGATAGGCGTCCTGCCTTTGCATGAATACTCAGCCCTGCTGATTTTTTCATGTACCCCTGAGTGACCACACTAGAACATAATTTATGTAATTTAAGAACAGTACTTAGAGCTGACTGGGTCAGGTCCAGAACTGGAAGCAACATTTAAGGAGGCCTGTGACACTCTCAGGTTACAGCCAAAGGCTTGTGTTTTTCCAATGTCTTAGGTTCCTGGATGTTCTACTTAGAGCCATCTCTAGTTTAAATTTGAGCCATCTGAATGCAATTGATCTTCAGTTTGGACAAAACTCTAGCTAATTGAAAACCCAAATGAAAATGGGCACACAAATATTCCCCTGGGTCGCTAACATTAAGCCTGAGTGATACGGAAAGTAAGGGACATAGCTGAGTTTTTTCTGCCAGGATCATTGTGCAGAGTCCTGGGACAGAAGTTTACTGAACTCCTGATGTAGCATGCTTTAACCTGAGAAGAGATGCTAGTTCTAGGGGGACTGAGGAAGTCTTTGGTTTGTTAGCTATGTTCTTACAGGAATTGTATTAAGAGCTCTTTTGGGAACCGGGTAAGTGCTAGGTTTATGAGCTGTAAAAGGAAGTAAATTCATGCACAGATTCCAGGACACAGGTGAAATTCTTGGACTGCTCCGAATCTTGAGCCAGAAGTGCTATCACCAG
Organism: Echinops telfairi; assembly: GCF_000313985.2. Classification (NCBI taxonomy): domain Eukaryota; kingdom Metazoa; phylum Chordata; class Mammalia; order Afrosoricida; family Tenrecidae; genus Echinops; species Echinops telfairi. The sequence goes on from NW_022111379.1 coordinate 29,374,887, forward strand.
AGTCCTATAATTGTGAATAAAAGTACACAATCATGGACATACATTCAAGAATTTGCCATTACAAGACTTGCTATATATGTATATAATAAAACCAATCTAACTTCTCAGTGTCTTTAGGGTAAGAAACATACATCTAGGCAGGGGCACTTTCCTCATAATTCTTGTGTCATTGACTTTCAGGGGAAGTTTGTTTGCTATGACTGAAAAATAAACTGCTTATGTTCCCTTGATATGAGAATAGCATTGGAGTCCTCCTCTCCCAAATTTCATAACTTCAGTCTAGTCAGGACACAATCCTGAATTGAGAGGCCTTCTACCAAATACCTCACCATTACAGTTCAGCACGGTCAGGATCACCCCAAACAAGAAAAGTCTGAAAAACGGTCATAGCCCTTGAAAGCCCCAGGAGACATGGTGACTGAATGTTAAGGGGTGTCCTGGAAGAGGTCCTGGGACAGAATAAGATAAACTCATCAGGGGAACGCTAAGGAAACGTGAATGTAGAGTTGAGTTAATTAAAAATATATTGAATAAAACTAAATGTGTTTCTGTCCACCTTATGTATTCAAGAAAACAAAACACAGATAAACTTTTTAAAAAAAGAAACACTGATGCTGTTATTTATATCACATTCTAGGTCTTTAACTTAAAGCAAATGAAAATGTAGTGCTAAAATTCCCACCCACTGCCACTTGATTTAAGCCAGCTTAAATAACATATGGTGATGGAAGACAGACCTTTAGCCATCATTGGAATATTTTTGTGGTTTGGGTGAAAGTTTACAAAGCACATTAATTTCCCATTTACTTTGAACACATTTTGTTTCATAGCATTAATTGTAATGCCCTCAGTATAACAGTCTAATCTATTCCTCTTTCCTCCCTAGGGTCCCTGTTTCCATTCAACGCCCCCCCC
>NW_022111379.1:29375901-29379300 GCF_000313985.2 Echinops telfairi
TGGTTTGTTCCTTAGAGGTGCTATTGTTCGTTTTAGACAGCAAGGTCATCTTTAGCAATGTGTGTTCAGTTCCAGGTTTGAAGGGGTGAGTCTGGGGGTGAGTGGGTGGGTTGGAGATACACCAGATTTAATCAGGCCAATAAATCTGGTCTTTTTATGATTGTGACTTTTGTTCTGTATTTTCCAGTCCTGTGATTGTGATCCTGACCAGTGTGGTTGATAGTGGTAGCAGGGTACCAACTAGTTCTGGTTCTGAGCTAGTGGAGGCTCTGTGGTATGTGGTTCCATGAGCGTTTGATTTTCTTCACCCTTTTCTGATCTAGGGAAGAGACCAGTAATAGTATCTTCATCACTTGCAAGCTTTTAAGAACCCAGCCACTACTAACCGAAGTGGAGTTACTGGATCAAAGGGTAATTCTATGATCAATTTTTGGAGGAACTGCCAAACTTTTCCCAAGTAGCTGTACAATTTTACATACAGTAGTGGAGGTTCTCGTTTCTCTATAACCTTGTCAACACTTGTCTTCTATTTTTTGTTTTTCTTTTTATTATTGCTGTTCTAATGGAGTGAGGTGATAGGTCATTGTAGTTTTGATTAACAGCTCTCTGTAAGATTACTAAGAAGTCCTGGTGGGGCTGTTGGTTGAACACTGGGTTGTTACCTCAAAAATATGATTTTTAAGGAATCAGATTTCTGTAGCAACCATGTATTCGAATTACCGACCTTTCAGGTAGCTGTCAGGTGCTTAACCACTGTGCTACCAGAGCTTCAGATAAAAGGGCTGCTATTTACAGAAGATTCATAGTATCCCAGATGCGTGTGTTTATCATGGTTGTGTGGGTTGAATGTGGGATTTCTTACTTGAGGTGTCTGGCAGTAGCGATCAGCTACAGATGAGGACTGAATCTTCTGAGGACTGCAGCGGCCTTTCACAATAGTCCCTTCACTTACAAAGTCTCATTCTGGTCCAGGGTAGCTGAAACAACTGATATGTGTGAGCATCTCTCTTTCCCTCCATTTCCCATTTTCTCTCTTCCTTTCTTTATCTGTGGTGAAGTGGACGTAAGTATTTTCAAAGTAAATGTAAAATAAGATTATGGCTCTTCCATCCATTTTTCTCTTAACTCTCATCAAATAAATGATTGGATAAGCAAACAGTTTTTGTTTATTTTGTTTGATTATTGTCTAGGGGGTTTTGTTGTTGTTTATTTTGTGTGATAATTTCAAATTCTCTTGGGTCACCTATTTTTGGGAATGGCACATTTCAGTCAGTTGGCCAGAAAGCTGTCTTACAAATTCCTCATCTCACTCTAGCTCACTGCCATCGAGTCCATGAATAGCGACCCCCTGTAGGTTCCCAAGACTGTAACTGTTTATGATGTAGAAAGCCCAGTTTTTCTGACTCCAGGCTGCTGGTGGTTTCGAACTACTGACCATGCGGATTGCAGCCCAATGCGTCACCACTGCGCCACCAGGACTCCTATAACATGCTTCTGAAGTGGTTCTCTTATTCCTTGAGTAATGGGAAAACTGACCTCTGGTAGTACTTAGTATTTCAGACACCTTATTTGTATGGTTGGCTTGCATGATTGGATAAGACCATTCAAAGACCATTCAAGTGTGCGAAATACTAAGAGGCCAGTTGGGCCATTACTCAAGGAATAAGAGCCATTTAAGAAGCAGGAAGAGAGATGCCCGTGACTGTCAAGAAAGAAAAGCCACAGTGACTCACTCCCTGGATCCCTATCTGATGTAGTGGAGTCAGCACAGGAGCCACAGAGAGAGGAGAGGGGCAGTGCCTCGGAGACCATGAAGCAGTGAACCAGAAGGATGGGCTCCCTGGCAGAAGCCATGAAGGCAGAAGCCGTGAAGGCAGAAGCCAAGGCCAAGTGATTGAGAGGCTGGGACCTAGCGAGAGATATGCCTATTCGCTGAGAACAAGTGCTACTGAAGTGCTACTGATATTCACATGGGTAGATGAATCATTTTTTACTATTCATAGCTTTCTGTACTTGCCAGATTTTAAACAGTTCCCACTGTGAGTTGATTTTTTCTGAGACTATCAGGTTGTAAGGAAATTCAAGAAATCAAGTATAAAAGAAGTTGCCTGGAGCAAGAGGGGAAGGAGAGCCTTAATGTTTCATTTATTTATTGTATCTTGATTTGCAGTAGCCGGTTAACTTCCCTAATAAACAATCGTAATTGTATTACTGGAGAGTTCTGTGTGACCATTGCAATGGATTATCAAACCCAGATAAAGCAAAGAAGTAGAGTGCCCTGGGAGAAACGGTGTCAGAGTAGGGGAAAAAGAGGCTGCAGGCTGGAGGCATGTCCGATCTCTCGCTGTTGGTCTTGGGCTGCTGTAGAGCTGGGTTCTTTTTCCTACTGAATCAAGAATGGTCAGATGTGACCTCCTGCTATTTCCTCACTGTCAGTATCTCTTCTCCTTTTCAGTACTTTGAAACATATTCTCCAAGAAATTATATACACACATCCATATATATGTAATACATAATAAAATAAGCATCATGTACCAACTATTCTAAAAAATATATATATCTAAAATATTTAAAAACTTTTTTTTTTTTGCTGCAAAAGGAAGCTTCATTGTTTCCATGTGGACCCCGGCTTGGGGGATGAGCTCCAGGGCGGTGTCCCTTTGGCTGGCAGGGGGCAGGTTCAGGCAGAGGGGCTATGGCCGACGGGGAGGCAGAGGACCCCTCACAGGTGACTGGGCACTGAAGGTTCCTAGGATCAGCCTCTGGAAGAGATAATCGCCCAGCCGGCCTGGGGGCCGGCCAGCCTGCGGAGGTTGGTCAGGTGGTCGCCCATCTTCTTGAGGAGTTTCACGTCCTTGTCCAGGAAGTGGGTCTCCAGGAAGTCACCGAGATGGGGGTCAGCGTGAGTGGACCCCACGGCGCGCAGGTCCAGAAGGGCCTGGTTGAGTGTTTTCTCCAGGGCTAGGGCAGCTTCCATGGCGTCCAGGTTCTACCACACTCATCTTGGGGGACTTCTGTGCATCCTGGGAGAGGGCGGGCCGCCGCGCTGGTGCTGCAGCTTCCAGAGATACTGGGCCCATCGTGCTTCTCCTTCGCCAGCTCGTGGATAAAGTGTGCCCCACGCCCGTCAAGGCCACATCATCGCGGTCCAGAAAGAAACCCAGAGAGAAGCGGGTGTCAGAGGCCCGCAGGTGCAGGTTGACCAGACGGTGGACACCGGCCTCGGCGTCGGCGGAATCATTCTGACGGATCTGAGAGCTCACGATGCGTCGGTTTGGAGGTCGCCACACACCAAATAAAAGTGTTCCCTGGTCCCAAGAAGAGGGCCTGACCAAGAAGATGCTCCCGAAGTTACTTCCCGAGAGGAAACGAGTGTGGCCGAAGGTTGGAGGCAGGGAG
>NW_022111379.1:29380784-29382904 GCF_000313985.2 Echinops telfairi
TCAGAGTTCTTTTTATTCCCAGAATTCAAGGGAACATGTTATGATTTCCTTGAGGATGCTAAAACTGAATTATTGGCATGATATAAATTGAAGAGCACAGAATTATTCTGGGAAGGATTAGAGAGATGGAGACACTGCCTTCAGAGCTGTATAGAGCTAGGTGGAGTTTATGTAGAGAAAGAATAGCTTCACATTTGGATATTTTTATTTAATACATGTGGCTGTGGTTTTGTAGCAATACCTTATGACTTACCCTCATAGATCTTCATTAAGCATAACCACAGTGCCCTTTTTGTATCTGAAAATAAACAGCAATTCTTTAATTTTCTCACATTCTCTGGGTGGATGGGCCTCAGTCTTTTTGATGAAGAAAGGGGAAAATCAAACTCTGTCAGGTCAGACAACAGGATGATAGCTCAAGTCCAAGGTTGGATGATGACAAAGTAGGTGTAGAACCAGAGCACGGAAGAATCTTGTCACTTAATCCATAGGCTGTCGGTTACATTCCCAAGGAAACTCCCATGCCAGCAGAGTGCTGCTTTATTTGAGTAAGGACAGGACTTGAGTAAGGGTAGGAGTTGAGTCACACTCTCCTGTGATGCTTAAGATGTAGTCCACATTTATTAATGTGTAGAGGTTAGGATTTATAACATAAAATGGAGGATAATTACAACAGATCACGGAACAGAGGATAAGAGAACAGCCAAAGAAAACACTGGGAATTGTGGTCTAGCTAAGTTGTGTTCTAGGGAAAACACACCAACAACTCACTGCTGTCGTGTCCATTCCAGCTCTTAGAGACCTGTGGAGTTTCTTAGGCTATGACTCTGCAGGAGCAGACAGCCTTACCTTTCTCCCATGGAACGACTGCTGGGTTTGGATGTCCTTCTGGCTAATAGCCCAGTGCTTACCTGACATCGCCACCAGGACTTCTAGAGGAAAATAAGAACTCAAAATATAATTGATAGAGATCCATTTATTAAATCTTAAATAAGACCAAGACAGGATGAAGGTACATCATCCAAATAAGGGAGACTATCAAGAGGAGCCCATCATGGATTCAGTGCAAGGATTCTCAGCCACATAGGCTGCAAGTAACCTCTCACAAGATCATGATTGGTGCCATATTAATTCATCACAGCTGTAGGTGGGATGGGGGATCATAATATATTAATGTAGATTAGAAAAGTTTACAAGATTGGTTCAGGACTCTGACCAAAGTAGTCAGGGGTCTGACTCATGACTATGTAACCCTCACTTATTGCCTTCCAGTTAACCCTATGGGATAATGTAGAACTGTCCCTATGGGTTTCCAAGGCTGTAAATCTTTACAGGAGCAGAAAGCCTCATCTTTCTCCCAAGAAGTAGCTGGTGGGTTTGAACCTCCAGTCTTGTGGTTAGCAGTCAAATGTGTAGCCCACTATGCCTATATAATCCCAGTACTTCAATTTCCATCAAGGGCACACCCAAACAAGGCCTTGAGCACTAGGATGACTCTGTAATGGCTAGGGAGTGGTAGTAATCCACTTACAAACATACTCTGCTTGAGGACATAGCTCTTCACATTTACAGCCAATAGAAAGCTTAATGAAGGCTGAATCTATGTAGAGGACTTCTGTAAGCTGTAGCTTTCTGGAATCCTAGTGCTCAGAATTAAGCTCTAACTTAAGCACTAAGCATGACATTGCATTAACCATCACAATGGATCAAATGAGATCACAATATAAATTAGAAAATTATTTCAAGAAAATGAAAGCAACAAACTACTAAAACTCAAGGGATGCAGCTAATGTGTTCATAGAGAGGACTTATTGCTGGAAATGCTTATATTAAAAAACCCTCAAATCAACACCCAAATCTCCCACCTTGAGGTAATAAAAACAAGATGAAAACTTATCCAAAATAAATAGAAAGAAGGAAATAGTGAACCCTAGAGTTCAGATTGGTTTGATTATAGTGGATTTATTTGGTTTAGAGTGAAAATACATTAGAAAGAGAAAATAATTGCAATAGGGAAAATAAAACCAGATTGATTCTTTTTTCTTTTTTAATCATTTTGTTAGGGGCACATACAACTCTTATCATGATCCATACATACATCAGTTGTGTAAAGCACATTT
>NW_022111379.1:29384859-29403920 GCF_000313985.2 Echinops telfairi
CACGGTGTCAGTTCACCTTGTCGAAGGCTTTCCTCTTTACCACGCTTGATGTCCTTCTCCAGGGACTGGTCTCTCCTGACAACATGTCCAAAGTATGTAAGATGAAATCTCGCCATCCTTGCCACTAAGGAGCACCCTGACCATCCTTTCAAGACAGATCGATATGTCATTTTAGCACTCTATCATACTCTGACATTCTCCAGCACCCTAATTCAAGTGCATTGATGATTCTCTGGTTTTTCTTATTCAGTGTCCAACTTTCACATGCTTATGAGACTATTGAAAATACCATGGTTTGGGTCAGGCCCACATCAGTCCTCAAAGTAACATTCTTGCTCGTCAGCCCTTTATAGAAGACTTAGCTAGTGCAATGGGTCATCTATCTCTTGACTGCTCCGTCCATGAGCATTGATTCATGCAAGATGAAGTTTTTGAGAACTTCAAACTTTTCTCTATTTGTCATGAGATTGGTCCAGTTGCTAGTATTTTTCTTTCTTTACATTAAGTTGTCTTCCACATTGAAGGCTGCACTCCTTAATCTTCATCAGCAAGTACTTCAAGTTCTCCTTCCTTTCAGTAAGCAAGTTGTGTCGTCCACGTTTTACATGATAGGCCCTCCTTCAATCCTGAAGCCACATTCTTCATGTAACTTCTCTGATTCTTTGCTTAGTATGCAAATTCAATAAATATGGTGATGCCATATAACCCTGATGAACACCTGTCTTTATTTCAAACCACGCAGGATTTCTCTTGTTCTGTTAGAACAGCTGGCCCTTGATCCATCTTTAGCTGTATTAACTTTTTTTTGTTTTAAGTTTTATTTTATCTGATTTTAATAGATCGATTCCAGCTTTGTTCAGATTGCTGTTGGCATGTTATCTTTCCCTCTTTACTTTATATCTGTTAATGTCTTTGGTTTTAAATGGCCTTTCCTGTACTTGACTACCCCTCCTGAACTTCCTATAGGGAGCGCTCTTCTTTTATTGCCTAATAGTCTCTGCCTTTGGGTTGAATTGTTTGCATTTAATATTATCATTTATATATTTTAATATATGAGAGAGCACCCCCCAAAAATCTGGAATTGCAGTGGGTTGAGCCGAGCTTTCATAGTATGCATTTTTTTCCTGCTAGGTGAGCTTCGAGCAACTTGCTCTGAGTTAGTGCATCCAGTAGCATCACCTGGGAAGGTTCTTTTTTTTTTTTTAAAGCAGACTTGCTCGAACCTCGTTTTTTTTTGTGATGGCCGATTTAAGGGAACAGCGTGTAGCCGTGAAATTTTGTTTCCTGCTCAGAAAAAATGCTACAGAAATTGTTGTGATGTCGAACACAGCTGACAAGGACAGTGCTATTGGAAAAACTCAGGTGTACAAGTGGTTTTTTTGTTTCCAAAAAAAGTGAAATGTTGATTGATGACGAACTTCGTTGTGGACATCTGTCAACTTCCTGAATGGACAAAAATGTTGACTTGTGCATTTGGAGTTTGTTCCATCAGGTCAGACTGTTAATCAAGCTTTCTATTTAGGAGTTCTGAAAAGATAGTGTAACAGTGCGTGACAAAAAAAGCCAGATTTGTTGCTGACGGGACTGGTTTTACCACTTTGACAATTCACCTGCTTGTGCAGCCATCTAATTGAGCCAGTTTTTTTGCAAAAAGCAGCATGCCTCTTTTGCCCCACGCACCTGACCAACCTGACCTCACTTCATGTGACTTCTTTTTGTTTCCTAAACTGAAGGACAATGATTTGATGATGTAGAAGAGGTGAAGAAAAAACGAGGGACGTGCTGTCAGCCATCCAAACAGAAGAATTTGAAAAATGTTTCCAAGAATGGAATAGCAGATTTGACAAATGTATTAAGTCTAATGGAGAGTACTTTGAAATAAATATAGAGCTTTAAGGAAAAAACCAAAACAAAACAAAATGGGTTTTTTTGGGGGGGGCTCCCCCTCGTATGTTTGTCTTTTTTTTTTTTTCAATGTCTCAGGTGTTATTTGTTTTCTTCTTGTGGTAGTTACATGATCTGTTGTCAACTTGAGACTATTAAGAGTGAAGGGGTGGAGTTTAGCCTGTCAATCAAGTCACAGCTTGATCACCTCATTTGGAGGTGCTAAGGAGATAAGTAGCTCCCTGTAGGCGGGACACAAACTCACTCCCTGCGAGACATTTCTGTTGACAAGTCACTTAGAGCTACACTGATGGCAGCCAGAGCCTTGCAGCTGAGCGACCACGTGGAGACCCACACCACCACTAAGATGCTTCCACCGTTACTGGATCCACAAGACTTTCCACCCATTGGCACGATTGCATTTGTTTCATGAGTCTGAAAAGGAATTTATATATTGGTATCGGACATGGGGGCTAATATCAGACTTATGGACGTGATCTGGACTGGGCTGGGATGTTTTCTTAATATACAATTCCCCTTTTACATAAACCTTCCTCTTATACACATATGACTATCTATGAATTTGTTTCTATAGTCAACCCAGAAGAACACAGTTCTCCTCCTTGTTAGCTACTTTCTTTGCCATTGGGTTAATATTTTCTATTGTAATATGCTAATCCTTTTCATGCTTTTCCACTATATATTTTAACTTATTTTCTGAATGGTGCTCTAGGATTAACCATATTCATTTTAACTCATCAAATATCTTTCAAACTTTAACTTAATTCCAATGAGCAAAAAGTACATTAATTTTATACAGCAATGTTATTATCTTGTTATTTATATATTTGCTATATTTATTTTACAAGCCAAACAACATTGTAATAATTATTACTTTACATAGTTTTATGTCTTAGTGCAACTGAGAAAATAGAGAAGAGTATGTGTATATTTATAGTGTTTAAAAATTAATCGTACTTACTATTTCTTGTTCCCTTTATCTGTTCCTGGAGTAATTTCCTTTGTCAATTAAAATGTTGCTTCCATCCATGCCCTTTGGGTTGTTATTATCACATTAACAGACTTCCGTAAGTTACACGTTAAGGAGCCCTGGTGCTGTAGTGTTATGTGTTGGACTGCTACCTGTTGAGGTTCAAAATTTGGAACCACTCTTCAGGAGAAAGATGAGGCTTTCCACTCCAGGAAAAAGTTATAGTTTTGGAAATCCACAGGGGCAGTTTAATCCTGTCCTATGAAGTCGCTATGAGTTGGAGTAGATTTTGTTAATCTTTATTTATGACAGTCCATATTCAAATTTTATCATTTGTCCCACCACTGCCCTTTATAGCAATATTTTTCCAATCTTATGTCTTGTGTTGCAGTTAGTCATCACGTCTCTTTAAATTCCTTTAATATAGTTCTTTAGCGTTTCTTTGTCTTTCATGATCTTGCTATTTCCGAAGAGTAAAAACCAGTTAGATAATGTTTTATAGCCTGGGTTTGTCTGTGTGCCCTGGTGGTGCTCTTGGGTAAGTGTTAGACTGTTAACTGTTCATTGGGTTGGTGGTTCAAAGGTACTAGTCTTTCTCTGGGCGAAACTTGTTGCTAACGGATCCCATAAAGATTTCCAGCCTGGGAAACTGTGTCAGGTCCCTGTGAGTTGGAATCGACTCATCGGCAGTGGGTTTATTTTGGTTAGTCTTGCAGATATCACAGCATGTCCTTTTCAGTGTATTCTCTCAGGAGGCACATGATTTCAATTTGTGTCGTTGCTGATGATGTTAACTTTGACTACTTGGTTAAAGTTCTATCTGCCAGGTTTACTCTTAACTATCCCCCTTAAACATTCATAAATAGAAATTGTATTTTTCAAGAAGCTTCCATTCACTTGTTTTAGTATCCATTGATGATTGTTTCCTACATCAGTTTTTTATGTGGTTTTACCAAAGAAGAATAATCTAACTCTAGAATTTCTCTACATATATTTATTTGCCTCATTTTATTTTTTAAACATGTATTGTAACACCTGGCTCTCTGTTCTTTCATTCAGCAGGCTGTGCTCACTGCAGTACATTCCTGAGGTTTTATAAGAGTAATCAGTGTGACAGGAAGGCTTGGGCAGCACCTGGTATCTCTGTTTGCCTCCTACCCAGGGATGGTAGAGGATACCCTGAGAGAATATATCTGAAAGCATCGGGTGAATGTAATGTCCTTGCATCCAGATAGTTGAAAAAGAAAGCCTATCAGAGGGATTCTAAATTATGAAAGGGGAATAATCTCTGTAACTAAGTTATTGAACCCCGTGCACTGAACTTGTCCTATAAGTTGGTCCAGTAAATGCATGGTAGTGGGACTTTAAAGACCAACTCTCATTTGAAGTTTAAAGAGTTGTTTCTCTGAAGGAGATACAGAGCTAAAGAAACTTAATTTATCAAGGATGTTATGTGTTTGTTGGGCTGGCTTTGTTAGTTGCAAAAAAGAACTTTATTGGATCACTGTTCATGGTTTCTTCCGGTGCTATTTAGACTGATTTAAAGATTCCTCATAGTGTAAATAAACAGTATACCATTTATTAGTCTCTCAATTCTAGTTTTCATGTAAAAATCCTCATTAAAGCTTATAGTTTGTAAATATCATATTTTGTACTTTCCTAACAGTGTGTCTGTTTCTTATCTCGCTCTTTTATAGGCACTTCATATTTAACAGACATTGTGTGGTGGGCTGGTACAATTGCAAGTAAGTACCCTGTAGGTCGAGGAGTTCGTTTTCTCTCTTATGATAGTCATTCTGACTGCACAGTACCGGAGGGGGGTGGGATGGACTTGCCTCATTCTTTGAAAGGTGGAATGATGCTACAGCTTCCCAGGGTCGGACATGTCATCCCGGTTGCTCCCTCTTCCCCACCTCCTACAGAGAAACTCTCTTTGCTCTGTCTCCTTGAAACTGTCTTCTTCTCTTAGTTAGAAAAGAATAGAATAGAATAATTTAGGATGAGGACAAAGAAGATGGGATGTAGTAGATGAAGGAGGCAGAGGCTCTTACTGCCCGTAATAAGCCCTGATTTTAGTCTAGATATTACTGTCCTGGGATGAAAAAATTCAAAGAATTTCTTCAAAGGAGCAGAAAGAAATAGGTGTGGCATACTTGTTTGAAGTTGGGTGCTTTGTTACTTGGTGAAATTCCAAACTACTTAGTTTTGCTCAGCAGAATGATTTTATAAAGGACAGTTTCTTGATTCAGCTTAAGTAAATGTGAAAGGGAGAGGAAGAGCTTCGGTGCGGTGGGTTGACAACAGTGACTGCAAGTATGGGATCCAGCATAACAACAGTTGTGAGGCTGACGTAGAACCTGAAAGTATTTTCTTCTGTTGACCTAGGGTCGCTGTGAGTCAGAACCAACTCAACTGAACCTAAGAAAACAAACCAATATAAAAATACATAGTCACTTTTAAAAATACAAAAGAAAAGGATATTAGAAATATCGTGAGGTTTTTAATATCACACAATGATTTTTAGACAGTAAAATGTCTTAGTAAAAGTTAAATTAGTGCACTGAAGTGGTTGTCTTTAAGTTTTCCTCTCTGTGAAGTTCCTGGTACAGTTTGTGCAGGAAAACATCTTTTCATTGGGTGTGTAGCAGTTTGTCACTGTGGCTCTTATCCCGAAATAGATCCCTGTCTATATGAAGGGCGAAACCCTTTGTGAAGGTGTATGGGGAGCTTTGCATACCTGATCCTAAATCCAACACTCTGTAAAGAGAAAGTAGCAATGTACTCCTATGTTGCAACACTAGTGGTTAGACTGGGAATTTCCATAGGTAGCTGAAAACTCCTCGACTACTGCAGCTCATGATGAGACTATTGGGCCTACTGTCTTCTACCATCTTCTCAACCATTAAATGTGTAAATGATGCCCATGACTTATTTCCTCACAATTAGTGGTAAAGAACTGGTAGTTTAAAAGCAGAGACTTGCAATCCTAGGACCAATACTGAAAGATAAATTTATGATTGTGATTTTCTTAACAGTGGCTGTTGGCCAGATTGGGAACTTCTTGGCTTACACGGCAGTCCCCACGGTCCTGGTGACGCCTCTAGGGGCCCTTGGAGTACCGTTTGGGTGAGAGCTGGGATTTTGTGTTTTGGTATTTGCTGTATAGTTCATAAATGGAATTAAAAAAAAATTTGTTATTTAAAATAAAATAACAATAAAAGTGAAATTGTGGTGGAATATAAAGCTTAGTTTTCAGTCCACATCACTTAATTTAATCCTTTTAAATTAAGGTCTGTGCATTATTAACCCTTGAGGAATTCAATTTAGTGTATTTCAAATCATAATTTATTCATCAATGAGTTACTCGTGTGGTCTTTTCTTTGTAAGACTTTTAGACATTAGATTTAGTCTTCCTGGTCCCTTAGCAAGTTATTCTGAAATATCATTAATAAGAACTTGCTAATTGATATTTTGTTTGGGTTCCCTGAAATTCCATCTTGCCCTAGAAAATTATGCTAATCAGGACAAATGACACACAGGCACCACGGGGGTGTGAAATTGAGTGTACTGCACGGTAAACAGTACATGCGTTTCCCAAGGAGAAGGGCTCTGGTTTGGTTTGTAGTGAAACAAGAGAAATGAACTTCAGGTTTTTCTTGTAAAAGGTTAGGGCTTGGATCCAGATGGAAGTTTCCACATCAGCCTGGGGCTGTGGTAGCAGAGACATGAAGGCTGCAGGGTGCCAGGTTAGAAGAGTTTAGGTAAAGCACAGGGAGAAGGGGAGGGGTAAGACTTGAAGATTTTCACCCATGAAACTGAAAATATATTTATCTTTTTTACAGTTTACTTACCTATAGAAAAGGAGCCCTGGCAGTTTTGGTTAAATGCTCAAAAGGTTTTTGTCTTCAAACCCATTAGCCACTTTGTGGGAGAAAGATGGGTCAGTCCACTTCCATAATGAGGATACCTGGGGGACCACGTGGAGCCTTTCCACTCTGCCCTGTAAGGTTACTATGAGTAGGAATTGGCCCAAGAACAAGTTTGGTTTGCTTTATCTATTGAGAAACTTTAAAAAAAGAATTTTTAATTAGCTCTGAGAAAGACAAGGAATTTCTAAAGTTTGAAGCAATACAAGTTACAAAGGTTAATTTTGTGCAAATATGACAGTTATTAAAGGTATAAGATATAAAGAATTCCTTCAAATTGTTTAAAAGAAAAATATAAAATGTCAAAGGGCAAAAGCTGTCAATTCACTCATAGGAAAGAATATTTATTAAAATAATGTTAACTCACTCTCAATAAAATGTATCTCTAAGCAACCAGACATAACAAATTGCATGTGAACAATAATATATTTAAAATGTAGTAAGAACTTTTGAAAAGTGTTTGGTAAATAATCCAATAAATATAAAAAATTCTGTAAGTATAAACTTCCTCTCCTTTTTTCTCAACTTATTTTACAGACAAAAAATTATAGAAAGAAATAATCATAGCAATGCACTCTTGAGTTTATAATACAGAGATGTGATATGTATAATAACACAGGAAGGTAGAAAATGAGATCGCTAGGAAGGAGTCACATTTCTGTAAACCACTAGAATTGAGTTAGTATGAATCCAAAGTCACTTCTGGGAAGTTGAGCTGTATATGGTAAGCCCTACAGCAACCACCAGGAGAAAATGACAAACTATGGTGGGAAAAAAAAAATCAATAAAGGAATTAAAATATTAAACAAGAAAATATTTGCGCAATGGCAAAAGGTAATTAACAAGATTTAAAAGCCAATGAAAGACACACAGCACGTAGAAAACAAAAATAATGATTGACATAAATTCAGATATATCAACAATATTAAATGTCAATAGATTAAACAAGTCAATCAGTTTTCTTGCTTTGAGGATACCTAATAAATGGCATCTCAAGATTACCATATGTTTTCTATTTTCATACTGTCTTTGCTTTTTTATAACATGTCAGTCCAGGAAGTATAATTCTGCCTTAATGAATGAGCTTTACCCTATCTCCAACCCTCATTGTTTGCATAGTTTTTAGCTATCTACGTTTTAAAGCTGTACAAGTCAATAATTTATGTATTTTAAACTAAAAAGCTGTCATATATGCATACTTTCCTTTTCTCAACAGTATTTAAAATTTTATATCATTGCTAAAATTAATAAGAATAGCAACAGAATTACCATATGCCTCATGGACATGATTTATAATGTGACCAATAAAATGATGATGATGTCTCTAAAGTGAACCAAGGACATATGTAAACCATAGATATATAAGGGGATTTTCAGCTCACTCGTAATTCTAGCCCAATCTAAGAGCAATTAGTCCTTATAACATGGACCTACTTGATAGTCACCCTCATGAAGAGACATGAGATACGGGTGCTGTAGCAGTGTGTGATAAAGAAATCAGATGGTTCTGGTTTTCAGAAAGAACAGCATCTAAGGTCTTCAAGGCTTGTCTTCAAGCAAGCAGCCATGTGAGTGTGGTGTTAGCCAGGTCCACATGGGGAGAAACATGCTAGCCGGTGTAACCCAAGGATTGTGAGTAATAAAACCCAAGACCAGAGGAGAGAATGGTATTAGAGCTTAAATTCTGAGCACTTGGTTTTCAGAAGGCGATGGAGGACACTGAAAGCCCAAAATCCATTTGCAGGTGCTCCCCGTGGATTAAGCCTCCTGTGATTTCCCTCTGACCATTGACCAGGGATGTGAATAGGTTTACTGTCAAACATAGTACGTTAGAAAAATGGATTAATGCAAAGGGAGTTAGGTCAAAATTTAACACCTTATCATTTGTTCTCCCTATTGACCCATTTTAAATTGATTGTAGTTTTTATTGTTTTCTGCTTTCTTTTCAATTAATTTTTGTTGTTGTTGTATTTTATTATTGTATCGCCATTGGGACATTTTGGGTGTTTTATTTGTATGATTTTCCTTATATGAATTCCAGAATAGGTAAATCTATAGAGATAGTTACTGGGTTGATGTTTTCTTAGAGCTATCCCAGAGAAGTAGGGGGGAATAAAGCTAATAATAAATGAATACAAGAAAGAAGAAAACATTCCAAAATTGATGGTGGTAATGTTTGTACACATTTAAAAATTACATTTAAGCCATGAATTGCATGATATGTCAATAAAAACCAAACCAAACTCACTGCCATTGCTTCAATTTCCAATCATAGCACCCTTATAGGACAGGGTCAAATTGCCCCTGTGGGTTTCTAAGACCATAGCTCTTTCTGGGAGTAGATAGCCTCTACTTTATCCTTTGGAGCAGCTAGTGGTTTAGAACTGCTGACTTTGCAGTTAGCAGCCCAACTCAAAATCACTACACCACCAGGGCTCCTTTTATATGTCAATAAAACCATTAGAATAGAAAAAAAAAGAAGTAGTAAACACAGATAGAGTGGGAATAATACTGTTACATTGTGGGGATTGCAATCAATGTCATGAACCAAATATATATAAATTATTGAATGGAAATCTAATTCCTTCTGTGATTCTTCACTCAAATCACAGACAAAGGCTAAAAATAACACAAACACTTTTAAACTAAAAAATATTACTAGAGATAAGGGTAAGCATTTTAGTAATGACAAAACTGTGAATCAGAAAAACAGAATTATAGAAAAATGTATGAAAAACAAAGCTGAAGCAAGAGCTAACAGGATACAGAAGGAAATAAATAATTCAATAATTATAGTCAGAGGCTTCAACCCTAATTTCATTAATGGAGACACCAACTAGTCAGAAGATAATAGAAATATAAGACTAGGACATTATTGTTGGGTTCTCAATTATCTTTATCCAAATAATTTTGTCTTTGCCCCTGATTCCTGAAAGGTAACCTCTAAAACCTTGATATCTTCCCCATGATTGGAATCTTGGTATACACAAGGACTTCAGACCTGAGGGTTTATGTACATGTGGTGACCAGGAGTCCTTCCATGTGATACTAACCTGACTTCAGGGGCTTAGAGTTTGAGTTCTATCAAGTATTATGTCTACTTAATGGAACTTCAATGTAAGAACTTGGGGCAATGAAGTTTGAAAAGCCTCCTGGTTAATGATAGACATTTCTATATACCACTGGGATTAACTATGTATGAAGGACGGTAACTGTCCAGCCCCACAGTTGAAGGGGTCCCGATGAAGAAAGAAGAAAGTGGAGCACAGGGGATCCCTCTCTATTATCCAGGGAAGAAGTCTCAAGTTTATTCAACAATAGGATTTTACAGTCATGAGGTCTGCAAGCCTGTTGTTAATACATACACAATGCAATGGGCATTGTGTTAATCTTGGAGATCCTGAGCTCTCTAGGGGAACACTTTATAGAACTTATAAGGTATTTAAGAGACAAAAGGTGTGAATCACTCCTTAGAGAAGAAGGGACAAAGGAAGCTGACTGCATTTAAAGGTAAGCATCCTCTAATTCAGTGGTTCTCAACCTGTGGGTCGTGACCCCTTTGGGAGTTGACTGACCCTTTCACAGGGGTCTCCTGATTCATAGCAGCAGCAAAATTATAGTTATGAAGTAGCAATGAAAATAATTTTATGGTTGGGGGTTTTATGGTTTAACACATGAACTGTATTAAAGTGTCATAGCATTGGGAAGGTTGAGAACCACTGCTCGAACTGATTGAGAAACCAGGCACCTGTAGGACACAGCTTTAGATTAGCACTTTAATGAGGGGTACTTATTTGGGCGCTATTCGTTGTCTTGGGATTGTAGAGGTGTGCCTCACACAAGTGCTAGTGTGTCAGCCCTGTGGTCAGGAGTGTCAGGATCAGGCCACATACATGTTTTTCTGGGTTCTCAGTTTCCCACAGGCAACATATTTGGGGAACACGGAAGTTTGTATTAGGAACTTTCCAAGACTTCTTCATCTTATATCTCTTCCCGTGTATCATTTGCTATCCAATAATTGTAATCCTAAATTTAGAAATTACCTGAGTTCTGAGAGTCATTCTAGCAAATTATTGAACACAAGGGAGTAATAGAAGCCAGCAGATTATAAGTGAACAGTCAAGGAAACCCCTAAACTTAGCTAACATCCTGATGGGATAGTGAGAAACTCTGAATTTATGCCAGTAGATCAGATGGGAAGGTGTTCTGGATCCCAAGTTTGTGGCTGACATCTGATATCTTCACCAGATTTGGTAATTGTAGGATGTGCCCTTGAACTTGTGAAATCTGACCTGGATCATGTGGGCAGGATCAGGATCAGTAGCATTGTGTTTACATTAGTGTTACAACAGAGTGAAATTGATTCTTTCAACTATAACCCAATTAAGTAGAACAAACATCTACAGAATATTCTACCAACAACAGCAGAAAACATGTTCCCAGGTTTGTTAGTCTGGGTAAACTAGAGAAACAAAGCCACAGAAACTCATATATGTATAAGAGAGAGTTTTACAAATAGGGTAAGAAAGCATCCCTACCCAGTCCAGTCCAAACCCATAAGTACGACTTAGCCCTTATGTCTGACACTGACCTATAAAGTCCTCCTTGTAAAGGTGAAACTGAGGTACAGGGAGACATAACTGACAAGACAAGGGGGAGCAGAAAAAAATAGCTTTATTAGGGGAACTTCCAGATGAGGTTCCCTGACCTAGGCCAACAGGTCAGGGAAGTGGTACTCAGCAGCTGGGGGCTCGAGTTTTTAAAGGGGTGGTGAGGAATGTATGGCAATTAGCATTTGGGGTCTGGAAACTCTTGAGAATTACTTGTTGACTCCTTTTGGCTTTCTTTGAACCCAGAGCATCCTGGGCCATCTGCTGCTGACCTTAGGGACGTGCAGGGAAGCTAGTGCAGGGCCCTGACCTGCTTCAGTTTAGTCCAAATGCTCCTCAAACTCACAAAACACACGCAATGATGCTGAATGCAGGAGGATCACAGGCCAGTGGGTAAAAAGTCTTTGAATCCAGTGGTGGTATAAGCATCTCAGTGCTGGCAGGGGTCTCCATGCGGCTTCTCCAGCATCCAGAGCTGCATCAGGGTAAGTCCATGTGGCTTCTCCTCAGGGTGTCTCACAGGAAATGAGCCTTGCCAGCTAAGGTAGGCGCACTCTGGTCCGACCATCAGAGAGCAGGAGACCAGAGAACCAGAAAGGTGAGGCTCACCGAGCCATTTATCTCTCTGCCCTTCAATTAATCCCACATGTGTTTATCGGCCAGGTTGGCACAATAAACGTTAACTATCTTACCAGGTGCATATGAAATATTCTCCAGAATAGACCTGTGCATTCTTAGAATGAGTATCAATAAATTGAAAAACAAGAACAAATGAGAAAGGACTAGAATCATACAAAGTATGTCCTCGAATTACAGTGGATTGGAATTTGAAGTTAATAACAGAGAGGAACATAGGAAATTCATATGTATAGAAAAGTCAGACTGTTAGCTGTTAAATAAAGAAATCACCAAAAAATAGAAAATGCTTGCATAAAAGTGAAAATACAACACATTGAAGCTTATGAGATGAATCTGAAACATTGCTCAGTGGAAAATTTTAGTTATAAAGGTCTATATTTTAAAAAAGAAAGGATTCTGATCCAAAATGGCCACATACTCAGAGTCTCTGTGAAACCCCCTTCAAAGGAAGCTTTTTAAAAAGCAAAGGAGACTCAAGAACATGAGTTCTGGACTTCCCAAGAACAAAAACTTAAACTCATTACACCCTGGTATTTCAGAGGGTGGAATCACCACAAAGAATCCTCCAAAGAGCCACAGACTCACCTGTGCAGCTGCCCTTTCCCCATCGGAAACTCAGGGGAGAAGAGGAGAAAATGTGAGCTGACACACCATTTCCACACCTGCCCCTCACTAACACCACTGTGGACACTAGCTGCTCTCCCAAAATACTTGATGGAAAGGGTCAAGTCTTTGCTGGGTTACGGGGAACTCAGGAAG
Organism: Echinops telfairi; assembly: GCF_000313985.2. NCBI lineage: Eukaryota > Metazoa > Chordata > Mammalia > Afrosoricida > Tenrecidae > Echinops > Echinops telfairi. Next base: position 29,397,669 of record NW_022111379.1, read on the forward strand.
CTTCACAGGTTCCCTCACCCTAGGGTTGAGAGGGGCACAGTACACTACCTGCATTCTGGGCAAATAAGAGAGACTCAATGTCTGAATCAACTCTTGGGACTAGACTATAGCAGTACTTCCCTAGAATACCAGTGGGATGAGTCAGGTCTGGGGGAGTGCAGAATTCGGTGAGCCTGTGTTGGGGAAAAATCAGTACAGGAGAGTGCCCTTCGTCTTTCCATGGACCCAGGATTTAAAGAGCTGTTGCCTGCCGGTCTGTCTTCTCATGGCCAGAGATTAATTCAAAAGAAACCCTAGGGTCTGCTCTGTACAGAGTCAGTGAATACAGCTGGGTTGGGTGAGCAGACAGTGTCTTGTATATTCTCTTTTTTCCTCCTTCATGTCGATTGTATTGATCATTGGCTTACACTTCCTGAAGACTCAGGAGCTGACCTTGGAAACAGGATCTTGTCAGGGGCATTATTGTTTCCTGCCATTGATCCCTGCTCAAAATGGGCTGGTGCAGAACAAGGCGGCCAGTCATGACTATTCCAAATCTACGACAAGCGTGAAAGGGTTGCTGTTCATCCAGAGACAGATATAAAAATAGCACCATGTTTGGAGTCAGTAGTAAATCCATGTGCAAGTAGAAAAACAAGATAAAATAGCTCAAATAAGTGGAATACATTCAGATATTGATACAAAGTATGAGGAGAGGATAAAGCTATATATCATCCTATGAGGGAGTTTAGGAATGTTCTTTAACTGTTTTAAAAGGATGGAGGGAAAATGTCAGCAGAAATCCAAGGGGTATGGGGGAAGAAACAGAAGAGAAAATAGAAGAATTCAGGGAAACACTAAAAGACCAATCTGGTAAAATATATGGAAAACTAGGAATAATTCTAAACTCCACATAGAAATTCACCAATTTTCTATCAGATTGTCATACTGTGGTGGCTTGTATGTTGCTGTGATGCTGGACACTATGTCGCTGGTATTTCAAATGCCAGCAGGGCCACCCAAAGGGACAGGTTTCAGTGCAGCTTCCAAAGAACAGACAATGAAGAAGGAATGGGTTACCTTCTTTGGAGAAAGTAGCCACTCATGCATAGCTTTGAAGTGTTGTCAGATACTGAAAGCAGACATTGGGTGGAAGCAGAACACTGTCAAAGACGGTGCCAGAGGATGAGCTCCGTGGGTTGGAAGGCACTTGAAATATGACAGGAGGAGCTGCTTTCTTGGAGTGGACTTAACCATGGTTATGTGAGTAGGGTAAAGACTGGAAGAGGGGAACCTTTAGGATCTTCATTTGCTGATGGGGTTTGGCTGAAGGCAAGAAACAACAGATAAAAAAAATCTGCTAATGTTTAGGACTTGTAGTGAAGTCTGAATCTAGGAAAATTGGAAGGGTCACAAATGAAATGGAACACATAAAGACCCGAGTGGGCTGAAATGGACTGATATTGGTCATTTTGAATCAGAAAATCATATGATTTACTGTGGCGGAAAAACACAATCAACAAGAATGATATAGCACTCATTGTCCAAAAGGGCATTGCAAAATCAGTCATGAAATACAATGCTGTCTGTGACAGGATTGTATCTATTCACTTCAAGAAAATCCTATCAATACAAAAATTCCAATGTATGTACCAACCACAAAAGCTAGAGATGAAGAATTCTGCCCGCATCTTCACTCGGAAATGGATCAGCATGCAATCAGAATACACTGATAATTATTGGTGATTGGAATGCAAATGTTGGGAAAAAACAGGAAGGAAAAGTAGTTGGTCAATATTCTCATGATTGAATTTTGTAAGAACAATAACTTGTTTATAGCAAATACTTTTTTTTCACCAACACAAAATGTGACTACACACATGGACTTCATCAGATGGAATTACAGAAATAAAATAGACTCCATATTGGGGAAGAGACTACAGAGAAGCTCAATATAGCAGCTACAACTATTCCAGGGCTGACTGTGCAACAGACTATCAATTGGTCATATGGAAGTTCAGGACAAAACTGAAGAAATTAATGAGAACGAATGTGCGACCTCGAGTCCATCCCAACAGATGTGTCCCATTGCACACCAATGACAGAAGGGATGACAACAAGAACCTCATTCCTGAAGAAAGTAAAGGTCGTTAAAAAGACAGGAAAGAAAGGATCAAAGTGGATGTCAAAAGAGACTCTGAAATTACCTCTTAATTGACTAGTAGCTAAACCACATGGAAGAAATGGTGAAGTCAAAGAGCTGAGTAGAAAATTTCAAAGGGCAGGTCAAGAAGACAAAGCAAAATATTGTAATGAATTGTGCAAAGACATAGAAACCAAAAAGGAAGAACATGTTCAGCATATCTTAAACTGAAAGAACTCAAGAAAAAATTCAAGGCTTGAGTTGAAATGTTGAAAGAGTCTATGGTCAAAATATCGAATGCTGCAAGGAGCAGGGAGAGAAGATGGAAAGCATACACAAAGTGATTGTATCAAAAATAACTGGCCGAGATTCCACCAGTTCAGGAGGTAGCATCTGAGCAAGAACCAAAGGTGCTAAAGGAAGCAGTTCAAGCTGCACTGAAAGCATTACAAAAGGCTCTAGGAATTGAATACTCATCTGTGCCAGGAAATTTGGGAAACAGTTTCTTTACTACCTGATTGGAAGAGATCCATATTTGTACCTCTTCCAAAGAAAGGTGACCCAACAGAATGCTGAACTATAGAACAATATCACATACAAATAAAATTTTGCTGGAGATCATCCAACAATGGTTGCAACATTACATTGACAGTGAACTGCCAGAGGTAAGGGTCAGATTCAAAGAGGACGTGGAACAGGGCATATCATTGCTGATGTCAGAAGGATCTTGGCTTAAAGCAGAGAATACCAGAAAGATGATAACTTGTGGTTTATTGGCTATACAAAGGCACTCAACTGTGTGGATCACAAAAAATTTTGGCATGTCTTGAGGAGAATGGGAATCCCAGAAAACTATATTGTGTTCATTTGAAACCTATACATGGATCAAGAGGCAGTTGTGCAAACAGAAGGCGGCAATACTGCATGGTTTGAAATCAGGAAAGGTGAAAAACATCGTTGTATCCACTCACCCTACTTATTTGATCTGGAGGTTAAGCAGATAATCAGAGAAACCCGATCATGTTAAAAAAAAAAAAAAAAAAGGATGCAGCATCCAGATAGCAACCTTATTAGCAACCTGCTATATGCAGATGACACCCCTTGCTTGCTGAAAGTGAGAAGGCCTTGAAGCACTTGCTGATGAGGATCAAAGATTTCACCCTTCAGTATGGATTAAAACTCAATGCGAAGAAGACCAAAATCCTCAGAACTGGGACAATAGGCAACATCATGATAAATGAAGACAAGTTTGAAGTTGTCAAGGATTTTGTCTTGCTTGGATCCACAATCATTTGTCATGGAAGCAATAGTCAAGAGATCAAAGACATATTGCTTTAGGTAAATCTGTTCCACAAGACCTCGAGAGTACTGCAAAGCAAGGAGGCTACTTTGAGGACTAAGGTGTGCTTGACCCAAGCCATGGCTATTTCTATTGCTTTATGTGCATGTGAAGGTTGGACATTGAATAAAGAAGACTGAAGAGGAATTGACACAATTGAATTGTTCTGCTGGAGAAGAATATTATAAGTACCATGAACTTCTAAAAGAATAAACTCATCTCTTTTGGAAGACATGTGACTAGAGTACTCCTTAGAGGGAAAGGTGGCAAAAATTTGGCTCCCATATTTAGATACGTTGTCAGGAGAGAGCCGTTCCTGGAGAAGGACATTATACTTGGTGAAGTTGGGGTAGTGTAAAAGAGGAAGGAAGGCTCTCAACAAGAGGAATTGACTCAGTGGCTGCAACAATGGGCTCAAGGATGGGAAAGATTGTGAGAGGATACCAGGACTGGATAGTGTTTTTTATTGCGCATAGGGTCGCTGTGGGTCTGAACTGACTTAATAACACCTAGAAACAACAGTAACTAGGAATTCAAATGCAAACACTAAGGTATTAGAATAGTGTAACACTTTGAAAGAACCAAACATTTGAATTGAAACAATGGAAATGCAAATCAGTGATAGCAAAGACAAATATCTCAAGACCAAAATGCCAGATCAAAGTGTGAAAAAGGAAAAACAAAAAAGCTGAAGGAAACCTAAGAAGTCTATGGGCACTATAAAAAACAGCAAACTCGGGGGTTTGAGTGGAGAGAAAATGTTTTGAGAAACGATGTACAAATGCGCTTTACACAATTGATGTGTGTATGGATTGGGATGACAGTTGTATGAGCCCCTAATAAAATGTTAAAAAAAAAAAAACAGCAAACAACTTACGTTTGATGAACATCCTAGTACAGAAAGAAGAAAACTTAACTACGGAGAAAATAGCTGAATTAGTATGAAAAAATCATTTCCCTAAGATTATGACCAAAAATAAAATATTTGTCCCAGAAACTCACAGGACCTCAAACAGAACTGATCCCCAAAGAAAGTCACCATGACAAATCACACTCAAATTCTCTAACATTAAAAAGGAAAGAATCCTAGGAGCAACATGGGGGCGGGGGGGATTATATATACAGGTGAACACAATAGCATAAATGGAGACTTTTCCATAGAAATCATGCAAGGAAGAAAGTAGTGGATCAAGGTTTTCAAGGTCTTGAAAGAAATACTGATAACCAAGAACTCTATTTTCAGCAAAATTATCACTTAAATATATCATAGAATGTCATTTTCAGTCAAGGAAAACTAAAAGAATTTGTAAAAACCAAGGCCAACCTTACAAAAAATACTAAAGAGAGTTCTTTGGATAGAGAATAAACAACAGACAGCAACATAACATCATTATACAAGACATTTGTATTGAGAAATGCTTATATTTTTGTAATACATAAAGTGAAAACCATATACATCAAAATAAAGAACCACAGATAACATTTCCGCACTAAAGACAACCAAAAAAGGAGAGTTGATAGTCAGTTACAGGGAGAAGATACCGAGTCATTTCCAGAAGATAACAAACTCTCTTAAACATGGAACAAAAACTATAAATAACAAACTTCAAAAATATTTTAAAACATCAATAAAATAATAAAAGAAAACCCTAAGCACTTCAACAGTAAGGTAAAAACAAAAAAGCAAAGAAAAATATTGAAACAAAAATCTATAAACAAAAGGAAAGTCATGCAGAAAATTATGAACAAGGAATCGAGCAACATGAAAAATATGGTAACAGCAATAAATCCATACCTATCAGTAACAATGCTGAATGTAAATGAATTGATGAAGACAGAATGGATACGAAAACACAAGCCATTATTTTGCTGCCTACAAGAACTCACTTTAGGTAAAGTCAAAAAATGACTAAAACCAAAAGATGGAAAAAAAGATATCAAGCAAATGGTAGTAGTCAAAAGAAACCTAGCAATATTAATTTGTTATATTAGTCAGCAGATTAAAAGCCAGCAAGAAAGATAAAGAGGGTCTCTATATAACAGTGATGAAAACCACAATTGAACAAGAAGACATAACCATCATAAGCATCTACACAAACAATGAAAAACTTTCAAATTACATTAATCAAACTCTAATAAAAATTTACAGACAAATGTACCATAGTATAATATTAGATCATTGTAATACATCACTTTGGAGCAGCCAAATCCACTAGAAAGAAAATACAGACACAGAAAATAACTAACCCTCACAATTAATCAACTTGGTCTGTTAGACATAGAGAACTCTTTACACAACAGTACAGTATACATTTTTCTAGTGTACATGGAATGTACTTCCGATTATATCATGTTAACCCATAAAACAAGCACCAATAAATTTTAAAACATCAAGATACTGTAAGTCACTTTTTGAAGGTAAATTTTTATTTTCATTGATTTCTCAGTGTACAACTTAAATATGATGCCGGGTTTTTAATGGCCAAATTTGGTTCCACTGAAATTCTGTAATGTTACCAGAGAGCTACTACTTTTTCTAGGAATTTAACAGCTGGAAACAGAAAGCACAACTGGCTGCATGGCAACTTAAACTGCAGACCTAACAGGTCTGCAACCGGTACTCTTAAAATGGCACAAATATAGCTGGTGGCAAAGTGAGACCTGGGAAACAAAATGTGATCAATAAAAGGACCAATATATGTACCATAAAAACAAACTCAAATATAGCTATAAGGATTTTTAGATTTATTTTTTACTAGGGGCTCATACAACTCTTATCACAATCCATACA
>NW_022111379.1:29405358-29406422 GCF_000313985.2 Echinops telfairi
CCCTTGTCCCTGGGTTTGTTAACACCACTGCCTTTGCCCCCACGCCCCCCTCTTTTCTCCTCCAGATTGTTCATCCGCGATAAGGATTTTAAAGGATAATTATAGAAAAATGGAGCCAAATATTTTACTCAAATGCTTTTTAGAGTCTTTCTGTATGTATATATATATATTTCAAAAATATGTTTTATATAGATAAATGTGTTCAATTAAACATTGGGCCAAAGCTATAATTATAAAGCAGTAGTCTTCATATATTTTCCCACCCAAATTTTAAATTTGTGGTAAGTATATTAAGTATTTTCCAAATATAATTCTTTGACATTCTTTTTGTAGATGCAAATCAAGTAGGCATTTAAAAAGGTTTTTTCAGGTTAGACAACATTTTTCTAGGATTCTGTTCATACCAAATGTATGACAAGTCCCACTAAGGATCTTTATTAATACACATAACAAAAGGGCTATATAAGTCAGATTTCCCACTTTTATAGTAAATGATTTTCTGATTTCCAGTTTACAGATGTATAAAATATACAAGAAATATTTTTCTTCTTCATGAGTACTTTTATGTTAATATAATTTGAGTCAATATATTTGGGAACAAATTTCAACATGATGTAACCATTAGTTTATATCTTCTGTTTAGAAAAGAGGTGGTGGTGGTGCTATGGCACTAACAACCACTACTTATAAAACAAAGCACGTAATTATTTTGGTGGTTTTACAAAGTTGTTTTCCAGGGGCAAGTGTTTCAAAAATTTCTACAAATTAGGAACACTGAAACTATATTAAAATCTGACTTTCAACATTAGAGTAGCTCCATTTTACCCTGAAAGAAATTTAAAAAATATGACCTAGCTGGAATAGGCCACTTTGCTAATAAAATCGGTGAGAGCAAGCAATTATATCACTCATAGGGAATTTCTGTAAATAGTTTTCTCTCCAAATCATTAAACAATGTTCAAAGGTTAGAAAAAAATGTGATCCCTAAACTTGCTTTTTGTGTTTTTTTTGGAAAAGCCATTTTTAGCTTTTAATTAAACCTCCATGTAGCTTCAAGCCACCAG